>NC_066536.1:7379632-7472132 GCF_024679095.1 Eriocheir sinensis
AATAATAATAATAATAATAATAATGGTGGTAGTAGTAGTAGTAGTAGTAGTAGTAGTAATAGTAATAATAATATGCTGCTGCTGCTGTTACTACTACTACTACAACTACTACTACTACTACTACTACTACTACTACTACTGCAATGAACACATGTATCATCACCTGCACTCTTCCTGTCACTACTATTTCCTTATAACGGTGATGCGTGTTTTTTTCTCTTCCCATTACCTGAAATTTTCCCACTCTGCTTCACTTCCTGCGTTTCAACAACACTCTTCTTCCTTAATCCAATTATACATTTAATGCAGATATTTTTTGCACGGTTCACCTCAGTAGTTTGTCTTCCTGATCCTTCGCCTCCAAAGGTCAAATAAATAGGCTTACATCTTCTGCGTTTGTGTCCTGTGTCTGCTGTTTTCCCTTTCCTGTTTTGATTTTCTTTTTTGTTATATCAATTTTCCGTCCTTTGGGGAGGTGGGAGGGAAAAAGGGGCAGGGTGTAGCCTCTTGAAAAGGTCACTCGGTCTACCTTCCCTCTCTCTCTATACATGTAGGCTACAATGTTTACTGGGTATATTTTTTGTATTTTCCTGTTGGCTTCATTCATATTCGTTATACTTGTTTTTTTTTTACCTTTTTCCGTCTTTTCTGTGTGTGCGGGGTAGCAGGGGTGGAGCTCGGCGTAGCCTCTTGAAAAGGTCACATAGATCTATCTTGTCTCTATTATTATTATCATTGTTTTTTTTTCTTTTTTTTCTCTCCTTTGGCCTATGGCGCCGGAAGGCTCTCTTGATGGGGCCTGATAGTAGGCCACCTGCCCGTTATGGGGTAGGCAAGTGTTTACTGTGGCACCATCTTGCTTGGCTCATGCTGCCCCCCCCCCCCGAAACTCATCTTTGATCCTCTTTTAGAGAAAATCTAGAGTTCAGCGACGATTGAAAAATTGCCAGTTTGCTTGTGGCGGCGAGCGGGACACATGCCTACATCCTCTGAACGCCACGCCCGCACGCCCGCACGCTAGTAGGGCAACCTCTTAAAACTCACAAAGGTCAACACTCCTTACTTCCTATTCTTTGTTATCTTTTTTTTATTTTCCTGTTGTTTCATTGTCCATTTTTTCGGGTGTTATTTTCTATTCCGTGCCAACTTTTTCTTTTCCTTTAGCATTTAGTTGTATTTTTCTCTTGCTATATTTTTTTTGGGGGGGGAGGGGGGGGATGTGTAATCAGTTCATTCCGCGTCTAAATTTTTCTCCTGCTTCCTGCTGACCATGGAAAGTTTGAAGTCACACTGGTCAATGATTCTCCTCTCACTTTTTTCTCCTTGTTAGCTGCTAGTTTGGTATTTCCTGACGACGTTTCACATTTATTTTATTGCTACTGTGATCTCGTTCCTTTATGCTGCCTGTCTTTCCTTATTTAGTATGTATGTATGTATGTATGTATGTATGTATGTATGTATGTATGTATGTATGTGTATAGTATTGTAGGTTAGTTTCATAGTGTTAGTGTTTTTTTCATTTGTATATTTTGTTCTTCTTTCTTATTCCATAATTTATTTTCTATCGTTCTTTCTAAATATGTTATTCGTGAGTTTAATAAGGTTAGTTTTTTTTTTTCTCCTTGGCGTCTGTGCTTTATCATTCTTTCTTATTTCAACTGTCATTTTTCTATTGTCTTTTGTTTCTTCAATGTGGTGTTTGTGTAGTACTTCATGATGCCAGTTTTCTTTTTCATCAATTTCTGTCCTATATTTCACATTCTATTTTTTCATTATTCCTTCATCGTTTTTTTTGTCTTCATTCTGTTGTTAGTTGTTAGCATTCTTTCATTTGTGTTCTTTACTTCACATCCTCAATTTTTTTCTTTATGGTTGTTCCTTTAATCTATTGTTCGTTATACAGTTCTTGGCGTTACTCATTTTTTCTTATTCGTGTGTGCTCATTCTTCATCATTCTATCTTTCATTCTTCATCGTTCTTGAATCCCAGTGTTCCTCGTTATGTTTGTAACTCGTTGATGTTTTTTTTTATCTGTGTCGGTAACGGTCCTTCATCACTGTCTGCCCTTCTTCCTTTTCTCGTCTGCTGGCATTCCCTGTAAGTTGTTTTTAGTGTTTCGATAATCTTTCTCTCCAATTCAATCTTTTTTTTTTTTTTTTTAGTAAGTTCCGTGTCAAATTTCTTTCTTCCGCCTGCCCTTCACTAACCAGAATGCAAAAAATGCTATGTGGAGGCGGTGGCTGAGTGGTAAGCGTGCGGGCGCGGCGTCCTGAGGGATTCGGTTTCAAGTCTCACTCGCCGCTACAAACTGACAATATTCAGTCATCCCCGGGCGGCCGAAGACGATGCACATGCTGTCTTGCTGCCCAGCCATCAACCCGGACTCCAGCGATCCGAAGACGATGCACATGCTGTCTTGCTGCCCAGCCATCAACCCGGACTCCAGCGATCAAGTGGAACTCCAGTGGGCAGCATAAGCCAAGCAAGAATGGCGCCACTATCAAAAACTTGGCTGCGCAACAAACGGGTTGGAGCGGCCAGTATGCCTTATCAAGAAAGCCTACCAGCGCTATAGGCCGAACGTAAAAAAAAAAAAAAAAAAAAAAAAAAACGTCAATCAAGTTTTGTTTTGCTTTTTCCTTTTTCTCTTTTTGTTGTCCACTTCGTTGCATATGTTTATCTTCACACAGAGATTTTATAGAGAGGAATATAGACAGACAAACAGGCATAAAAAACATACAGACAGGAACATCGACAAACAGACATGAACACACACAGTCAGAGAGGCACACTAACAAACAGACAGAAACACACATGCAGACAGACATGCACACATTCCACACACCCACAGACAGACACACAAAGACATGAAAGACACACACACACAAAAAAAACAGAAACAGAAACACACACACACACACACACACACACACACACACACACACAACGACAGGAGCAACGACAAAGAAAACACACACGTACCGATAGACACACACACACAAACACACATACACACATATGCAGTAGGCGTACAAGATGGCAGGCAGGCAAGGACGGAAGCTGCACAAACAGTCACCGATTAACACAAACAAACTTGCTCAGGCTTCGTTATGAGCTGGACAAACACACGGCGACGCGGGGAGGAGGAGGAGGAGGGAGAGGAAAAGGAGGCGAGCGGTAGAAGCAAAGAGAGGGAAGAGGAGTATCGGGATGGGGGCATGAGGAGAGACAAGAGATGCTGGAGAGGAATGCAGTTAGGGTGGAAAGAGGGAGGATGGGTGGTAGGGGTGAGGGGGGGGGGTGAGGGTCAAGCGAGAGAGAGAGAGAGAGAGAGAGAGAAAGTCGGTTGAGGAGGAAAGTGCAATGAAGGGAAGGAGAGGGGTGAGGAGGGGAGGGGAGATGAGAGGAGCAAGAGGGGGAGGGAGGGAGGATTGGCTCAGGCGAATGTATTATTCTACGACAGTTTCAAGGCCAGCCACCTCCCCCGTCCTACTCACCCTCTCCCCCTTCTTCCCTTCTTCCTTGTTGTTTCTATCCATGCCCTCCTTTCCATCCCTGCCCTTGATCCTCACTCCCGACGTATTTTTTTTCTTTTTACATTTTAAATCTCCCTCCCTTCTTCCCTTCTCGTCCCTGCCATCTCTTTCTTTCACAGCAATAATTATTCTGTTCTTGCTTTCTTCACTTTCCTCCCATGGTAAAAGGGTGAAGTTAGTGTACTCCACGTTGCGTAGGCGCTGAGCTCTGTCACCTCAGGCCTCGAGTCTGTGATGGGCACGGACCCACTACCCCGGGACACGGAGCCAGTGTGCCATGCGACTTACCACAGTTCAAGATAAACGATGAATACCTTGACAAAATAAAAATCGCAAATAACATAGCCTTTCATTTGTTGCTTGGCCCACTCACTAAGACGTAATTTTCCTGCAATCACTCGTCCCCACCAACATCCATTACCCATCAAGTGGCATTCCCTTATTAGACAATGCACTTTTCAGGTCGACACTACTATAATCACTTTAAACTTGGTATCTTCTCAGGTAGTTTTTTGGTTAATACCATATCGTATTCACCTGCCGTCAGTAATAACCATTTGTAAAAAGTGGCATCGACAACTCATGTAACCCAGCCCGTGTTCACGTGAGACAAAGCCGCTCTGTCACCTGATATCACCGCCGCGCGATTCTATCGCCCAGACCTGCCTCCTCCATAACCTACTGGCAGCTTCGGTGACTCGCTTCGTGTTTGCGAAGAATTTATTGCTGCGTCGCCGCTAACCAAGCGACCTCATCGTCTGTCACTAGTGGTGACCTTTAGGGTTCTGTTCATGTACCTGTACAGTTCATAATTTGCATCGATGATAATAATGTTGGACTCAATCTTTTCATTGCCTAATTTGTGACGACACGAAAATTGGTAACTCGGTATTCTCAGACCAAGACACACAAAACCTGCACGCAGAGTTGCTTAAAGATCCAGCATGATCTAATAACTGGGTAGCGCCCTTTAATGTAAATAAATGCCATGTTATCTAAAAAGTAACTAAGAAAAAGAAACCCGATTATGACTCTAAGTGTAGCTGGAAGACGAAGTGTGTTAAAGCTTTTGATGTCACAATTTCGTCACACCTTAAATTCCTTCAACAATGCACTGAGGCACTTAATAAAGCGAAGAGAATGTTGGGTTTGATGAACAAACTTTTGATTCCACAATAAATTTGTAAGTGTTATTAAGCAATAGTTCGGTCAGACCTCACTCAGAGTTAGCAGAGCAGTTTTGGTTTCCCCACCACATCAGAGATTAAATTTAGCATATTGCTAAATTAGGTGATTAGCGTAAGGAAGCAAATATCATCATTTCCTTGCCAATTAAACGCTGCGAATAAATCTGTTTTAATTTAACTTATTTATTTAAAAACGCCGCCTCCCAGAAAAACTGATCGAGTGCTTTAAAATACTTAATAGATGACTTCAAATCCTTAAGGGTTAGGCAAAAAAAAAAAAGCGAAAATAATGGCGCTAAACTTAAATGTGAACAAAAAAGTTTGAAGTGCATTTTTTTTCGCCAACATTACTATACGAGAAAGGGACAAGCCCCAGCCTCCAGTGGTTCGGGTCAACACGATTTGAAAACAAGTTCCTCGCCGCATCCTTCACCTTAATGCTGGATTCACTAAAGTGTGGAGACAGAACACCTACGCGGTGTGGTCATCTGTGTAACTCTCTCTCTCTCTCTCTCTCTCTCTCTCTCTCTCTCACCCGTGTCGCAGCAACTTTCCTTTCTTTTAACTGTACATTTTTTTTTCCTATTCAGATGGGCATCGTCATGGTGGTGGTGGTGGTGGTGGTGATGATGATAATGATGGTGGTGGTGATGGTGGCTGAAAGGAACATTCTAATGAAGTGACAATGAGATGGGTGAGTTGGATACAGGCTATGGTGGTGGTGGTGGTGATAATGGTTTCGGTGTTATGGTGTTGAGCGGGTGGCTGTGGTGATGGTATGGTGGTGGTGGTGTATATAGGTGGAAGGGGGTAACGGTGAGGGTGCTGTATGGTGTTGAGAGTATAGTGGTAGTGTGGTGCTGCTGCGGTGGAGTCCTGCCGACAACTCCACCACCACCTTCACCAACACCACCACCACCACCACCACCACGACCAGGTTACCCAGATAAGAGGGAAAGTCTGGATTTGCAAGTTTTTACACCTAACAGTTGGATCTTTTCATGGTGGTGGTGATGGGGGTGGTGGGGGTGGTGGTGGGGGTGGTGATGAACAAAAAAACTTAACGTATACTGAATTTCAACACATTTAAAGCTATAACTCCATTCTGTGTGTGTGTGTGTGTGTGTGTGTGTGTGTGTGTGTGTGTGTGTGTGTGTGTGTGTGTGTGAAGGCTGATACTAACCTGGCACCAGTCTTAACCTAATTAATGAGTTACGAAGGAGGACGAGAACACGTGGAAGATATGATTCACAGGTGAGCGAAGACACCTGACAGCCCCTAATTATCACTATTATTATTATTATTATTATTAGTAGTAGTAGTAGTAGTAGTAGTAGTAGTAGTAGTAGTAGTAGTAGTAGTAGTAGTAGTAGTAGTAGTAGTAGTAGTTGTAGAAGTAGTAGTAGTAGTAGTAATAGTAGTAGTAGTAGTAGTAGTAGTAGTAGTAGTAGTAGTAGAAGAAAAAAGTAATAGTATCATTATTCTTTTTTTATTTTTTTCCTCATTTTCATTATCATCTTCATTGTCCAAAATTTTACAGACACGGCAGGACCGAGACCTTGAAACAACTTTCTCTCTCTCTCTCTATCTCAAACAACTTTCTCTCTCTCTCTCTCTCTCTCTCTCTCTCTCTCTCTCTCTCTCTCTCTCTCTCTCTCTCTCTTAGCTTTGGGGTCACAAGAGTCATTCTCACCCACACCACAACTACCACCACCACTACCACCACCACTACCACCTTGACCGCCAATACCAGCATTTCCACTACCACCAGCACCAACATCACACCACCTCCACCTCCTTGACCGCCACCACCGTCGCCACAGCCATCACCTGCTTGATCGCCGCTACCACCACCACCACCACCACCACCTTCTCAGTTCACCTGCATGATGTAACGAGGTCCAGCAACGTGGCACCTACCTGTCTGAAACACCATCTTACCTTTACTCTCACTCTCACTATCTATCTATCTATCTATCAATGTCAACACGAAATATGGAACAGTAACACTTTAACTATTACCCTTATCTTTATTCAGTATCTTTTTCCTTACTTGGCCTCTTCCTTTACCTTGACGAATTTAGCGAGTCAAGAAACATAACCGGCCTCCACCTGACTCCACCGGTGCTGCCTACTAAGTGTGTATGTATGTGTGTGTGTGTGTGTGTGTGTGTGTGTGTGTGTGTGTGTGTGTGTGTGTGTGTGTGTGTGTGTGTGTGTGTGTGTGTGTGTGTGTGTGTGTGTGTGTGTGTGTGTGTGTGAAAGAGAGAGGAAAGCACAGGTGAGTAAGGGGGCGTGGCAGGTAACAAGCACACCTTTCCACCTTTCATTAGCACACACAGGTAACCAGGTGAGGAGGTGAGTTCAAGCGCAGTCACGAGGTCCTTCAGTAAAATTAAAATAAAAAAGGGGGTGCACGGTGACCAACCCTTCGGCTCAGGATACTAGGAGGTCATAGCTACGCGACATGACCTACTGGCGAGCGACGTGGCCTTGTTCCCCTGCAGGATTCTCCGCCTCCATGGAGAAAGGTACAAAAGCAGCCCCGCGTTCCCGATGTCGCCACAACTAGTTAGCCTGCCACAAGATCGACTCACTACCGAAGCTCGAAAGAAGGTAAGAGTGAGTGTGACGTGTATAGAGAGTGGGTGCTCGAAAGGAAGGAAGTGTTATTGTTTGCCCACACTTTGCATCGCCCCTCCTCCGTCAGAAGTGCATCATGGGTAGGGGAGTGAGTTGAGTGGGTGCTCGAAAGGAAGGAAGTGTTATTAATTGCCCACACCTTGCATCGCCCCTCCTCCGTCAGAAGTGCATCATGGGTAGGGGAGTGAGATGAGTGGGTGATCGAAAGTGTTCATTTTCCGCATACCTTATAATCATCACCCCTCCGTCGTTAGTGCATGGGTAGGGGAGTGAGCTGAGTGGGTGATCGAAAGTGTTCATTTTGCGCATACCTTATAATCGTCACCCCTCCGTCGTTAGTGCATGGGTAGGGGAGTGTGCTGAGTGGGTGATCGAAAGTGTTCATTTTGCGCATACCTTATAATCGTCACCCCTCCGTCGTTAGTGCACGGGTAGGGGAGTGAGCTGAGTGGGTGATCGAAAGTGTTCATTTTGCGCATACCTTATAATCATCACCCCTCCGTCGTTAGTGCATGAGTGGGAGACTTTGGGCCAGTTTTACAGTCCAATACAGGAAGTTTGTGAACTCCCCAACCAAACACAAAATACCACGAAAATTCCTTGTTTGGCGCTGATAAAGAAAGGAGGAAATTTTAGGAAACCACACATCAGGAAATCTCTTTATTAGTACCTGGTTTTGAGTGGAAATAACGGATCATTGAGGAGAATATAGATTGGTTTGGGCGCTTACAATGACTCGGTGTTGGACTGTCGAAATGGCCCAAGGGGTTGTGTTCATGGCTACACCTTCACCGCACCACCCCGCCGATTGAGTTCGTTCACCCACACCTTACATTACCCCTCCGTCGTTAGTGCATGAGTGGGAGTGGGGAGTGGGGTGGTGTTCATGCCTACTCCTTCGCCGCCCCGCCCCGCCCCGTCCCGCCCCACCTCTTCCTTGAGTGTGTTCCTGTCATCACACACTCCAAGGGACACCTGAGTCGCTGCTCCCCTGAGGTGTGTGTCAAGGGATGTCACCTTAGAGAAGCAGAATACACCCAACCTCCGCTGCCAAAGGATCTACGTAACCTGAGGCTCGTCCTGGCCTTGTATTTGGGTATGATCAGTAATATTGTCAGTAGTGGTGAGAAGGTTCGCTACTGGTGTGCGTGAGGTGCTCAGTGAAAGTGTGTCAGCCCCTGAGTGCGTGATGCGTGCATGTCATATTTGCCCACAAGGGCTTGGAAGAGCCTCGCTGGGAGACGCGAGTGCAGTGAGGGGAGGCGCCCCCACTTCCTGCTCCCCCCTCCCTCCCTCCCTTCTCCTCTTCCTCCTCCTCCTCCTCCTCCTTCTGTCTCTGAGTGATGGCTGCAGCGGCTGATGCTCCCTGGAATCCCTTATGCCGCTGTCCCGCCTCATCTCTCATGCCGGAGGAGGAGGAGGAGGAGGAGGAGATGGAGGAGGAGGAGGAGGAGGAGGAGAAAGAGGATGTTATAGCATTAGTAAAACTTTTTTTTTTTGTTATACATGTGTTTTCTTCACCAATCTACTTATTCAGATCACCTGGTTCGAAGGTGCACGAGCTTCACTAATATTTTCCTTGGAAACTCCCCTCCCCAATCCTATCTCGAGTTTACGCCAGCGGATCATCCACTTCGTCACTGTCGTCCCTCCTGGTGTGTGGCGAGGACCATGCCGCGCCAGCCCCTTAACCATTGCCTTCACTAAATAATTGTAAGTTGTTTACCAGTGATGCCGCTGACCAATGGGATTGAGCCCATGATCTTGGCCCCGCCTCCTATCCTTAATGATCCCCAACTAATCCCTCGAGCCGTCTTCGAAGTCCCTCACACTTCTCTCTCTCTTGGCTTCTAGGGCACCTTTCTCCCTTAGCCACCACCGTCACCTAACCCTTCGCCTTCTCCCACAGACGTAATGCAGCCGAGGTCGTGGTTCGTGGCAGCGCTGTTGGTGGCGTGGGCAGGCATGGCGGAGCCCATCTTCCTGGACCCCTTCCTCGGGGGCGTTATCGTGACGACGGGCGGAGCAGCGGCCCTGCTGGCGGCGGCCACCCTCGGTGCGGGCGCTATCGGAGCAGGCGTGCTTGGGGCTGGTGCTCTCGGGGCAGCTGCGCTCGGTAAGGCCGCGGCTATTGGGAAAGGAGTGGTGGGTGCCAAGGCTCTGGGCGTGGGCGTGGGTGCCAAGGCCCTGGGCGCGGGTGCCATCGGGGCTGGTGCCCTTGGGGCCGCGGCTGTAGGGAAAGGAGTCGTGGCCGCGGGTGCTGTCAAGGCGGGCGTGCTTGGTGCTGGTGCCCTTGGGGCAGCGGCAATTGGGAAAGGAGTGGTGGGCGCGGGAGCTGTCAAGGCCGGAGTGCTTGGGGCTGGTGCCCTAGGGGCTGGTGCTCTAGGGGCTGGTGCCCTTGGGGCAGCGGCAATTGGTAAGGGAGTGGTGGGCGTGGGGGCCGCTAAGGCCGGCGTGCTTGGAGCTGGTGCCCTAGGGGCTGGTGCCCTCGGTGCCGCAGCTGTTGGGAAAGGAGTGTTGGGCGCCGCAGCCCTGGGCAAGGCTAAGGCTGTCCTGTTGAAGGGCAGTCTGCTGAGCTCCTCATCCGTCAGCTATGGCAGCGGCGAGTACAGTAACACTTACGGCAACAACGGAAACAGTAACACTAAAGTCAACTACGGAAACAGTAACACTAAAGTCACCTACGGAAACAGTAACAGTTACGGCAGCAACGAGCAGAGTAACATCCACGACGGCAGCGCCAGCTTCATCATCAGCAAGAGGATCGGGCGGGAGGTCCCTAGCTACATCGCGGCGCAGGAGATGCTGGTGAGCAACGCCTTCGCGCTGGACCAGGAGAAGCCTTGCGGGCTGCGGCTGGTATGCGAGCTGGCCACGCGCGGGCCCCAGGAGCTGGCGGAGGACGAGAGGCTCATCCTGCGTTTCCTGCAGAAACCACACTCCTTCCACAGCATGGTCGTGCCCTACAACGAGGCCGCCCAGCTGGGCCGCTCCAGCCTTTCAGGCCCCGGCGTGTGTGCCAGGGTGTACCAGGGCTGCCAGCTCAACGCCAACCAGATCATGTGGCAGCTCAGGCGCTACGCCTAGACCTGCCGCGGTGCCCCTGTCTCGCTCTCCTCTCTACACACACTCACCCTGCATCTACCTCCCCCACGCCGGGCCGGGCCGTGCTCTCACGCCCGCACCATGCCTCTTGTCATTATTCATTGAGAGAGAGAGAGAGAGAGAGAGAGAGAGAGAGAGAGAGAGAGAGAGAGAGAGAGAGAGAGAGAGAGAGAGAGAGAGAGAGAGAGAGAGAGAGAGAGAGAGAGAGAGAGAGAGTATGAATCATCCTAACTATAGTTATAATATTTCACTAACTGGAAAATATACAAATAAGAACGAAATTGAATTTTACTTCATACCCTCTGGAACACCCCAAAGGCGTGACGGTAATATCATGGTGTAGGTCAAGAGGGCGCCGAGGCTCCTGGGGTCGACGGTCCCCTGCGGAGATAGACCTGACAGTAGCCAGTCTGGATCGGTCATTGGTAGACAGCTAGCGGTCAGCTCCGGAAAACATATGAGCAAATAATGACGGAAAAACTAGACCTTATCCAGCGTCTCTTCGCTGACTCCAAGCAGTGGCCCAGCCAGCGAACCGACGCGGCGGGAGGAGCTTGGTGATGCTTGTGTGCTCGGTGCATTTCATGTAAGTCACGTCTTCACCTCGCATGTACTTTTCGCCCTTTTCCGGATGTAAGTAGACGCGGCACCACACACTGAGTCAACAATTATGAAATACCTGTAAGTAATAACTGTGTAGAGGGACGAGCAGTTCTAGTAAACCTTATCCAAGTCTTGGGTAAGGCGAACAAATTGAAGCAGGTCGGTCTGGAATACAACGTGACCTACATCAAGAGGGCGCCTCGTCCCAGCACCAAGGCGGCGTGGAGGTGGCAAAGGGCGCGAGGCAGAGAAGGACAAGGACCCGACGCAAAGTCTAGGGGTGTGATTCGCCCGGACACACGAGAAAGGAAACTGTACAGGGACGGCATCGCGATCCATGAGTTGATCCATGAGTTGAACAAATACTTATATGTCGACCACAGTATGTAAGAACTTCGTGAATCTTTTAAGACCTTCTCCAAGGGTATAAACAGTGCGAAAACTAATTAGGAAAAGGGATGTGCAAAGTGTGATTCTAAAATATGATATTAAGTTCAAACAAAGACATCACTCAGTCCCCCTTACTGGTAATGTTGCTTTAAAAGTGAGGTAGGAAGTTCATGAGGCCCCAGCAACGGTACCTGCATCTGTGTGCACGGACAATATCAGTGTTGTGTGAATACATCGCGGGGGCTCCAGCTGCCCCTGCTGCGGGCTAAAGGTAGGTGAGCGGCTGAGGGAATCCTCGATCGCTGGCAAAGCAGTGAGGGGGGGAGAGGGGAGAGAAGAGATTGCTTGGGAACATAGATGGTATAAAGTGTTGGAGACCCATAAATTGGAAAGGTGAATATAGCAAAAACATAAAACCTAACTGTTGTCACTCAGACAGTGAATATATAAAAAGATGAGTGGTTAAAATCTTAAGGAGGGCATTTTCGGCCGACATTCATATTTGGAATTATGGGTTGCGATGTTTGGACAAAAAAAAAATCTGATCAAACTACCTGTGCTTAAGTTTGGAGCATATAGTGGCAGAAGGTAAGCATTTTCTCTTGAACTTTACAGGAAATATAAATTTTTTACCTTAAAATGACTGAAGTAGAGCACATCTTGACCCACCCTCCCTTCGCTGAAATCTCCATCTTAGGAGATTTCAATGTTCATCACCAGCTTTGGCTTTCATCCTCTTTCACTGACCAGCCTGGTGAACAAGCCTACAACTTCGCTCTCCTCAATGATCTAAAGCAGTTGTTCAGCACCCTACACGTATTCCCGACCGTCTTGGAGACAGGCCCAACATTCTAGACCTCTTCCTTACCTCTAACTCTTCTGCTTACTCTGTCAAACTGTTTTTTCCGAAGAGACGATGCCTCTGACATTTTGCTTCAGCTCGGTGGGACGACCTGAGGATGTACTTTTCCGATTTTCCGTGGAATGATTACTGTTTCCAGGAGAGAGACCCCTCTGTGTGTGCCCAGCGCATCACAGAGGTGACTGTCTCTGGAATGGAGGCACACATTCCACGTACTTTATCTACTCCTCGTGCTAAAAAGCCTTGTTTTAATCACGCTTGTTTTCGTGCTATCAAAGATAGAGAGGCAGCTCACAAAAGGTACCAGAGCCTTCGCACTCCTGCTAACCATGATCTTTACATTTCTGCCCGGAATCGTGCCAAATCTATTCTTCGAATTACCAAAAGCTCTTTCATCCATAGAAAATGTCAGAACCTTGCTTTTTCTAATTCTTCCAGAGACTTTTGGCACCTAGCCAAAAATATCTCCTACAACTTCACTTTTTCATTTTTCCCTCCACCCCTTAACCCTGACGGCGGCACAGCCGTCTCATCTATCTCTAAGGCTGAACTCTTCTCTCAAACTTTCTGTAAAAACTCCACTCTGGACGATTCTGGGTATATTCCTCCTACTCATCCCCCCTCCGACTCCTTTATGCCTGTTATTAAGATTCTTAAGAATGATGTTTTCTATGCCCTCTCTGGCCTCAACTCTCAGAGGGCTTATGGACCTGATGGAGTGCCTCCTGTTGTCCTTAAAAACTGTGCTTCCGTGCTGACATCCTGCCTGGTCAAACTCTTTCGCCTCTGCCTGTCAACATCTACTTTTCCTTCCTGCTGGAAGTACGCCTTCATACAGCCTGTGCCTAAGAAGGGTGACCGTTTTAATCCCTCAAACTTCCGCCCTATAGCTTTACTTTCTTGTCTATCTAAAGCTTTTGAATCAATCCCTAGCCGGAAATCAAATGTGTCACTGAGTATTGACTTGACTCAGGTTGACGCAGTCGGTGTAAACGGAGATGCGTCAAAATGAATCACATCAAATGACTTGACGTGACTCGACTCGACGCGATTCGCTTGCTGTAAACGTGTAAACCCAGCCTAAGGAAAGCCATCCGTAAAGATGTTGTTTTGTATAACCCGGCCCTTTCGTACTCTGAGGCAAAAGAGATTCCTGATGCACGATGATCCACTGACCTCTGTCATAAATATGGTTCAAAATTCAGCAAAGTGTTCTGCTAGAATGGTTAGGAGTTTTGTGAATAAGGTTATAACACAACTAAGTGAAGTAATACTGAACTTCATCGGTGAGAAAGGACGTTAACTCCTTCACCTCACTTGGAGACACTTAACACACAAATATCCAAACAAGACAAGGATACAGCTCTCGTATATTAACCCGGATATGTCTCTCCCCTGTGTGTGTAGAGAAAAACCCATAATAAATTCAGAGGAGGGGTGAAGATTCAGGGGGGTTGAGTGGGGGAGGAGGAGGGTAGATAGGAATGGGAGGAGGGAGGAGGAGAGAGGAGAAAAGGAGAGAGGGAGGGAGGGAAGAGGAGTATGGGGGGCAGACTTAGCTCAGACAAATGTATTATTATCAAGTCTACGAAAGCTTCAAGGCCATCCACTGCCCTTCCTCCCTCTCACTCTCCCTCCCTCCCTCCCTCTCTCTCTCCCTTTCCAAACTCCCATCCATGCCCTCCTTTCCATCCCTGCCCCTATCCCTCCCTTCCTATGCAGTCTTTACCATCTGTTATTGTCTCTTCTTCCATTCTCTCCTTCTCCCTGCCTCTTTTTTTCTCCTCCCTTTCATTCTATTTACTCTTGCCTTCCTCCATTCTTCCATTAACACCCAATTACTTCCTTCTTCATTTATTCCTCCCTCCTTTCCTTCCCTTTCTTCCTCTCATCTACCTTTCCCAACGTGTCCAAGTCATTCTTTTTATTGTCTGCATCATCTTCCTCTCTTCGCATTTTTTTTACCCCTATTTTTATTTCCCTCTTCTTACAGCCCACGAGAAAAGGGTACAACACACACACACACACACACACACACACACACACACACACACACACACACACACACACGCATAAAGACTTCAAACACCTCAAGGCCAATGTTTTTTTTTTAATTACTTAAGTGACAAAGGTGAGAATAACAATATTGACAAGAGACGGGGATGAAATGTGTGTTTAAGATTGCTACCGTGTGTGTGTGTGTGTGTGTGTGTGTGTGTGAGAGAGAGAGAGAGAGAGAGAGAGAGAGAGAGAGAGAGAGAGAGAGAGAGAGAGAGAGAGAGAGAGAGAGAGAGAGAGAGAGAGAGAGAGAGAGAGAGAGAGAGAGAGAGAGAGAAGAGGAGGAGGGGAAAACCAGACACCAGGAAGGACAGGTGAGAAGGCAAAAGAAGACTAATGAGAAGAATGAAGCAAGAGTCGTGGAGGGAATGAGAAAGAAGAGCAACAGAAAACAAGGAAGAGAAAACAAAGAGAGGGCGAGGATGAATGAATAATGCGGAGAGAAAAAAAATAAGAGAAAATATGAGGAAATGAATAAGCATGACCACGAAATGTAATGATAAAGATGAATAAAAACAAGACCAGCGATTAAGAGAGAGAAAAAAAAAGGAAAACGAGATACACAAGGAAGACATGAGAGAAGGAAGGGAAAGGATTGACACAAGGAAATGACGGGAAAAAAAGTAATAAAAAAAGACTAAGAAAAGTAACAGTGACTAGCATATGTTAAAGGGAATTAGTCACCGTGCACACACACACACACACACACACACACACACACACACACACACACACACACACACACACACCAAGGTAAGCCAGTTGACTCTTGCAAGGTAGACGCGACATGAGAGATGGTGACCCACTGTTCATGATTTCTAACTTACATTTTTTTTTCCCCTTCATAGTTACATTTTTTTCATATTATTATCTCGCAAGCTAACAACGCCTGGAACTATCATCATCATCATCATCATCATCATCATCATCATCATCATCATCATCATCATCATCATTGGTTCGCTGTCTTTCCCAATGTTCTCCTCACCTCTCTGTCTTATGTTCGTGTATTCCTTCCTCCTTTGGTAAATTCTCCAACCTCATCTCTCCAAATGGTCCTCTGTTTGCCCTGACTTAACTATTTTTCTGGGTTGTCATTTTCTTACTTCTGCTGTTATTTTTTTTCTTTTGTATAAGTTTTCCTATTGCGATTCATCCTTCTCCTGTTTCTTCTTGTCCTCCTTGTGTGTGTGTGTGTGTGTGTGTGTGTGTGTGTGTGTGTGTGTGTGTGTGTGTGTGTGTGTGTGTGTGTGTGTGTGTGTGTGTGTGTGTGTGTGTGTTTACCTAAAGCACTCCATCCCATTCGCGTTCTTTTTCCAACTTATTATTTCGCTCTGGTTCGCTCTGACTGTCCAAGATAATCTACTCCTCAAGTACCAGCGTTACCTTGAAAACTTTTGGCGCAACAACAAAGATGGATAGGACGGCTTGCAGAAAATTGCTCTATGGGGCAGTGGTACGTAGGTGTTCATGTCAGGTGGAGCACACTAAAGAAATTGGGTATGTTGTAGAGCCCTCAGTTATGTTCAGTGGGTCCCTTGTACAACGCCATCTTGCGTCCACACGTAATTATACCTTTGAGGCCTCCCACCTTAGTCAACTCCTCCTTCTTCCTGCCTACAACTCATTCAAGAGGAGAGTATCAACCCACTTCCCGATTGGCTGATGGCAAAAAAAAAAAAAAAAAAAAAAAAAAATCTTCGCCCAAGATTAACCTCTCATTTGATCTCTGGTTCTTTCTGCTTTTGTTCGGAGCAGCGTCTAGCGGGCTTTTTGTTGTTGTTGTTGTTGTTGTTGTTGTTGTTGTTGTTGTTGTTGTTGTTGTTTTTGCCCTTGAGCTGCCTCTCTTGCTGTAAAAAAAAAAAATCGGTACGCATCAGCTGACAATGGGTAAGGTAAGGTTAGGTAAGGTAAGGTAAAGTAAGGTAAGGTAAGGTAAGGTAAGGTAAAGTAAGGTAAGGTAAGGTAAGGTAAGGTAAGGAAAGGAAACATAAAGTAAAGTAAAGTAAAGTAAAGTAAAGTAAAGTAAGGTGAGGTAAGGTAAGGTAAGGTAAAGTAAGGTAAGATAAGGTAAGGTAATGTAAAGTAAAGTAAAGTAAAGTAAAGTAAAGTATAGTAAAGTAAGGTAAGGTAAGGTAAGGTAAGGTAAGGTAAGGTAAGGTAAGGTAAGGTAAGGTAAAGTAAGGTAAGATAAGGTAAGGTAATGTAAAGTAAAGTAAAGTAAAGTAAAGTAAAGTATAGTAAGGTAAGGTAAGGTAAGGTAAGGTAAGGTAAGGTAAGGTAAGGTAAGGTAAGGTAAGGTAAGGTAAGAGACACACTAAGGGAATCTACACCATACCCTATTTCTTGAGTGTGGGTAAAGTGGCGCAAAAAAATAAAACCCCAGGTAGAACACGGCGTCTCTGGTGTAGTGCGGCCAACCCTTCCTTATTCACCTACACGATTGGGAAGGACTGGGGTAAATAATGGGACAGGAAGGGATTGAAGAGGACTGAAATAAGTAACATGCGATGGACGTAAATGGGAGGTATGGTCAAGGAGGCAATGGAAGTAATAAGGAAGGGGAGTGATTGGGTACGATATGAGAAAAAGGTAAGGTAAGGTAGAGTAAAGTAAGGTAAGGTTAAGTAAGGTTAGGTAGGGTAAGGTAAGGTAAGGTATGGTAGAGTAAAGCAAGGTAAGGTTAAGTAAGGTAAGGTAAGGTAAGGTAAGGTTAGGTAGGGTAAGGTAAGGTAAGGTATGGTAGAGTAAAGCAAGGTAAGGTTAAGTAAGGTAAGGTAAGGTAAGGTAAGGTAAGGTAAGGTAAGGTAAGGTAAGGTAAGGTAAGGTAAGGTAAGGTAAGGTAAGGTAGGGTAAGGTAAGGTAAGGTAGGGTAAGGTAAGGTAAGGTAAGGTAAGGTAAGGTAAGGTAGGTAAGGTAAGGTAAAGCTTATTGCAGTGGGTTGGATTAAGAAAGATGAGATGAGATGAAAGTTGAAATAAGTATTGTAATAAGTTGTTGTTGTTTTTGGCATGTGTGACGAAAGATGCAGGCCTATTCTGTATTTGTTCAAGGATTCCGAGTACACACACACACACACACACACACACACACACACACACACACACACACACACACACATAAACGTACAGGAAAATAATCAGCGTTATTACCTGTGGATAGCCAGACGAGAGAGAGAGAGAGAGAGAGAGAGAGAGAGAGAGAGAGAGAGAGAGAGAGAGAGAGAGAGAGAGAGAGAGAGAGAAACCTAACCAGGGGCGCCGGTTAAATAACTGGGCCGGGCGACCTTGAAGATGCTCATCCTTAATCTGTTCAGCGTCTGCTTCCTGGTGGCGGCGGCGGCGGCGGTGGAGATGGCGGTAGTGATTAAGCGTGAAATAGCGAAGGGCAATGAGGGGAAGAGGGAAGGGTGGAGCAAGAGAAATAGATGACGAGGTAACTGAAGTGGTGGTGATGATGATGGTAGTAGTAGTAGTAGTAGTAGTAGTAGTAGTAGTAGTAGTAGTAGTAGTAGTAGTAGCAGTAGTAGTAGCGGTAGTAGTAGTAGTAGTCGAATAGTCGAATAAAAGTAAAAGTCGGCCGATGTCAACAAGTAACACCATCAGAGGAGGAGGAGGAGGAGGAAGCGTCTGGGGGGAGGGGGGGGAGGGGGGGCAGCGTTAGGAAGCAAGACACACGCACAAGGAGGACAAGAAGTAACAGGAGAAGGAAGGATCGCAGGGGGAAAATTTTACAAACGAACAAAAAAAAAAACAGGAGAGAGTGAAATTGAGAGGGAGGAGGAGGAATTGGAGGAGGAAGGAGAATAAAAAAAAAACGAAAAAAAGAGAGAAGGCTGATTCAGAAGGGAAAAGAAATAAATATGAGAAATGCCTAGAAGAAGGAAGTGAAGAAATGGAAAACCCGGAGATAATAGTAGTAGTAGTAGTAGTAGTAGTAGTAGTAGTAGTAGTAGTAGTAGTAGTAGTAGTAGTAGTTAGAAGAGGAGGAGGAGGAGGAGGCATCAGCGTAACCTTGAACACCGCCTCCCGCGCTAACATTAACAAATTCCTCCGTACCTCTTTATCTCCCCCCCCTTCCCCCCAATAGCAACAGACCCCCCCCCCTCCCTCACAGCCCCCTCCCTCCATTCCTGCTCCTTCCACAACTCCCCCTCTCCATCTCCTCTTCCCTTCCTTCCCCTCTCCCTCCCATCCTCTCCTCCTTTTCCACTACCTCCCTCAGCTCTCCCCCCTTCTACCCCTCTTCCTCACAGATCCCTCCCTCCATTCCTTCTCCTTCCACAACTCCCCCTCTCCTTCTCCTCTTCCCTTCCTTCCCCTCTCCCTCCCCATCCTCTCCTCCTTTTTCTCTCCCTCCACATACCCCTCTCCCTCCGGTCCCATCTTTCCCTCCTTTCCCTCTCCTTCCTCAGTCCCCTCCTCCTTTCCCTCTCCCTCCACAACTCCCCTTCTCCTTCTCCTCTTCCCTTCCTTCCCCTCTCCCTCCCCATCCTCTCCTCCTTTTTCTCTCCCTCCACCTACCCCTCTCCCTCCGGTCCCATCTTTCCCTTCTCTCCCTCTCCTTCTCCTCTGCCTCCATCCCTCCATTCCATCACGCACTCAGTCGCACCTTCCTCCCCCTCTTCCATTCCTCCCTCCCTTCCCTTCCACCGGCGTCCCCTGTCTCCTTCCCTCCCACATATAAATATTCATTATGTATATCTGTTGCTTGTCCAATTTTGGGTACGTTCATTTATGCGTGTATAGCTATGTTTATATTTGCTGACGTAAGGTTTCAAGTATGTATATATGTATGTATCTTTGTCTGTCTGTATGTATGTAGGTAGGTATGTAGGTAGGGAAGTATTTTTGAATGTATAAATGTAGGGTATAAGAAGGTATAAGAAGAAAAGGTGTGACTGGGTGGGGGACAAGGAAGATGAGGAGGACGAGGAAGAAATTGCGGCGAAAAGGCAGGTTAAAGAAGGTATAAGAAGAAGAAAAAAAAGGTGTGAGTTGGTGGGGGACAAGGAAGATGAGGAGGACGAGGAAGAAAATGCGGCGAAAAGGCAAGTTAGGAGGGAAATGCTCCACAGAAGGACAACGAGAGGAGGAGGGGGACAAAAACAACCCGTCGGAGTAGGAAGCGCCGCGCCGCACCACGTGGACGAGTGGGCGGGAGGCGTGTGTTGGAGCCCCGACCAAAACAAGCACGCAAAACAATCACCTGTGCAAACGGTACAAGGAAAATTAAAACAATCACCTGTGCAAACAATATCAAAAAAAAAAAAAAAAAACACTCACCTATAAAAACTAAAAAAGAAAACTCAATGATCTTTACAAACAATACAAAAAACTAACACACACACACGCAAACAAAAAAAAATAAAACAATCAAAGCAAACACAATAAAAGAGATAAATGAGGAAAAACGGAGAAAGAGAAAAAAAGAGAGAAAAAAAGAAAAGAAAACTCAATGATCTTTACAAACAATACAAAAAACTCAATCACACACGCAAACAAAAACATAAAACAATCTAAGCAAATAAAATAAGAGAGATAAACGAGGAAAGACGGAAAAAAGAGAGCAAGAAAGTGCGGAAAGAAGAAAAGAAAACCCATTCATCTCTACAAACAATACAAAAAAACTCAATCACACACGAAACAAAAAAATAAAACAAGCTAAACAAACAAAATAAAAGAGATAAATGAGGAAAGACGGAGAGAAAGAGAGCAAGAAAGAGCGGAAAGAAGAAAACTCATTGATATCTACAAACAATACAAAAAAAAATCAATTACACACGCAAACAATAAAATAAAACAATCTAAGCAAACACAATAAAACAGATAAATGAGGAAAGACGGAGAGAAAGAGGGAAAGAAAAAGCGAAAAAAAGAAAATATATAAGGGTAGAGAGATACAAATAAAAGCAGAATATAAGAGTGATGAATGATGGAAAAAGAAAGAAAGAGAGCTACATAGAGAAAGAAGGAGAGGTAGAAAGAGATAAAAGAAGGGTAAAGAGATAGAGACTAGAGAGATAGGGAGACAAGATAGACACGTAGATGAAAAAGACACAACAAAAAGACTAAGAAAGAAAAAAGATAATGAAAATATAACGAAGGAGGGCAAGAAAAAGGAAGGAAGAATACGTAGACAGACGGAAGAGGAAGAAATAAAATGAAAGACTCGGAACGAAAAAGAAAGATAATGAAAAGTATAATGAAAGAGGAAAAAATCAAAACAAGAGCAAGAAAGAAAGAACCAAAGAAGAGCGGAAGAATCAAACAAACATCAATAAAGCAAACAACAGATTAAGGGAAACTCTGATAACAAACAGGTAGAGAGAGAAAGAGAGCAGGTGAGCAGGAACAGATGAACTCGTTACCTTCAGACAGACCCACAGGTAACACACAAAAAAACAAACACCAGCCAAGTCATCGGGGTCGAGAGAGAGAGAGAGAGAGAGAGAGAGAGAGAGAGAGAGAGAGAGAGAGAGAGAGAGAGAGAGAGAGAGAGAGAGAGAGAATTATCTTCCTTTGCTATTTCTGAAAACTACTACTACTACTACTACTACTACTACTACTACTACTACTACTACTACTACTACCATTCTATCTGTGTGGTGATGGGTAACTTGTATGCAGCGTACGGTGGTGGTGAGTTGTGGTGTTGACAATATAGTGGCCGTGGTGATGAGCAGGTGTCCGTGGTGATGAGATGGTGGTGGTGGTGGTGGTGGAAGGGGTAATGGAGGGGGTATGGAAAGGTGTTGAGAGTATAGTGATGGTGTGGTATTGGTGTTGAATCCTGCCTACACCACCACCACTATCAGGGTACCCAAACAGGAGGGAGAGTCCTGCTGTTCAACTTTTTACGCAGTTGGAGTGGTGGTGGTGGTGGTGGTGGTGGTGGTGGTGATGGTGGTGGCGGGACGGGGGAGTGAGGGAGGCTCGGCAGACAAAAACACTTAACTACGAATAAATTTTCAACGCGTGCGAAATGATAATATCCCTGTGTGTGTGTGTGTGTGTGTGTGTGTGTGTGTGTGTGTGTGTGTGTGTGTGTGTGTGAGAGAGAGAGAGAGAGAGAGAGAGAGAGAGAGAGAGAGAGAGAGAGAGAGAGAGAGAGAGAGAGAGAGAGAGAGAGAGAGAGAGAGAGAGAGAGAGAGAGAGAGAGAGAGAGAATTTATATATTTTTTCATACTACAAATCCAGATATGATTGTAAAGTTCATCATCACAATCATCATCATCATCATCAGCAGCAGCAGACTGTCGCTTAAAATCCATCCGTTTATATTTATCTTTTATCTATTTTTCAATCTCTATGTAAATGTTCACTATCATGGCTGCCTTTTTTTTCACTTAGAGTTTGTCCTTTTTCCAGATATTTAGTGAAAAGCTTCGACAGTTTCCTCATTTTTTTTGCGTCATTTATAAGGTCAACACCAGTCCGACCTTCCTTGGGCGCTTTCCCTCTCGTCATACTCATCAGTTGCTTGTATGATTTCCTCCTTACGGGAGAACGGACCTTTGCCGTACTAACGACGGCCCGTAGCCTCATCAGTTGTTCTTAAGTTCGTCTCGCGTCGCTGCCGGAAATTCCCATGTTGTCTGTCATCCCTTCCTTCTGCGGCGGGGAATTCGAAGCCTATATAGTTCACCGCTCAGCCCCTCGACGACTTTCATTATTCTGCCTCTGCTTTTATTTTAGTTAGTTAGTTAGTTAGTTCATTAGTTTGTTAGTTAATAAGTTAGTCGGTAAGTTAGTCTGTAAGTTATTTAGTTAGTAGTTTGTGTCAGCTCGCCGTTTGATTTCCGTATGGCACATTATCTTATTAACAATTTTACACTGGTACATTTAATTTGCGCTCCATTTTTATCATGACATTTAATTTCCTCATGATTTCCTGATTTTTTTTCTCTTATCATTTACTGCCTGTAACAGCGGAAGCAGTATTTGCTCAACGCTGTCAGCCTGGTTTTTTTTCTACATAAATCTGTTCATGTAATAAAATAGAGCTACAATAGTGTATAAACATTTTTCTCTCGTCTATTGCTTCAACTTCCTATAATAATTCAATCAAATTTTGCTCGTTTAAAATTTTCCTTCACTTCTTAATCAGCACACCCCTCTGACTGTGATGGAATAAATACTTGCCAATACAAAATTATCTAGTGGTTGAAAACTGCCGAAAACATAAAACAACAGCGTCGCGGCATGAAGGGCGGGCGTGGCACCTTGCTCTGGCACATACTAACTCTTGCAATCATTTATTTAGGTAGTTTTTGTTAATCTGTTCCTTCTATTTTGCCTACACTTGATACTCAACTTCATATATCTGCGTTTCTGCATTACATAGTAGGTTAGTTTCGGAAGACGTTTTACAATATTTTTTTTCTTTCTTTCTTCCTACTTCAACTGTAATGCGTTAATGTATTTTAGTCTGCGATCGATAAACCATATATCTGTGTGTATGTGTGTGTGTGTGTGTGTGGATGGAGACAAGTGCGTCTGAGTAAGGGGCCGTGGCAGGAATAAACACCTTTTCCGCCCTTCGTTGAGGTAAGCGGGTAGGCAGGCGAGGAGGCGGGTTTCAGTGCGCGGCCACGAGGTCCAGGACAACCCGAGGCCACTGCGGCGATGGCATGACTTTGGGAGCTCCGTTACCGCCCAGGGACTCCCCGCCCCTCCCCCCGCCCCCCGCCGCCTCGTCCTTCCGCGGGGCCCGGTACATAAGCAGCCCCACATCCCTGGAGTCGTCACAACTCGTTGGCCTGCCAGCACACCTCCTCTAACTCACTCCCAACTCCCGACGAAGGTAAGGGTGAGGAGTGGCAGCGTGAGTGTGTGAGTGCAAGTGTTTATTCAGGTGGACTCACGCCTGGCGCCGCCTCGCCGTCCAGTAAGTGCAGTGCAAAAAGAAAGTCGAAGGCTTTAGACAAGTCGAGAAAGAGTCACGTTGCAAAGTCTTATTCTCAAGATCTGTATAATTTCAGTACTGCCTTTCTGTAAGCATATTTTCTCGAAACCTAGAATGAAGACTGGATGTATCGTCGTGTCCTGCAGCAGTATATAAGAAAAAAGTCGCATTGGCCGTTACGTTGCTGCAACATAAGTGAATTAAAGATTCCTGAAGTGTCTGACGAATTTATCAAATCATTAACGCAGCCACCGCGGTGAAGTTTTTTGCGTCCCTAACTACGAAACTGCCGGCGTGGGTTCGAATCCGGCCAGGGCAGTCAGTGTGCAGTCCACCAAGTTGTTCATCCTTCCTTTCGGATGGTCGATAAATGTGTAGGCTACCTAGGCACATCCCTGGAGAAGGTAAGCTGTGGTAACTTGGAAGTTACACTGGTCCTGTGTCGGTTAATGGGTTCTCTCCCACCACAGGCCAACGGGACGGGGACGAGCCACCACGCACGGCTATAGCATATGCTCCAAACGTTTCAATAAGGTAGTCAGCATTGTTGTAAGCCAACAGGCTTTCTGTTGCTTGCCCTTCCATGTTTCCACGTTTTCTCCGCCTCTTCTTCCCTTGCCTCAGGGCTGAGGGACGCGGGGGCGGGGCCGCCACTTTGAACTGTTCTGCGGAGGGCAGCGTGCTCCTGAGTCCCTGGCACAACACTCCTGCAGCAGAGCCGCCGGCACGGCCCATTGCCTTGCCTTGGAGACCAATGTAAATCTTCTTCACCCGCCATCCTCCACCTCTCCTTTTCCCTCCTCGTTCTGTTGCCTTTCTGCCTCCCCTGCCCAAAGTCCTCTTCCTCCTCTACCACCAACATTACTTCTTTACTTCCTCCTTTAGGACCACCTCTCTTCCCTCCTTCCCTGCGCCACCCCATCCCATCTCCCGCAGCCATCACCGTCACCTATTTCTCCTTCCCCTCTCACAGACGAGATGCAGCCCAAGGCGTGGTTCGTAGCAGTGCTGCTGGTGGCGGGGGTGGGCATGGCGGAGCCATTCATCCTCCTGGCGACGGGCGGCGCAGCGGCTCTACTGGGCGCCGCCACCATCGGTGCGGGGATCGGTGCGGGTGCCATCGTGGGCGCGGGCATCGGTGCTGGTGCCGTAGTGGGCGCTAAAGCCGGCCTGGCCAAGGTTGGCCTAGCTAAGGCTGGCCTGGCCAAGGTGGGTCTGGGCGCGGTGGCGAACACCTCATACAGGAGCTATGGCAGCAACGAGCGGAGCAGAAGCTACGGCGGCAGCATCAGGGTCAGCAAGAGGTACAGGCGGGAGCTGCCAGGCTTCACCGAGGCGCAGGAGATGCTGCTGCAGAAGGCTTTCGAGCTGGACCAGCAGGAGCCTTGCGGGCTGCGACTGGTGTGCGAGCTGGCCACGCGCAACCCCGCGGAGCTGACAGAGAACGAGGCGATTATCCTGAACCTGCTGAATCAGCCCCACGCCAGTGACAGCGCGGCCCTGCACTACGACGAGGCCGCCCACCTGGGCCGCACCAGCGGCCCCGACGCGTGCGCTAGCGTCTACCAGAGATGTGGCAGGAACGCCGCCCAGGTCATGTGGCAGCTCGAGCTCCTCTCCTAAACCGAAGCAGCATCGCCCATACACACCCACACACCCACCCTACATCTACCTCCCTCACGCTGTGTCACGCCCTCAACACGCCCTCACACACCCGCGCCTCGCCTCTCCTTACGGCTTATCATCCTTTATATTATTGCCGATCACGAACCTTCGAAAATAAATAAATACGAATAAAACTGACTTTTAAATAAAACCAGTCACAGAAGCACATGATTACAAAATATTAAAGTTGACCTTAAAAAGCCACGTTTTCTGTGAAGGTCGAAAAAATTCTTTATTGTTAACTAAAACAAAATTTCTGTTACGGTTTCAGGCCAGACTGTGCCGCGCCACACCACTGCCCACCGACCGACCCAGACGAAATGATCAAGCTAAAAACAATACACAGTAACCCCTTGAACAAACACACGCTCAAAAACCAGAAAACACACACACACACACACACACACACACACACACACACACACACACACCTTAGCCTCACCTTGACGCTACTACATAATTATACCATCACCAAATACCTACACTACGTCATTCAGTCCCCTAAAGATATCATTATCCGAGGCATATTTCAAGGCGCGTCGGATCACATTTTAGAGAGAAGTTTGCCTCACCTTTCGCATCCCATTCTGGACACAACAGTAACAGCCTTCTCGCCGTTCTCTAACCCTTCCATCATGATAGCACTCGAGTCCTTTAGAGGTAGAACAAGGTCTGCATTCTAAGACGCTTTCCCCTTTCATATCAACTATTTCCAAAGGCTTTTTTTTTTCTTTACGCCCTTGAACTGTCTCCTTATCTGTAAAAAAAATAATAAGTGAATCAATCGGGTTTTCTTGAGCGTTTTCCTAGTTTCATTTTTTTTTTACAACAAAGGAGACAGCTCAAGGGCACACAAAAAGGAAACAATAATAATAAAAAAGCCTCTACTCACTGCTCCTACAAAAAAAAATCAAAAGAGGTGGCCGAAAGAGATGTCAATTTAGGGATGGTTACAGAAGGAGGGTCAAATTGCCACCCGGGTCATAAAAATACCCTTGGAAATGCTCAAAACTCCGATGAAAGTCTTGTCAAATGTGTGAGCTTGGGCACCGAAATGTGTTTGAGAATATGACCCTAAAACACTCGACCGCTCTATGTATGATGAATGTATGCACGGGAGCAGCGAGTAGTGGGCTTTTTTTTATTGTTTCCTTTTTTGTGTGCCCTTGTGTTGTATCCTTTGCCGTAAAAAAACAAAAAAAAAAACACGAATGGCACTCTCGTGTTACCCAAAGTCAACCAAACAGAGAATACGTCACAAACAATAGACAAAACCCCACAAACAATAGCAAACTCGTGTCAAATAAACGCAGAACACAGCACAAACAGTGGCCCAAACAACAATACAAACAACGGCAATACCCAGAGTCAAGTATACACAGCATACACCACAAACAACAAACAATAGCAAACTCGTGTCAAATAAACGCAGAACACAGCACAAACAATGGCCCAAACAACAATACAAACAACGGCAATACCCAGACTCAAGTATACACAGCATACACCACAAACAACAAACAATAGCAAACTCGTGTTCCCCAGTCAACCAAATAAAAAAAAAACATAAAAAACATGGCACAAAGAATGGTCAAAGCACTGCACATACAAAGGCAAACTCGTGTTAACCAAAGGCTCCCAAACATCCTACAGCACAAACAATGGTCAAAACACAGCACAAACAACAGCAACCAATCTCTCGTGTTAGCCAGAGTCCACCAAACACGAACAGTTGCATACACACACTTCTCAGGCACCTCACGAACCCGATGATAAGAGCAACTCACCTTGACTATTATTTTTGTTTTTCTCTCTCTCTCTCTCTCTCTCTCTCTCTCTCTCTCTCTCTCTCTCTCGTCCACCGCCTCCACCCCTTACTGAGAAACAGGATGGTAAAATTCGGTACAGTGAGTTGATGCGAAACGCTGAAAAAAAACAAAAAACGAACAGAAAACGACACTGCCCCAGCAACAGTGTGTCCCCCCCTCCCAACAACAACAACAACGACAAGAACAACAACCCCGTCATTCCCAAGATAGACAGATAAATAAATAGATAAATAGATAAACAGGAAGGTATGGTAGGGCGAGGCGAGTTAATGAGAGATCCTGAAACAAAAACAAAAAAAATGACCCCCTCGGCCTTAAAAAAATAAAAATAAATAAACAATAAAAAAAAAAATAGAAAGATATGGTCAGGTGAGCAGAGTTGTTGATAGATGCTGAAAGAAACAAACAAACAAACATAAACATACAGGCAAAGACAACAACACAATGAGCATACCCCAAGGAGACATGCCGCTCCTGGAACAACCTCACTTCGCCGCGGCCTTGGCTCTTAACGCACCCTCACCATGACGAGGCGGCGTACAGGACAAGTGGGAGGCGCTGCCGTGGCCGAGGGAAAACGGGTGGGCAAGCATTTTCTTCCGCTTACGCATCGAGGTAGAGTAAGAGTAATATAGAAATGTGATATTCTTCGGAACTTTTTTTTTTTTTTACAGTGAAGAAGATAGCTCAACGGCAACAACAACAACAACAAAGATGCAAAAAAGCCCGCTATAGCACCGCTCCCCTAATGCAAAAAGAGTGGAAGACCCAAATATAAATGCATAAACGGTTGGAGAGGTGTCTTGATGCTCCCCTCTTAAAAGCGTTCAAGTCGTAGGCAGGAGGACACACAAGTAGTTAAGTACACGATACAAAACTACACTAATGACGTAAGTTCGGTATGTTTGGTATAACGGAACGATAACAAAGTGACAAAGCAAAAAAAAAAAAAAAATGCGATTCAACGGCAACAACAACAACAACAACAACAACAACAACAACAACAACAACAACAACAACAAAAAACGAAACAAAGACTCAAGTAGCCACAAGACAGCAAGAGAGACCCGCGCGCCCTTCAAAGAGACGAGCCACCAGGTAAAGAACGGGAGCCACTCGGGATCATCACAATAGAGCAAACAAACAAACAACAAGAACCACACCATCCAAGCAATCATGATAACCAGAAAGATCTCAGGAAGACAAGGACCCTGGCGGCACGAGGAAGAGGCACTCCATCAATGAAGATACCCAGTCCTTGAAAGTTCGGTAGCCGCTGCTGAGGAACCCAAGAATACAAAAGCCCGTGCAGCCCTAAATTGAGTCTTGAGTTTTTTTATTTTTTTTAAGCACGTCAATGATAACAGATATCCAGACCCTTAAGTTTTTGGAAGCCTTACAGAGCCACTCCAAAACTACAAAATTCCTCAAGATTTGGTTGGAATACAAAGGAACTCCAATAATACAAATATATATACCAAGCAGTAAGTAGCGGGCTTTTTTTTTCATTATTAGTTTTCTTTTTTTTTTACGCCCTTGCACTGTCTCCTCTGCTGTAAAAAAAAAAAAAAAAGCCCCCATAAGTTTTAGGAGGACCACAAAGGCCCTATGGAAATTCAGGCCTAAGTCTTTGGCAGCACAGCGGGGGCATGCCAGTGATACAAATACAAACCCCCGCCCCCTTTTTGGGGAGCGCTACAGAGCCCCCTTAAGTTTTCGGATCACTACGAAGGCTCTTTAATAATACAGAAATACAACCCCGTAAGATTTGGGCGTCGCTTAAGCAGCACATCAATAATAATAACAGAAATCCAGCCCTTTAGTTTTGGGAGCGCTGCAGAGTCACCTCCGCCACGTCCAGGGTTGGTAAGAGAACAGGTAACACTCACCTCCACGTGGCCGAGTCCCAGAGCTTTGCGCCGCAGCACCTCCCGCGCGATGTGCGGCAGCGTCAACTCCATGGACGAGATGGACGCGCCATCCTCCGAGGACATCACCTGTAGAGCACAGAGGACGCACCGGTCAGGCACAGAGACACGAGGGTGGGGTGACATAGCGGGGGGGAAGGAGGAATACGAGGAAGATGAGGTGGTGGTGGTGATGGTGATGGTGGTGGTGGTGGTGTGGTGGAGGAGGAGGAGGAGGAAGAAAAAGATCTTTAATTAATGGTAAATGGTACTGGTAGTGATTATAACAATAATAATGATAATGGTAAGCATAACAGTAATAACAAATATCTTCGGAAATAATAAAATAATAATAATAATAATAATAATAATAATAATAATAATAATAATAATAATAATAAAAATAATAATAATAATAAGAGAATGAAAATTGGACTCATAAATGAACGAAAACACTCAGTACAAATTAAAAACAAGATGAGACCAATTAAACGTTTTTATTTGACTGACAACAACAACAACAAAATCTCACTGATATATTTACCCATCATTAGAAAAAAAGGAGAAAAATGAAAGCGGAATATGAAAAGAGAAAAAAGTATATAGAAAATATAATAAAAAGTTAATGAAAAAGGCATGGAAGGATTGAAGAAAAGGATAGAAAGAAAGGAAAGGAATAGAAGGTACGAACGAAGGAAGGATGTTACCAAAGAAAGAAAGAAAAATGGAGGAAAGAAAGAGTAGTATGGGGAAGGAAGGGAAAAGATTGGATAATGCGGGGAAGAATAAAAAATAAAAAAACGGGAAATTCAAAAGAAAAATATAATAAAAACAGGAAATGAAAAAAATAAATAACCAAAAATAATTGAAAAAAACAGGAAATGAAAAGAAAAAATATAAAAAAATAGAAAAATAACAAACGGGATATGAAAAAAAGGAAATGCAAAAAAAAATAATAAAAACGTTAAATATAAAAGAAAAAATACCAAAAAAAACAATAAAAAGAGGAGATGAAAACAAACAAATACCAAAATAATGGAAAAAAAATAAGAAAAAAGGGAAATGAAAAAATAAATGTCCCCAAAAAAGAAAAATAATAATAAAAACGGAAAAGAAAAAAGAAAAAAACCATTTTTTTTTAATAAATAACGGAAAATAAGCAAGAAAATAAAAATAAAAAACGGGAAATGAGAAAGGAAAACAACCCCCCCCAAAAAAAATAAAAAGAAAACGAAATGTTGACCAAAAGAAAACGGAACGACGCACAATTACTTTTTTTTTCCGGACACGTTTATTAGTACCGAGTGATGGATAATTCTGCTTTTTTTTGTTGTTGTTGCCATAATGCCAAGAATGCACGCGAGAACCCCACTGACACAGATCAAGGGCATGCAACCTCTCTCTCTCTCTCTCTCTCTCTCTCTCTCTCTCTCTCTCTCTCTCTCTCTCTCTCTCTCTCTCTCTCTCCATCTTCTTTTCTTCCTTTTTTTCTCGCGGCTCCTAAACGTGAGCTAACTTCCCCTCTTCCTCCTCCTCCTCCTCCTCCTCCTCCTCCTTTCCTTTCACTTATTTTACTTCTCTCTCTCCTCGTTTATATTTATTACTCACATATCACTTTTATCATCCTATCTAAACAGTAACAGTAGTAGTAGTAGTAGTAGTAGTAGTTATAGTAGTAGTAGTAGTAGTTATAGTAGTAGTAGTAGTAGTAGTTATAGTAGTAGTAGTAGTAGTTATAGTAGTAGTAGTAGTAGTAGTAGTAGTAGTAGTAGTAGTAGTAGTAGTAGTAGACTCGTAACACCCCCAAGGCTCCTCGTGTCCTGGCCGGGGTCGTCGGCGTCATGGTCGTCAATGATCGCACGGAGTCAAGTCGTTCCTGACATATTGATCGTCTTCTCGGAGGCCGCTGATGAAGGTTAACCTCCTCCTCCGGGCCGCCCTTGCAGCTCACGACAGACCGATTGGCTCCATAAACACGCAAATAAACAAATAAAGCCGACAAACGTTACTTATATTTTCCGTCCTGGTGAAGGTTGGGGGTGAGGAAACACGGAAACATGGAAGAGCAGGGAAGAGATATTAGGTTGGTGAACAAAGAGAGTGCCTGCTGTGAGTGATTTGTAACGTTCCCTCGCGCCCTCTATGACCTGCAGATCAAAATAAAGCACTTGCTCTACGTAGAAGTGATACTCTTGTCCATTACTACCACTGCTACCACCACCACACTACTACCATCTTCTTTTTCTTCATCTTCTTTATCTTCTTCCTTTTCTTTATCTTCTTTTTTCTTTTCTTCTCTTCCTCCTCCTCCACCTCCTCCTCCTCCTACTACTACTACAACTACTACTACTACTACTACTACTACTACTACTACCACCACCATCCCCCCCACACACACACACGGAGACACACGAGCCTTCAGTATCGGGGACGCACCTCACGGCAGTCGCATGACCAAACAGAATTAAACCCCGGCTGCTGGATGTGTCCCGGGTTCGAATGACACGAGGTGCAGTTGTGTTGTGCTTTCGCTTGCCCTAACAAGAAAGAAATAAGCAGTGTGTCGCGCCTCAGATTACTGCCAAGGGTTCAAGAATGAATTATGCAAGAGCAGGACTGCTGGATAACACACATTGCCTGACTAAAGGTAAAGATAAAGTTGAGGGCTTTCGCCATGGCTGCGCGTGGCCACGGTGTTCATCCCTGTCGCATTGGCCCATGAGTATATGGTGGGTAAAATCCCATTAACCCGGGACACAGGGCCAGTGTGACATCCGGGTTACCACAGTTTACCTTCCCAAGGTTTCCCCAGCTTCCCATTTATCGATCATCCCGGAAAGGAGGAAAAAAAGCTGGGTGAGCTGCATGCCAATGCCCATGTATTTAGACTCGCTAACCACTGTAACTCCATAAAGAAGGCTGATACACAGATGTTTCTAAAAAAAAATGTAAAGGAAAGGTTTACTCCAAGGGAAAAAGTGTCTCTGACGGAGATCACACAGGAACTGGGCGGCCTTCAGACCGCCTAAATGCGTCACGGAATGAACAGGTGCAGGCTTTACCCAAGAGCACAGTTACCTCTTCAGTTATCCTTCAACTAATCTACGCTCAGGCGCCACAAGAAGAGGTATTAAAACACAAGATTCCCGTCGGGAAGACAAAGACCTTGACGAGAGGACACCGCCGGCCTGACCACCAGCGGAGGCAGGAGAGGGGGGGGGGGGGGGCGGAGGGGGCGCGGAGGGCTCTCTTTACTATATAATTTTTACATCAAAGGAGGCACAAAGAAGGCAGCTCAAGGCCGAAACACGACCAAACATTATTCCGCTAAGAGCTGCCCGCGCAAGGCAACATATGAATCCTTAAGGAGGGTCATGTTCGGGGGAGTGTCAGCCATAACACACACTTTCCCAGCACGCCGCGGGGTATACAAATAAGGTGCCCAATAAACAATAATTACATCACAACAGTTAACGAGCCTACACCTTCCAACTGTATACTCCTACTGCCTTTCCTTTTCCTCCATGCACCTGTACCATCACCACTGGCCCACTTCCTCTTCTTACTATACCCTTGATTAAAAATAAATAAGAAAACTCCTTGATGGGATAATGTTGTGCGGAGTGAACGACGAAACGGACGACCAGGAGGCTACCATGTTGTGAACTGACCTAAAGATTAATAATGGCATGGAAGAAGAAGAAGAAGAAGAAGAAGAAGAAGAAGAAGAAGAAGAAGAAGAAGAAAAAGAGGAAATAGAAGAAAAAGGAAAAGAAAAAGAAGTAGAGAAAGAAAAACAAAAAGATGATGATGATGAAGGAAAGAGGAAAAGAGGTATAGGAGAAAGAAGAAAAAAGAAGAGAACAAGGAGGAGGAGGAGGAGGAGGAGGGGGAAACATGTAAACATGGAAATGCAGGCAACAGAAAGCCTTTTGGCTCATTACGAGGTTGCAGGCTCTGGTGATTTAATCTGCTCGACAGTCACTTGGTGCCCGCAGAGCAGATGAAAGCGCTTCGGTATTCAGTTTACTCTTGTCGCAATGAAATGACGGTCGATTCGATTTTTAAAGGAGTTGATGGTATTTGCATTTACTACTTCTGAGGGAAGGTTATTCCAATGGCGGATGACTCGGTCTGAGAAGAAACTCCTGCCAATGTCTGTATTACACCGCCTCGCTTGAATATGTAGACCGTTGTTTCTAGTCCTTAAGTTAGACTGTATCTCAAAAAACTTGGAGTGGTTGACATTACCGAAGTTCTTCAGGTACTTGAACACCTGTATCATATCTCCTCGTAAGCGTCTCTTTTCCAGCGTAAAGAGACTGAGTCGCTTGATTCGTTCTTTATATGGCTGACTGAGCCCTCAATTGCGGAATCATTTTCGTAGCACGTCGCTGAACTCGCTCTAATAATTATGTGTTTCATATAGCTAGGTGACCAAAACTGTACCGCATACTCAAGGTGAGGTCTCAGCATCGAGGAGGAGGAGGAGGAGGAGACAGAGAGGGAAGAGGAGAAAGAAGACGAGGGAGAAGTTACTATTTAGGAAGATGAATAGAGACGATCACAGCAGAATTACACACACACACACACACACACACACACACACACACACACACACAACAGGAGGTGGGTCACAATGGATTAATCTCCTGAAAGTTTGTTTTGGTCCACGCCTCACGACAAGACAGAAGGGGGGGGGGGGGTAGTGTGGAAGGGGAGGGGGAGAAGAGGGGAAAGGGAGGGATGAGGGAGGAAGGAGGGGAGAAGGAGGGATGATGGATGTAAATTTGGGAAGATAAGAGGGGGGGATTGGGGTGAAGGAAAACAGGGAAGAAAAATGGGGGAGAAGAATGACAGAGATAGAGGAAAGAAGAGGAAAGGCGGGGCGAGGGAAAGAAGGGAATGGGAGACAGAGATATGGGAGTAAGAGGGAGGGTGGGATGGGGAATTTAAGGAAGGAGAGAGGAAAAAACAAAGGAGAGAAAGAAGGGAGGAAAGGAAAAAAGAGAAATAAAAAGGAAGATATAAGAGAAAAAGAAAGGCGTGAGGAAGAGGTGATAAAAGGGGAAAAGGGAAAGAGGAAATGAAAGGGGGAAAGGGTAGGGGAAGCGGAAGGGGCAGGGGAAGGGGAAGGGAAAGGGGAAGGGAAAAGGGAAGGGAAAGAGGAAGAGGAAATAAAAGGGGAAAGGGGAAGGGGTAGGGAAAGGGGAAGAGGAAATGAAAGGGGGAAGGGGAAGGGGTAGGGGAAAGGAAAGGGAAAGGAAAAAGAGATGGGCAGCCCTTTTCCCAAACGTGATATTTAATTAAGAAAGGGCAGGTAAAGAGAAGGGAAAGGGGAGAGGGTTGGAGTGAAAGGTGACCCACATTAACAGGAAGAGATGAGCAAAAAGAGAAAAGGGGGGAGTGGAGAGGAGGGAGAGATGAAAGAGAGAGGTTAATGTGAAAGACGAGCCGTAAAAAACGGAGGAAAGGAAAATGAAAAAAAGATGTAAGGAAGGAAGGCAGGTTGGAAGGAAGGGAGGGGGAAGGGAAGGAAAGGAGGGAGGAGGGAAGGAAGGAAGACTGGAGGAAAGAGTTATATGGTAAAGGGAAAGGAATGGAGGGAGGAAGGAAGGAAAGATAAGAATAATTAAAAAAAGTAGAATAAAATAAGGAGATTTACATAGATTTACATAGAAAATCAGACCACACAGACCCCATGGCCTTGTCGCAAGAACATATTGAATACGGTTGTGAGGGAGGAGACTATTTCGCTCTTTGTTTCTTTGAGCAGAGTAGGATATACTTTGTCAGGTCCAGGACTTTTATTTGTTTTAAGTGATTGGAGGGCTTTAAGGACTTCATCGGTTGTTATTTCAAAGTTAGGCAATGCATGCTCGGGATTTACATTAGTACTGGTGTTGGTGGTGGTGGTGGGAGGACTGTTAGTATTAAACACCCAGGAAAAGTAATTGTTTAATAGGTTTGCAACGTGTTGGCTGTCAGTCACTAGTGCACCGTCGCTGTTTGTTAGGGGTCCAATTCCACTTCTGATCGCCTTTCTGTTGTTTATGTAACTGAAGAAGGATTTCGGATTATTTTTACAGTTGGCCGCAATAGTTTCTTCATATCTACGCTTTGCCTGACATACTAATCTTTTTACTCGTCGCCTGGCATCATGGTAAAGTCTAATGTTTTCGGGCGTGCTTTGATCTTTCTTTAGCCTGTAAAACGATTTTCTCTCCTTGACTGAGTGTTTAATTTCGCTGTTAAGCCAAGGTGGGCTTTTATTAGTGTTACTTCGCTTCTCACACAAAGGGACGAATGTGTTCTGCTGAGTGAGTTAATGATTTTTAAAGCTTAGCCAGGCGTCCTCTACATTACCGTCATCTGATAGTTGCGTTTCTATTAGTTTTCGTCGGATTTCTACGAAGTTAGCTCTTTTGAAATCGGGCAACTTTACTTTATTTTCAGTCACTGATGTTTGAGCTCTAATGTCGACGCGGACTAATTTATGATCGCAAGAACCGAGGTGTTCTCCTACCGTGACATTACTGACTAGGTTATCTTGGGTCGTTATAACAAGGTCTAGTATGTTATTTTGTCGAGTTGGTTCAGAAACCATTTGGCTTAGATAATTTTCTTCTAAAAATTCGATCATTCTATGTGACTCGCCTTCTGTACCTGACAGTGTCGCCCAGTCGATATGGGGGAGGTTAAAGTCTCCTAATATCAGTGAGTCGCTGTTATTAAGTGACTGCCTTAAAACGCTGTACATTTCAAGATCGGCATCGAGTGATTGCCCCGGAGGCCTGTAGGTGACAGATATATTTAAATTGACCTTTGCAATGTTTACTCGCACGCACAAATGTTCAACGTTACTGTCTCCTGGTGTTCTGTCAGTGGGTTGCAAATAGCTTTTGACAAAAAGGGCGACACCACCACCTCTACGGTTTACACGATCTTTGTTGAAGAGTCTGTAGCCATCTATGTTGTATTCTGTACTTAAATCAATATTTGTGGTGTCGATAAATGTTTCGGATATTGCAATTACGTCAAAATTTTGTCAGGGCAAGACATCTCAGTTCATCAAACTTATTTCTTAGGCTACGGGCATTGAAACTAAGGACTCTTGGGTTATCTTGAGGCTTAGTAATAGAGGTGGAGGTACTGGCGGGTTCAAGGTCACGAGTTTGCTGCGATGAATGGCGTCTATTTACACGGGCGGGGTGGAGGGACGTGGCTGAGAGTCGTTTTTTGATCGGGTGTCACGTTCTGCGTCGTTGAGGAGCCTTCCGAATCTGGCTGCCACGATGGGGGACAGGTGTATTCCGTCCCTGTGGAAAAGTTTACTCAGGCCGTAGAAATTATCCCAGGCGTTAAAGAACTCAACGTCAAGCTCTCCGCAAAGAGTCTGTAAGCGGTTGTTGAGGCTGAAGGCCTTACTGAAGAAGTCGAGAGAGAGAGAGAGAGAGAGAGAGAGAGAGAGAGAGACGACGTCAACAAACCATTACACAGCATCACAACACATAACAACCTCTCTCTCTCTCTCTCTCTCTCTCTCTCTCTCTCTCTCTCTCTCTCTCTCACACACACACACACACAAACACAACGCCAACGTACACACACAAAACCACTTCTCTCTCACTTTCTGACCCCTTACCCCTTCTATTACCCTTCATTACCCCTTCATAACCCCCAGGACAGGTGTGTGGGCTTACCTGGAGCGGCGTACTGACCCCAGGGTCCCTCGAGGGGTCGCGGCCCGGGGGACACATCCGTTTCGTGAAGAGAAGTGGAGTGAGACTTGCCATGGTCACCAGAGCAGCGCCGCCTCCCCCGCAAAGGCTCCCCCCAACTCTGACTTCGACTTATATTTTTCTTAGTTCCCCCTTCGTTATACCCCGCGTGGGACTTCTAGGTTTTGTATAGCGTTACAGGGCATGGTTTGGTGTTGTTGGGGGTTAGTTGACACCCGGCGGAGGTCCTGCGCGGGGTGAGATCTTGTGTTGCTTTACGTAGTCGCCTAAGTCGGGGTGTTGCTGTGTCCGAACGCGTCAAGATTGTTTACAGCGGTCGCCATGACAACGCGTGTGGTGGCGGTGTCTCGTCCATGCGGTCAGGAGTCTGTGCACACAACACCACCTACACCACCACCTTCACCTCCACGACGCACGAGACAACACCACCACTGCCGACACGAGACCACACCACCACCGCCAGCACCTCCACTCAACACCACACGCGACTCGGCACCACCAGCAGAAGGGTCACACTAATACTGCCTCAACGCACGGTTCCTCTGCTCTCTCTTTCCCTCTGCTCTTCTTGATGCCTCGTCCACCTCTGCTTCAAGACACGCAAGTTACCCCTTCAGCCACTTCTTCAGGTCGTTCTCATTCACTTGCAGCCTCGATCAGTTCTTTATTTTTGTTATATAGTCGCTTTTTGTACTTTTTTTAAATCCTTGATCTCTTGTTTACCTCCTCTTCTGTTACATTAGTCACCCCTTCAACACTTCTTCCGGTCGTTTTCAGTTATTTGCAGCCTCGTTCTCTCCTTTATTTTGTTATATAGTCGCTCTTTGCACTTTTTTTTATCTCCTCATCTCTCGTTTACCTCCTCTTTTAACACATTAGTCACCCCTTCAGCACTTCTTCCGGTCGTTTTCGGTTATTTGCAGCTTCGCTCTCTCCTTTATTTTGTTATATAATCACTCTTCACTTATATCTTGCTGCCCCGTTTACCTCACTGTCCTTTTACAGTAGTTCCCCTTTCAAGCACTCCTTCCAGTCGTTTTCAGTCAGTACAGCCTTTTAGTCCTTTTTTTTCAGCCTCACGTGTTTCAAAGCACCTCTCAGTAGTTCACCTCAATCTAACACACTTTAACTACTTCTTCAGACACTTTTCTTGGTCGTTCTCAGTCACTTGTAGCCTCGTTTGATCTTTTTTCTTCTTTCCTTTCAGACACACGTTCTCTTCAAGCTTCCCCAAAGATGACCAGAGAAGGAGCTCGACAACCTGAAGGCGGCGCTGAAGCAGAACAAGACTAACAGGAGTTCGTCTTCGTCTTCGTCGCCTTTTGTTTACACTGTGATTTCCGAGGCGACGGGGTGAGGGAGGGAGAGGGCGGGAAGGTGTTTGTAGTGGGGTGAAGAGAGGGAATGAAGGGAAGGCGAGGAGAGAGAGGCTATGTGTGTGTGCGTATGGGTGTTGAGTGACGGAATGAGAGTGTGAGGCAGCGTTCAATACTCAGAGTGGCCTACAAATGTTAGAATAAATCACACTTCGAAGGCCGTAGCTAATATGTGAGGGAGGTAGGGAGATGGGGAGGGGAGGAAGGGAGGGAGAGGGAAAAGGCAAAGGGTGGGAGAGTGAAGTGTGATGTAATGTAACGCTTTCGGTTTCTCCTCTTGCTTCTCTTCTTCCTCCTTCTGCAGTGGCCCACGTAACACTGACCTTAGTTTGTGTTGCAGGGGAAGGTTAGGTAATGAGGGCGGAGGGGTAGTGTTCGTGGTGTTGCTGTTGTTGCTGTGTTTCTCGAGGGGATGATTTGAGGGTGTGAATGTAACAGAGTGTTGTGTTTGTGTGTTCCTTGGATAATGGCTTGTGTTGACTGGCTGACGGGTTAGCTGGGTGTTGGTGGTGAGGGTGTGTGTGTGTGTGTGTGTGTGTGTGTGTGTGTGTGTGGTGGTGGTGGGGGGGGGGGGGGGGCAGGGACAAGTGAATTGGTTGGCTATTAGAAGTGTGATGGCTTTATTTCCTTCCTTTCTTTCCTTCCTTTTCTCTGTCTTCTTTCTTTCCTTCCTTTCTTCCTTGCTTGATTGGTGGCTCGTATGGGAGACGGTCACGCTTCCTTCCTTCCTTCCTTGGTGAATTGGTTGGCTATTAGAAGTGTGATGACCTTATTTCCTTCCTTTCTTTCCTTCCTTTCCTCTGTCTTCCTTTTTTTTTCCTTCCCTCCTTCCTTGCTTGATTGGTAGCTTGTATGGGAGACGGTCACGCTTCCTTCCTTCCTTCCTTCCTATCTTTATTTCTTCCTTTCCTTCCCTTTTTCTTTGGTTCCTTCCTTCCTTCTTTTCTTCCTTCCTTCCTTGTTTGATTGGTGACTTGTATGGGAGACGGTCACGCTTCCTTCCTTCCTTTCTTAATTTCTTCCTTTCCTTCCTTGGTTCCTTCCTTCCTTCCTTGAGTGCGTGACAGGTTAACGATCTCTGTAATGCGTTGACTTCCTGTGACGGTCTTGGCAATTAGCAGGTACAAGACAGGTGAGAGGTACGATAACTGACCTGCTTGCACTGATTACTTAACGGTGTGACGGGGATGGGACAGGGTGTGACGGGGTTGAGACGGGGTGTGTCGGGCTTGCTTGACTGACTGACGATAAAAAGGTCAAGGGTCAAGGTCACAGTCGTCTTCTTGTGTCTTGAAACGCGTGATATTCGAAGGTTTGGGAGGTAAAAGAGAGCGGGGGAGGAGGGAGAGGACAGGTGTGGTGTAACGGGGGAGGTGGGACGGGGAAGGAGTTGCAGGTGAGTTCAGTCCCAGGTAGGTCGGTAGGTAGGTATGGGGATGGAGGGAGAGGGGGAGGGGGGGCGGCGGCAGGAGGTCAGTGGTGGTCCCTTCAGCGTAGACACAACAAGTCAATAACTCTGAGATTATTGTGTGTGTGGCTGCTTGGTCGTCCTCTTTCTTCCGTAACACTCGTGGTCTTAGTTCGAATCTTCCTCCCTCCTCACTCCTCCTTCACTTCTTGCGCCTCCTCACTCCCCACTCCTCTTCACGGTGCTATCCTGAAAAATGAAAAGGAGATACACATTAATATGAATTGAACTAAACGATGAACTAATACAAATCTAAAAATTCCATTCACTCTTTATAGCTTTCACAATCATACAAAAAAACAAATTCATATCGAGGAAAAAGATATAAAATTAACTGTGGGTGTTTTTAACTTTGCAGACACAATAAAAGAAAAAAAAGTAAGGAAATAAAGAAAACAAAAAGTAACATTAACAAATTCACATCTCGGCAAAAGAGCACGAAAGTAAATATGGGTGATTTTATTTTTATTTCTGCAGACACACTGGGGGAAGAAGAAAGGAAAGAAGGGAAATAAAAATAAACATTGAGACATCGGCACAAAAACATATAGCTTGTCTTCCACAGTACACAGTTAAATTCAAAAGTAACATAACATAAACAAATTCACATCTCTGCAAAAAAGCATGAAAGTAAATGTGAGTGGTTTTATTTTTATTTCTGCAGACACACAGAGGGAAAAAGAAAGAAAAGAAGGGAAATAAAAAGTAATATTGAGACCAGCACAAAAACGTATAGCTTGTCTTCCGTGGTAATTAAATTCAGTTCCCCTTTCCCCTTCCCTCCCTCCGTCTGCCCCCGCCCCTATCCCATCTCTCCTCATCCTCATCCCTCCCTTTCTCCCTTCACTGGTGTTTTGATACTTAAAAGGAAAAGGAACAGAAGGTTATTACGTACATGAAAGAAGAAGAAAGTTGAAGGGCGAAAAACAATTTGAGGCGACAAGGATTTACTTTTGATACCCCTTAAGGTTTTTCGTTTTTTCTTGTCCTTCTCGCCGCTGCCCCCTCCCCCGTCTCTCTCTCTCTCTCTCTCTCTCTCTCTCTCTCTCTCTCTCTCTCTCTCTCTCTCTCTCTCTCTCTCTCTCTCTCCTTCTTTTTCTCTTTCTTTTTCTTCTTCTTCTTCTTCTATTTATTATTATTATTATTATTATTATTATTATTATTATTATTATTATTATTACGATTCTCATCCTACTTTTCCTTCTTCTTCTCTTGTCTTCGTCCTTTTCTCCTCTTTCATCTTTTTCATCATTACTACCTTCCTCTAATGCAGGGATTCTTAACCGGGGGAACCCATACTACCTGGGGGCATGAGAACCAAATGCTGGGGAAATGGGACTCAATCTCTGAGTACTATTACTTATACTCTACGCTAAAGAGGACCGGTGATGATGATTAAGGCGGTCAAGCAAAGGGGAGTATGTGACAAGACTGTGCAATCCAACGGGGGTCTGAGGTCATCACAGGGTTAAGGGCCATATTTTTAAACATTTCTGCGCCCAAGAACACGTAATTTACTAGTCTTTCGTGGGAGTTTAGGGCATTTCCAGGGGTACTTTTATGAACCTGTTGGTAGTCTGAGCCTTCTTCTGTACCGCGAACCTAAAAGAACACTCATTAGAACTCGATTAACCTCCTTCTGGGCCTTTGGCAATAGTTGGTGTGAGGGTTGGGAGCATCTGACAATACCAACCTAAGGACCACTGCTGTAATCCTTCGTCCTCCTCCCACCCCTCCGCCTCCTCCCCCACTCACTGAGGCCTCACTACCACCCAACTTATCCGCACGTCATGGCCAGGCAGGCTATTACACGCCTCTGTTTAACGTTCTTCCTGAGACTAAGGACTGCAGTGAGGGGCGACGACCTGAGAGAGAGAGAGAGAGAGAGAGAGAGAGAGAGAGAGAGAGAGAGAGAGAGAGAAGGGGGGAGGGTCATCGCACCGTCTCGTCTCGTCTCAGGGCAATGACCATAAATCGAAACCACGCCACGTAGGACCTTCTCTTCCCTCCCTCCCTCCTACCACTCTTTTTCTTCTTCTTTTTCTTCTTCTTCTTCTTCTTCTTCTTTTCTTCTTTTTCTTTTTCTTCTTCTTCTTCTTCTTCTTCTTCTTCTTCTTCTTCGTCTGCTTCTTCTTCTTCCTCTTCTTCCACTTCCTCATTCACCACTATCACACCCGCCACCTTGCAATCCTCCTCCTCCTCCTCCTCCTCCTCCTCCTCCTCCTTCTCCTCCTCCTCCTCCTCCTCCTCCTCCTCCTCCTCGCCCTCCGTCCTTCCTTACCCCCTTCCCTTAGCTTTTTCCTTTATGTCAAAACTTGTGAAGTATTGAGGGAAGAACTAGATAGATATAGATAGATAGATAGACAGATGGATATATAAATAGATATAGATAGATTAATAAATAAAGATAGATAGGTGGGTGGATAGAGACTAATTATGATCGACCGTGTATATTGAGTTATTCTGAGCACGCTTCTATCGTTAACATGTAAAAAAAAAAAATTAAGACGGTGGCTGAGTGGTTAGCACGGCGCCGCGTCCATGAGGACGTATGTTCGCGTCCCGCCCGCTCCCAAAAGCTGGGATTTTTCAGTCACCGCCGAGTGACCTAAGACTACCCACATGCTGTCCTGAAGACAACCTATCAACCCGGACTATAAATTCTCTCTCTAAAAGAGGATCAAAAATGAACTCTGGAGGGCAGCATGAGCCAAGCAAGATGGCGCCTCAATAAACACTTGTCTGCTCCATAACGAGCTGAGGCCGACCATCAAGCCCACCAAGAAAACCTACCGGCGCCATAGGCCGAAACGTAAAAAAATAAATAAATAAACAAATTATTAAAAAAATGACTATTCCAAAAGAAAAGAATAATAACAGAACATGAAAAAAAACGACGGAAAACCATAAAAAAATGACAGAAAACAAAAAAGAAATAAGAAGTGTGACAAAACGGTAACAAAAGCAGAATGGCAGACAACCAAAAGAAAAGTGACAGAAAACGAAAATAAAAAGTATTTAATGACAAAAAAATAAAAGAAAAGAAGAATGAGAAAAAAAACAAGCAAAAGAGAATGACACAAAACGAAAAAAAATAGAAAACCAATATAAAAAAAAGTTAATAAAGGAAAAAAAGAAGCAAACGACAAAAAATAGAAAAACAATATAAAAAAAACAGTTAATAAAGGAAAAAAAGAAGAAAACAACAAAAAATCACTAAACATAAAAGGAGGAATGACAGAATTAGAACGTCACATGGAACTCACGACTTTTAACACTACAACGAGAAAAAAAGAAGAAAAAAAAACCCGACTTGATACACGAACCAAAGAAAAAAAAATAACCAATCCAATGAATAATTTAACTCCAGGCCCCGCGGCACATTGAGGTTACTTCTTTTTTTTTTCTAATCAAAGGTAGTGTAAGAGGAGGAAATAGGTTAATGGAGAAGTTACTACATTAATAAAGGAAAATAGATGAGTGATTTAGAGGAGAAATAGAAGAATAGAAGAAGAGAAAAAGGAGTGGAAGAGTTACTACATTAATAAAGGAAAATATATGAGGGATTTAGAGGAGAAATAGAAGAATAGAAGAAGAGAAAAAGGAGAGGAAGAGTTACTGCATTAAAAAAGGAAAATATATGAATAAATTAAGGGAGAAACAGGTGTGGGGGAGGGGGGGGGGGTGCGCTCGCCGCCTCCCGTTCCGCCCGCCCAAATCCACCCTGGCCGCACACCGCTGCCTGCCCGCCCTACATACACCGTGACCTACATCCTGCATAACCCATACACTGAGTACCTATTTGATGTTTTTTTCTATAGTGCTACTACTGATGTTCCCGCCACTATTACCATTATTATTACTACTACTGTTACAGCTCACACTACTACTTGTACTACTACTACTACTACTACTATTTCTACTACTACTACTACTACTACTACTACTACTACTACTGTAACTACTACTACTACTGCTGCTGCTAGAAGAAGAAGAAGAAGAAGAAGAAGAAGAAGAAGAAGAAGAAGAAGAAGAAGAAGAAGAAGACTCATTATACAGAACTACTTTTTCCACTCACTACTACGACTACTACTACTACTACAACTGCTGCCACTATTACTACTGCTACAATCATACATATTTCTATTACTGTATCTATCAATTTCAACCTCATTAGCATTACTGTTATTATTATTATCATTATTTACCTCCTCACAAAAAAAAAAATGGGTTGATACTATAAGAAGGAACACACACACACACACACACACACACACACACACACACACACACACACACACACACACACACACACACACACACACATTGGTGGCATTAATAACCCCTTCAAGGCGCTGTTCTGAATATTACCTGCAATCTCGATGACTGATTACCAGGAGAAGGCAACACTACCTGCCCGATGGGAATGTGGCGCAGGTGAGGGGGGGGGGGTAGGGGTGAAGAAAAAGAAGAAAGGAAGAGGAGGAGGAGGAGGAGGAGGAGGAGGAAAAGAAGAAGAAGAAGAAAAAGGGGGAAAAGAAGAAGTAGAAAAGGAAAAAGAAGAAAAATTGAATAGAAGAAAAAAATACAGAAAACAAGCGATAAAATAAGAAAAAGAAATATACAAAAAAATTCGAAAAAGGAATTACCAAGAAAGAGAAATAGTAATGTAAAGAAACAAAGATTGATGGATATGAAGTGATACCAAGAAAAAGAAGAAAGAAATAAAAATAAAAAAATAAAAGAATAAAAGCAGAAAGAAACATGAAGAAATAAAAGTCATTAACAGAAGCACCCAGGGAGGAGGAGGAGGAGGAGGAGGAGGAGGGGAAGAACAATGAGGGTGTTTTAAAATGGACATCACCAACACCACCACCACCACAACGACCACCACCACCACCACCACCGTCTCCACCCTTACCCCCCCCCCCCCCACATTCACCACCAGCAGTACCCAAACCAAATTCCCCGAAGCCCGTGTGTGTGTGTGTGTGTGTGTGTGTGTGTGTGTGTGTGTGTGAATAAGTCAACAGCTGGTCGATGGTCAGCTTGTAAGTGGGAACCAACTCACGCTTCCTCCTCCTCCTCCTCCTCCTCCTCCTTTCATTCCTACTCCTCCTTTACCATTTTTTTTCCAAGTCTCCCTTTTTCTGTATCTACTTCCTTTTCCTCTTCTGCCTTTGCTTCTTTTTTCTTCTCCTTTTTGCTCTTCCTCATCCCCCTTTTTCTTAGCATTTTCCTTTTTTTCTTTCGTTCTCCACATTCGCTTTTTTTTCGTCCTCTTAATACTCTTCCTCATTCTCATTTACTCCTCCTCCGCTTCTTCTTTCTTTTCATACTCCCATTTCTCCTCCTCCTCCTCCTCCTCCTCCTTCTCTTAATGCTTTTTCTCAATCTCCATCTATTCCTCCTCCACTTCTTCTTTCTTTTCATACTCTCATTTTTTCTCCTCCTCCTCCTCCTCCTTTTCTTAATGCTTTTTCTCATTCTCCATATATTCCTCCTCCACTTCTTCTTTCTTTTCATACTCCCATTTCTCCTCCTCCTCCTCCTACCACAACATGTCCTTCTCAGCCCATACTTTTCAAACTTTCGCCGTTCATCTCGTTCTACCCTTAATCAATCCCTTTAACCTATTCTCCTTAACCTTACACCCTTTTCTGCCGACCCTTTCTACCCTAGCAAGCTTAAAATATACTCTACCTAACATCTTTATTTTTACCTATGATTAACCCTTCTATCTTTCTGTTACCTTTCCTATCCTAACAAAAATTTACCTGATTCTACTTATCCTCTTTTTCTTTTCCTGTGTTTAGTTCTTTCCTGTTATGTTAGTTCTATTGCTCCTTCTCCTCCATCTCCTATTTATTCTATTTAACCCTTTTGTTACCGATGTTTTGCCATACTTAAGCTTTTACTTTAATACCCGTGCAAGACTGTAACTTATTCTACGTAGTCTGTTTTCTTTATCTGTGCTCAGCTACTTGTCCTTCTCGCTTATAATCCTCCTCCTCCTCCTCCTCCTCCTCCTCCTCCTCCTCTTGCCTTAAAACTATCGTCACATATCTCAGTTTAGTACAAGAACAACTGGTCTAAATTCGGTATTGGAAAACATGATCAAAGTTAAATTGCAGAGTTTCTGAAAATCTTATAAAAAAAACCTTGCTTCCGTGTTGTTTTAGTTTGGTGACAGAGAAAAGGACTCAGATATACTACGAAAAAAATAATGATAGAAAACAACAGCGTAGGAAAACCCGATACATTTCTGGTAGTTCTCTCGGTTTCGCTGTGACTCAAAGAACATTGATTACGTGTTCCATTAAAAGAAAGTTATTCCATGAAGGTTACAAGTTAATAATACATTCCCCATTTTACTCATAACAGACACGAAGGTTTTGATGTGATTCACGTCCTAGTACTCGCTCCGCTTCCCTCGGCCATTCCCTTGACATCACAACAAGCTCCCCTCCTCGGCCATTCCCTTGACATCAATACCAGCAATATCTGAAAGCAAGACCCTTTTCCTAACCGGGATTGCTATGAACAACTACGTGTTAATGGCACCATCACGAGGGCGTTCTAGACCGGGAGCCAGGGGGGGGGGGGTCTGCCTAGCTGGAAAGCGAAAGAATTCTAACCCACATAGCAATGGTCCTTGTGTCTGCCCATGCATGAAAACTGAAGTCTGCCGGGCCTGCAGTGGTGGACAAGGTCATGAGGTCATGTCAAAGTTGTAGCCCCATAGCATTTATTAAGACCCTGAATTTGGTCCTGATCTGAACATCACGGTAGAGATGGCAGGATGGTTGCAAATGACTCCAATGGACAAGACAAACAACTTACATTCCGACAACATTTGGCTAATGTCAACCGTTTGGTCTGTAAAAATGGTCATAGTTCAGAAATATGGTGCAAATGGCATCTTTTTATGGCAATTAGATAATTATGACCATTTTTACAGACCAAACGGTTGACATTAGCCAAATGTTGTCGGAATGTAAGTTGTTTGTCTTGTCCATTGGAGTCATTTGCAACCATCCTGCCATCTCTGCCGTGATGTTCAGATCAGGACCAAATTCAGGGTCTTAATAAATGCTATGGGGCTACAACTTTGACATGACCTCATGACCTTGTCCACCACTGCAGGCGCGGCAGACTTCAATCTTCATGCATGGGCAGACACAAGGACCATTGCTATGTGGGTTAGAATTTCTTTTCTGCTTCCAACTGCCCCTCTCCCCCCTGGTATTCTTAGCTCCATCCCTTGATATGAGTTCTACCTAGTAATATCAGTAAGCGAGCACTCTTTCCCAATAGAGCTTATTATGAGCCACTTTCATGTGTTATGGGCTGCAATCAACTTGCCATTTTCTTTCTTTACGTTTCTTTTTCTATGTTTCCTTATGTTTCAGTAAGTAAAACCCCTTCCCCTATTCACCATATTATGAGCATGTTATGAACCACTTCTACGTGTTAATGGTAGCATTCAACTTTTTTTTTCTTTATATTTCTTTCCTTGTGTTTCTTTATGTTTCAGCTAGTAACACCGCTTTCCCAATACCCCTTATACGAGATAGCTATGAATCACTTTTACGGGTCAAAGGCTTCTTACATCCAACTTACCGATGTTTACTGGTTGGAATAGTATGGCGCAGATAGGCCGATAAAAAAGGTGACTGGAAGAGTACGATATGGTATTCAACGAGAGCGGCGAGCAGGTTAAGAGCAGCCGTTGTCGATATATGAGAGATTCGCGTGCATGAATAATTACTGAGACCATTTATGAAGCGACGTGGGTGAAGGCAACGAACGAGGCAGTGAATAATTAATAGATTTTCTGATGCAAACGAAGAGTCCAATAGAGATAACATACATGAGGAGAAAAAGTGGAACGTGGTAACTTCTGACGGGAAAGGAATGCAACACTAAACCACACACACACACACACACACACACACACACACACACACACACACACACACACACACACACACACACCACTTTCTGCCCTCGTCAATAATAAGATCCATAGTTATTGCCCACTCCTACTTTTACTACTGCGACACTGCCTCCTCCTCCTCCTCCTCCTCTTCCTCCTCCTCCTCCTCCTCCTCCTCCTCCTCCTAGTCTCCAATCACCACTGCTGGTACGACCACACCCCCTTCGATCACCACTATTGCCTCCTAGTCTTCTACCTCCTCCTCCTCCTCCTCCTCCTCCTCCTCCTCCTCCTCTTCTTCTCCTCCTCCGTCAAGAGTAAAGAAGGAATGCAAACTTAAGCACTGACTCAAGGACGAGGCTAAAACCTTGACCTATTTTTTTATTATGGAAGAAAATCGTGTTTTTATATTCATTCACATTCTCTCTTTCTGTTGCTCTCTCTCTCTCTCTCTAGATACGTTAATTTTCTTGTAATGTCTTTTTTTCTTTTTTTTTTTGCCCTCAACTTCTTCTATGCTTACCATTTTTCCTATTTCTATTCCTATTCCTTCATTCTTACAATTTCTTCCTTCTCATTATTCCCATTCTTCTTTCCCCTCCTCGTGTCAACTTTCCTTAATTAAAATACATGTACGTAGAATGACTGTCTTTCCATACTCTGCTGACCTCTCCATTTAACCTTTATCATCATTCCCCTTTTTTCCTTTTTCTCACCATATCTGCTCCCCTCATTCTCCTTTCTCTCCACCTCTCCCACTTCCAACACAGATCTTCCTTCTCTCTTCATTTTTATCTAATCCTCATTCCTCTTCTTCCTTCGTCTCCCTGTACCTTCTCTCCCCATTCTCCTTTCTCTCCACGTCTTCCACTTCCCACACAGACATTCCTTCTCTCTCCATTTTTCTCTTCATCATTTTTTTTCCTTCACTCCATATCTACCCCCTTCATTCTCCTTTCATCATCGCTTCCCACGTAGACATTCCACTCTCTCTCCCTCCCTTCCCTCATGCCAGTAGTTCGCATTCCACTTCACTCCACTCTTCACAATCCACTTCGCCACCACGTCGATAATTCCCATGCCGTTGTTTGTAGTCCTCTCTCCCTGTGTCAACCCTCCCACGCCAATAGCAACTGTGTGTTTACCTATTTACCTACCAACCTACCTTCGGAGCTATGTGTCTGCCTCTCTGTCTATTCACCAGTCCTAGTCTCCAATCCACGCTCCTACCTATCTTCATTAAGTCTATCTATCTACCTATCCATGTATGTATCTATCTCTGTCTACCTCTCTATTCACCTCTATCTACTCAGCTCACCTATACCTGTCTTAATTAATAGTTACCTGTCTACCTCTTTGTTTACTGTCTATTTACCTGTGTACCCCCCCACTCGCTTACCTGTCTTCCTTACTAGTTAATTGCCTACCTCTGTGTCTGATCACCTATGTGTTTACCTGTTTCCCTTCCTATCTACCTGTCTATCTGTCAACCCACCTATTTAAGTACCTCTCTCTCTCTCTCTCTCTCTCTCTCTCTCTCTCTCTCTCTCTCTCTCTCTCTCTCTCTCTCTCTCTCTCTCAGTCCGGCAGTAATGTGGATTGTGGCGACGCATAGCTTGGGACACCGCGTCAATAGTGTGTACGTGTGTGTGTGTGTGTGTGTGTGTGTGTGTGTGTGTGTGTGTGTGTGTGTCTACCATGGTGATACAGTTAAGCTGAGTAGGGGAGGGAAGGGAGGGGAGGGAGAGGAGTAGGGAATGGATGGTGAGAAAGGGACAAAGGGATAAAGGAAGGAAGAGAGAGGGAGGAGAGAAGATATATAGGAGGTAAAAAGAAGGGAGGAATAGAACAAGGAAGGAAGGAAGGAAGGAAGGGAAAAGGGTAGAGAAAGAAAACATGTGTGTAGGGAAGGAGAAGAAAGTAAAGGATGGGGAGGAGGAAGCGAAGAGGGAAGGAAGGTGGGGAAGAGAGGGAAGGATGAGGACGAGGAAGAAAAGGAAAAAGAAGGGAGGAAGGAAGAAAAAAAGGAAGGGAGGAAGGAAGGAAAAAAGTAAGGATGGAAGGAGAGAGAGAAAGCAGGGAAAGAAAAATAAAAGAAGAAAAAACAGGCAAGGAAAGAATGCATGAAAGAGAAAGAAGGAAAAAAAGAAGAAAAAAAAAGAAAGAAAGTAAGGGAGAAAGAGAGGTAAAAAACAAACAAACAAACAAACAAAAAGAAAGAAAGAAAGAAAGAAAGAAAGAAAAAACAAAGAGGAAGAATCAGAAGGACAAACACACACATAAAAAGAAACACGACAAGAACACACGGTAAAAATAGATAAAAAAAAATTAAAAAAAATAATCATCAGGACAGGTATATAATTTCACCTGTCCACAATTAACACCTGCCGAGGGAGGAAGCGGAGGGGGGGGGGGGATTACATGAGAAGGTGAGAAAGGAGGGAAAGAGAGGAAGGAGGAAAGGATGAAGGAAGGAAGAAGGTGGAAGCGGGGAGGATAGCATGAAGAAGGAGAGAAGAGGAAGGAGGGAAGGAGGCAGTGGAGGGGGAGGAGAGAAGAAGGCGAGGAAGGAAGGAAGGACGGAAGGAGGAAAGGAGGTGACATTGGAGGGAAAGGATAGCATGAGAAACTGAAGAAGGAAGAGAAGAAAGGCGGAAGGAAGGAGATGATGAAGAAGGGAGGGAGGTGGTGGAGGGGAAGGATGGCATGAGAAATTGTGGAAGGAGAGAAGGAGGAAGGAGGGAAGGAAGTGGCGGAGAGGCAGGATAGGAGAATGTGAGGAAGGAGAGGGGAAAGAAGGAAGAAGGAAGGAGGAAGGAGGGAAGGCAGAAACGGCGGCGGGGTACTGCATGAGAAAGTAAAGAGAAAAAAAAACAAGACGAGGAAGGAGGGAAGAGGGAGGGAGAGAGAGATTTACTTAAGTTCCTCACGTGACACAGCAAAGAATAATTAGAGGAGTGTGACAGTAATAGGAGAGAAGGGAGGGAGGTACAGAGGAGGGGAGGGAGAGAAAGGGTGAGGGAAGGAAGGCTGTAATTCATTTTCCTACCTCACTTTGAAGGATAAACTAAACAAAACAGGAAAACTCAAGGACGTGTAGGATCTGAAGAAGGACAGAGCAAAGAAGAAAGAGGAGAAGGACACAGAAGTAGAAGCATAAAAAGCAAAAGGGTAAAAAAGAAAAAGAGGAAAAGGAAAAGAAAGAGGGACAGGAAAAAGAGATGGAAGAGAGACCGGAAGAGGCAGAGAGGTAAGAAGGAGGAGAAGAAGACAGACGAAGAAGAAACAAAGGGAGACGATAGAGATGGAGGATAAGAAGGCAAAGGAAGAAGAATAAAAAAATAAAAAGGGAAGCAGGTGAACAAGAAACGGTGAAGGAGAAAGAAGAAATGAAAAGGGAGAAGGAGAAGGAGGAGAAAGTGAAGGAGAAAGAAGAGGAAGAGGAAGAAAAAGAGGAGAAAGAGGAAAAGGAGGATAAAGATGAGGAGATAGCGAAGGAGAAAGAAGAGGAAGAAAATGAGAAAGAGGAGGAAGAGATGAAGGAGGAGGAGAAGGAGGAGGAAGATAGAGGGGAGGAGGAGAAGGACGATTTTGGGAGGAGAAGAAGAAAGATAGAGGAGAAAGAAAAAGTAGATAGAGGAGAAGGACAAAGAAGACAGAGGAAAAGGAGAAAGATGACAAAGGAGGAGAAAAAGAAAGAAAAGAAGAAAGAAGATAAAGAGGAGGGGGAGGAGGAAGGTTACGTCTGACCCCCACACACGCCACGTTGCGAGGGTAAACGCTTCAGGGAACTCCCCGGACGCCGCCGCCAAGGGCAACGCACCTGGCGAGCACGTATTAATGGTGTGACCTCTGCCGGCCTCCCCTTGAGTATTGGGTGTGATGTTCCGGTGACTTTCTTTCCCTTCGTCTCGTCTACTTCAATCCCCTTACCCACCCCAAACACACACGAACAAACAAACAAACGAAGCAAGCACCTTTGTACAGACAGAAATGATAAACAACAAATGCATTAACACCTTTGACCAAACGAACCTTGAATAAAGTCTACGGTGGTGTCCTTCCATATTTCACTTCCTATCTCGCCGAAATTGATGACCTCTTATTTTCTTCAAGGTACAGAGGTAAGGAACACTCCATTTGTGATTTCCTTACCATTCGCCTTCCCTTCCCATCTCTTTTATTTTCCTTCTCTCTCGTCCTTCCCATTTCTCTCACTGTCTCTCTTTCCCTTCACACACACATACACCATCTTACTGTCTGTCTTTCCATTCTCTTCTTTTTTTCCTCCCTTCGTTCACCCCAATTTCTTTTGCTGTTTGTATGTGTGACTATTATATTTACCTTTACTTCCTCCCTCCCCTCCACCTTTTTCTTCCTTCCCTTCAGTCTGTACCCATTGCCTTCCTCCCTTCCCTTCACTCTTCTCTTTCTTCCCTTCAGTCTAGATACATAGCTGCCTCCCTTCCCTTGAACCTTATCTTTCAACCGTTCTCTACCCCCTTTTTCCTTTCTTCCCTCCACCTTTCTCTTCCTTCCCTTCCTTCCATCCACCCTTCTCTTCCTTCCCTCCCTTCCATCCACCCTTCTCGTTCTTCCCTCCCTTCCCTCTACCGGTTTTTTTCCTTCACTCCCTCCCTTCCACTCTTTTCCTCCTTACCTCCCTTCCCTCTCCCGTTCCCTCCCTTCCATCCACCTTCTCTTCCTTCCCTCCCTTCCAATCCTCCTTTCCTTTCTTCCCTGTCTTCCCTCCCCACTTTCTTCCTTCCCTACACCTTTCTCTCCCATTCCTCCCTTCCATCCATCCTTCCCTCCCTTCTCTCTACCCTTCCTTTCTTTCCGTCCCTCCCCTCTTACATTCCTTCCCTCCATTTTACACACGTGGAGGGATAATGTTCGTAATAGTGAGGCGTCGTAAGTTTTATAAGCAGACATAAGATATAATTTGTGGACTCGGTAGTAAGGCTGGGTTATAGTTCAGGTTGTTACTGTTGTTGTTGTTACTGCTGCTGTTGTTGTTGTTGTTGTTGTTGTTGTTGTTGTTGTTGTTGTCGTTGTTGCTGCCCTTGTGTTATGAGAAAGAAAATTAACGAAATAAAAAAAATAAAAAAAGAAAGAAAGAAAGAAAGAAAGAGTAAAAACTGAATGAATAAATAAAAAGACGCAAGCTTTGGTATGAATCAATGAAGGACAGAGAGAGAGAGAGAGAGAGAGAGAGAGAGAGAGAGAGAGAGAGAGAGAGAGAGAGAGAGAGAGAGAGAGAGAGAGAGAGAGAGAGAGAGAGAGAGAGAGAGAGAGAGAGAGAGAGAGAGAGAGAGAGAGAGAGAGGGTTAAGTGCAAGTGGTAAAGGTTTAAGAGCAAGCAAGTTTACGTGAACATAAAACTTCCTTCACTTTTCATTATTTTTTTTTTATGTTACTTTCATGTTCTGTTTTGTTTTGCTTCAATATTCATTCATTATTATTCTCGTTTGCAGTACTCGTGTTTTTTTTTCTTTCTTTTTTTCTTTACTCTCAGGTTCTCCTTGCGAAAAGTCATCAGCATTTTTTCTCTTTTTTTTTCTTTTTTTTTTTACTCGTCCTCTTCCTCCTCCTCCTCTTCCTCTTCCTCTTCCTCCTTCTCCTCCTCCCGCTCCTTCTTTGTCGGCACTTCATTTCCATTCATTTCTTCTTCATTTTCATTCATTTCTTCTTCATTTCATTCATTTCTTCTTCATTTCATTTACTTCATTTCATTTATTTCATTTCATTCATTTCTTCTTCATTTCATTTACTTCATTTCATTTACTTCATTTTTCATTTACTTTCATTTATTTAATTTCATTCATTTCTTCTTCATTTTCATTCATTTATTCTTCATTTCGTTTACTTCATTTCATTTACTTCATTTATCATTTACTTTCATTTATTTCATTTCATTCATTTCTTTTTCATTTCATTCATTTCTTCTTCATTTCATTCACTTCTTCTTCCTCCTTCTCAGTAACCACAACACTTCGTAGTCATCACAGGTACCTCCTCCTCCTCCTCCTCCTCCTCCTCCTCCTCCTCCTCCTTCCTCCTCCTCCTCCTCAACGATTCAAACACGGCATAAAGAAAATTCCCTCTCGCCGAAACAAAAACAAAATCTTACTCCATGAATAAGTAATGTAAATAATAATCATAAAATAGGAACTTATGAAAACAAAACCTTAAGCATGATATGAGAATAAATGTTGAGAGACGCGTTATCTAATCTCTAATGCAATTGAGGTTTTAAGAATGGAGGCAAAAGGAGGAGAAAGAGAGGAGAGAAAATGAAGAGAACTGAAGTCTAGAGGCGAGGGAAGGGAGGAAGGGAAGGAAGTGAAATCGTTTAGAAGGGAGGAAGGGAAGTGAACGGAAAATAGAAGAGAAAGAAAAGGAATGGGGCAAAAAGAATTGGAGGGAAGGAATGGTAGAAAGAGGGAGGAAACAAAAGGTACAGGAAAGCAAGGATGAAAGGTGAGAAAAATGAGGGAAAGAAAGTAAAGGTAAGGTAAAAGAAAGGAAAAACAAAAGAAAGGAAGGGAAGGGAAAAGAAGGGAAGGGAATTAAAGGGAAAGGAAGTGATGGGAAAGGAAAAGAAAGGAAGGGAAAGAAAGGAAAGAAGAGGAGAAGGAAGGAATGTACAGAAAAGGAAAGTGAGGAGAACGGAAACGAGGGAAGGAAAAGGGAAGGGAGGTGAAGGGAAAGGAGAGGAAACGAAAGGGAAGGAATGGTTTAGATAGGGAAATGATATGAAAGGAACAGGAAGAGAAAGATAAGGAAAAGAAAAAGAGAAAAAAAGAAGGGAAAGGAACAATAAACCACGGAAGTGATATTTAGACACACACACACACACACACACACACACACACACACACACACACACACACACACACACACACACACACCTCACTCCAGGCGACACACACACTGTTCACTCCATCGTGACACACACACGCACACACAAACACACGGGCACGTACACACACATACGAACACACACAGTCTGACGCACAGCACTAACCACTTTGCCGCGCATATCACACACACACACACACACACACACACACACATGGATTTACTAGTATATAGAAATCTCGCTATCTTCAGCATTGGTGTGTGTGTGTGTGTGTGTGTGTGTGTGTGTGTGTGTGTGTGTGTGTGTGTGTGTGTGTGTGTAATGTACATAATTGCATCTTCCTGGACAGAGCCACAAGTTCACGAGTCCCGGGTGCGAAGGCCTCGGGTTTTCGCCATTGAGTTACCCGTCTTTGTCAGTGGTAAACCAACATGACAGGGATGAAGGGGAGGGGGGGGTGGTAGAGAGGGACACGGGTGTAAGGAGACCGCCCATCCGTCTCTACTTCGCCCGGGAATCGAACACGGGATCTTCAGGTTGTGTGTCGAGAGTGTGTGTACGTGCCCGCGCTTCGATCCAAAATCTTTTATGTTTGTCGTTTCTCTGTCCTTGCTTGCTTATCTGAATTGTTAATACTGCTCTCTCTCTCTCTCTCTCTCTCTCTCTCTCTCTCTCTCTCTCTCGGTATATCTCATAACAGCTATTGCATACGCTTGTCATTTCCCTCCCACCCTTCCTACCAGTCTTCCCTCTTTCCTCGGCCCTCCCCTTCCTTTATCCTCCCTCCCTCCCTTCCTGGTTACCAAATTCCATTCCATAGTCCTCCCTTCCTCCCTCTACCCTTCCCTAAATCCACTGTTCCATTATCTCTATTGCTCCCTACCTCCTCCCTTCTCTCCCTTTCTTTGACACTAAATCGAATGGCAAAAGGGGAGGAGGAGGAGGAGGAAGAGAGAGAAGAAAAAGAAGAAGAAGAAGAAGAAGAAGAAGAAGAAGAAGAAGAAGGAAACAGAAGAAGAAGAAAAAGAAAAAAAAGAAAGAAAAAGAAGAAAGAAGGAAATAAAAAGAAAAACAAAACAAAAATAAACTAAGAAAAAAAAAGACTAAAAAGAAGGATGAGAGCAAACACCTTCACGCAAACGAATGGATTAAGAAGAATAAACAAAATAAAAATAAGAAATGAGATTAAAAAGAATCAGAAAAAGACGTTTGAGAGATTCGAAAAGAAAACTATGTAAATGGAGTGAAAATCGAATAATGTGTACGAGAGAGAGAGAGAGAGAGAGAGAGAGAGAGAGAGAGAGAGAGAGAGAGAGAGAGAGAGAGAGAGAGAGAGAGAGAGAGAGAGAGAGAGAGAGAGAGAGAGAGAGAGAGAGAGAGAGAGAGAGAGAGAGAGAGAGAGAGAGAGAGAGAGAAAAGGAGAAGGAAAAGGAAGAGAGAGAAGGAAGGGAGGAAGGAGAAGGGTAAGGGAAAAGGAAGGGATGTTAGGGGGAAGGGGAGGGGACTGTTCTTCATAGCTTACCTAGTTACCAATGTGCGTGTGTGTGTGTGTGTGTGTGTGTGTGTGTGTGTGTGTGTTACCTATACTTCCTATACACAATTACTTTTTTTTCTTGGCCTATTGGGTGTAGTCATGAACCCACACAAGGGCTGGACCTGAGCGCAAGGGAATGAATGGACTGGGAAGGGAGAGGTGTAATATACGGACGCAAAGTGAAGATGATGATGAAGAAGAAGAAGAAGAAGAAGAAGAAGAAGAAGAAGAAGAAGAAGAAGAAGAAGAGGAAGAGAGGTAGTAAAATATTTTCTTCTATTAGCCTACTTCTCCTCATCGGTCTACGTCGCCCTTTAGTGCTCACGCCTCACGCACCTTACTATCTCTCTCTCTCTCTCTCTCTCTCTCTCTCTCTCTCTAGCCGTCTTTGTGGGGCATCGACCGCCCTCTATACACACGTTCGACTCTCCCTGATATGCGCCTCTATACTGCTTATACCCGGATACGCTGACCACACACACACACACACACACACACAAACACACACACACACATACACACACAGGTACACAAGCAATTTAACGCCCAGATAGATACACAGGTAGATAATTAAACGCACATTAAACTGATGCTGCGTTCAGAGGACAGGTGTGTTTGTGTGTGTGTGTGTGTGTGTGTGTGTTTCTAGGTCAACACGTAGACATGACGACCTTGCATGGCACTCCATGTCGCACACACGTCATTCAACATCACTTTAATGAAGAAACTTGACGAGACCAAGGTGAGAAAATTACAAGAATACACGACGAAAATGCGATAAATACACACACACACACACACACACACACACACACACACACACACACACACACATCGTTGATAAATGTAGTATTTTGAGTAGGCAGGAATAACCCTTCCCACTTAGTAGTCCTAGTGAGCTCTGATCTCTGTCTAAAGACTCAATACATTCAAGCTTAGAATCGTGCAAACAAGGTACTAAGTATCATTTCAAGGCACGGTAAGGCAAGCCCCACCCCCACCCCTTCCCGCAATGATGGAAGGGGGAGGGGGGCGCAGTATGAATGCGTAGGAGGAATTTCAACAACTCTCCGATGCAGGACGCAATCCAAGGCCTCTAAACTCTTCTAGACACTCTGAGGCAGTCCTTTGTCGTTGTTCATGCATACAACAACATAGGCAGCGATCATTATTATTATTATTTTTTTTTTTTACGTCCCCGCCTATTGTGCCGGTAGGCTTGCTTGAGGGGCCTAGATGGTATTCGGCCCCAGTCCGTCATGGCGCAGGCAAGTGTTTATAGTGGCGCCATCTTCTCTTATAGAATAGCCATGGCCATAGAAAGCTTAATGCCTGGCCACCATGTTTGTTTACCTACACAAAGGATGGACTCAACTGCTTTATTTACCCACACGGGATTCATCCAGTTCTTAGTTCAACCCGAAGCTGGGAGGAGGAGGAAGCTGTGACAAAGATGCTAAGGAAGAGGAGTAAATGGAGTGGGAGGAAGGAGAGGACGGTGAAAGAAAAACATCACTCCTCAGACAACTTACCCTAATGTCATTCAGCGTGGACTGACAGAGCTAGATAAAACACTTCCCCCTCTGCAAACGTGTAACCCTCTACGTCTCATTCCACCTGTTCTCCTCGCTCTACATCTGCCCCGTGCCATGAAAAAGAACTTACGTCTAATGTGTATACTTGCCTTGCACTCGACACCGATGGCCGCTGCTCCCTCGTGGTTGGCAACTGTGATACTTCCAATGTTTTCTTTCTTTACCTCATATCTATATTTGCTATATTCTTCACTTTGAATTCATCCGTTTACATTATTCTTTTCTTAATTCCTTATTTGTCTTACTCATTTTTTGTTTTGTCCCTTAATTGTTTCACCCATCATCCCGTACTCCATTTCTTTCCTCTTGGCTGCTTCAAAAAGTACTAGAAATAAAGGAAATAGTCATACAAGATGGTATTGAACTGTAAAGCCATTTCAAGTATCAAAATACATCCCATATGGAGCTTATTTTGCTGTAGTTGCATACATGCCAACCCTCACTTGCCCAAATTAAGTGGACTCCAGCCTAATATATATAAACGAGACCTTATAATTGTAACCTGTATTATTTACTTATACCACTGTGGGCCTAATTTTCTTTCTTTTAGCATCAGTAAGTTTTCTCATCATTATCACACCTAGGAGCCGAAAATAACAGCAATGCAGGAGAACCACATCACCAGAAAAAAGGGTTTCATATATTTTCTCATGTTGGTTCCGGTAAAATGTTTAGATGCATAACCTACCAAATAAATCAAATAATCAAGTTTTCTGATCATTATCACACCAAAGAGCCGAAAAAATTACAGTGCAGGCTGACCACATTACCTATTAGAAAAAAGGGTTTGTGTTGGCTATATTTTCCCGTGTTCCCCTCGGTAAACTGTTTAAATGCATAACCTACCAAATAAATCAAACCAAACCGAGTTAAACTAAAAAATACACGTCACTCATGGCTTTGAAGTTTGACGTTTGAGGTCTTGCGGGGTGCCAACCTTGCGGCCACGAGGTGTGTGTGTGTGTGTGTGTGTGTGTGTGCCATGGAGGTAGAATTGGTGGAGTCGATGCGGCTCGCTAATCCCATTCATTTAGGTGAAGCCGACGAACTGTCAAATTTACGGCCAAAAGATGGAGGTAGGGGAGCCTTGGCCGTAAAAATGACAGCTCGGGCGGATTCACTTAAGTGGGTTGATGTCGACTCCACCAATTCTACCTCCATGATGTGTGCTAATCGAGGTTCTTCTGGGCTAGAATATGGACGGGTTTGAAGCTGCTCCTGGGACATCATTGTGGCTTATGGTAGAGGCCGGGCATGACAGGTGAGGATGTGGATTGTAAAAATTAACCCGGTAGCTGCGGGGGTCATGTTTCTTAGGTTAGGTTAGGTTAAAGGCCCCTCTAAGTAAAATAATGAGAAAGAATCATCACTCACGCAAACCATTTCATAATATATATCAACGCATGTGTGATCAGTTTATGCATCATCTATTTTGGGAGGTTTATATCATGGCAGAAATTTGGCCTATCGCTGGTACATGGTAAAGCCGCAAATTTGGCCCGTCGCTGCTACCGGGTTAAGGACCATGCCAGTAGTTTGAGGGGAAGCACCTGTGACTCCCTTCCCATGACTAGCTGGGAGGCTGCTATGCTCTCTGTTATACCCAGCCGTGTCTGTTATGTTAAGCCACCAACAGCAAGTAGCAAACATATTGAACTTAGAAAATCTCAAGGTCAAGGCATCCCCACATATTTAAGCCGCTGACGCAGTAAAACCTTAACAAATGTGAAGTGATGAAGTATCCTATGCACTCCACATGCTATTTTTTCGGTATATTAGAAGCATTAGTTAGCTAGATTAACCGGCTAAAGATATTGTGGCAAAACTTAAGAATAACCACTTCAAACCAATATTCGTAGTAATTTAGCACGTGAAAGAATTATTATTATAATGCATTTTCGTATACGTTTTACCTTGGGGAGGGGCCAGGGGGGCAAGCCTCTTTAATTATAGAGTTAGGTGGCGTACGTAGGTTTTGTAAATGGTGGTAAACCCTTCCTTGATCCAGTTCTCAAAGGTTCTTAATAGGCCATGAATTCTGTTTGCCTTCTGCACTATTTTATCAATATGTTCTTTGAATTTTAAGTCATTCTAAACAGCAAGGCCAGATCTTTTTCCTTTTCAATGTATTATATTTTTCTCCTCAATTTTATATTGATTTTGTAAGTTTTTTTGCCAACACATTACTTTGCATTTATTTGCATTAAATTTCAGCAGCCATGTGTCTGACCAGTCCACCATTTTGTTTATACAGTCATACCTCAGTTTATGAGCTTAATTCATTCTGGACTTTTGCTCGCAAACCAAAATCTTGTAAACCGAAACGAACGAACACTGTAGTGAAGAAAACAAAAAGATCGCACACTAGGGCACAAATGTAAGTGGACACGAGCCCACATGTGCAACCTCTGCGAGTGTACAACACGGACTGAGACACCATTCCCATCGTTTTTCGCGACAAACGAAGAGAACCCACGCTCATGTCTTCAAATTGAACAAACAGGATGCTCTTACACTAAGTCACTGCTTGTAAACCAAGGCATTTTTAGTGATTATCTTGCTCGTCAATCAAAACACTTGTAAAGTAGGGCACTTGTAAACTGAGGTATTACTGTATCTTCCTGTAATAGATCAAGTCATGCTGGTGTTGAAACCAGGATATATAGTTTGGTGTCATAGGCAAAGATTTTGCAAGTAGATGAGAGGGTTCAAGGCAAGTAGTTGATGTGTACTAGGAACAGCAAGGGACCCAGTACCAAGCCCTGGGGCTCTTCACTTTGCACCTCGGCACTCTTTAAGCTCCCAGCTTTAAATGGGCTCCCTGCACTACAAAATTATTGTAAATACAAATATAAATGTAAATGTAAATATAAATAAAGGGATAATAAAATGTTTCAATGTTTCCACTTCATATCTCAAAAAATATAAAGATCTGCTCTTCGTATATAAGATCTAGTAATTAGTTATAGAATAAAAACTCAAGTTTTTATCTTATGAACAAAAGGTTATTGTACCTTTTCTTCATTCATAATCCCTGCCAAGGAAAACATTAAATAACACAAAAAAATATCTGACCTTTAATTAATTTCAAAACCCCTTGTAATGGTACATTTATATAGAAAAAATTCATATATTAGACTTAATGATAAGTTAAAGGATAGAAACTAGTTTTTATCACAAGAACAAAGGGTTATTGTACCTTTTTCATTGCTTCTAACTTGCATAGTAGAAGTTATATGGAGAAGCTGTGCATAAACATATGTAGCTGCAATCCCACTGTTTAAATTTAAATAGTTCTAAGCCCAAAATTAGTTCTGAACAGATACTTCATCATGTTTCTGAACATTTAAAATATTCATTAATTGTTTTAAGGAAGACTGCCCAAGAGTTTCCCTCCAAGACTCATGTGGAGAAGGACTAGTGGCTGCCTGGGTGGAAGCTGTTCACTCTGCCACCCTCACCACCAGGTTGCCTCGGGCGCCCTTGGAGTGGATGATGTCGTGGTGGGCTTGGGATGCCTGTGGGGCAGCAGTTCATTGATTATTGCTGGGCAAAAAAATGACAACAATGTTGTTGGGAAGAAATATCTGGGAGAGGAGCTACACCTGAAATGTGACTGTCAGTACTTCACCTGACTCCAACCCTCCTCTATCCCAAAGTTCCCTTTCATTGCCTGGATGAGTACTGGTGTGTTTCATATCTTCATGTCAATATTTTGGAACTCAGAGAAGTATCAAGGTTGCTTTACCTCCCCAAGGTCATACACCTTGTGCACAGCAGGCTTCACCCAGCCGGCCCCAATGCCAGCAACCACCGCCTCAGACAGCTCGGCCCACTCCTCCTGCAGACATTATGTGTTAGCCAGTAGTTAAATGAAGTCCATCTTTTCCTAAAAAATGTTTTGGATACTTTCCATTATGCCCTTTATTTACTTGAGATTCCTCTATTCTGTGTCAGGGTGAGTAACCTGAGTCCATAAGCACAAGCTGTGTAAGGGACCATTTACATTTTCTTAGCACATTCCTTTCTATTTTTTTACTTGAACTTGGAGCAAGGAGCAGGGACATGTGAGTGAGTTTTTACTTGAAAAAGCCCATAACCAACTGGTCACAGGATCAATGCTCAAACATTTTCAGATTCAGGTTTGCACATTATATATGTGATATGAATTAAGTGTGAAACTTGGTGCACCTCTGTTAGTGAATGGAAAGCAAGAAAATAATAGTGAATTGTATTTCCTCTAGATTTATAATGAGAAAGTGATGCACCAAGAAACCAGCCCCCAAGACTCACAGCTGTGGCAGTGCCTAGAGCGACACCAGTGACGCTACTCTCTGTCATCATCAGGTTGCGAGGGTTGATTTCTGTGGGCCCTCGAGACCCCACCACCTGCGGCATAAATGGAGGCACAAGTTAAGGCTCATCAATATGTAGGGACCATAACTGTGTACTATAAATATGTAATACATCTCTGGAGGAAGGTGTGAGGCAAAAGAGTGCAACTAGATTAATTTACAAAACTTGGTCATCCCTTCCTCCACCTTAATATTCACTCGACAGAAATGCAACTTCTTTGTAACCGTTTGATATAAAGTTGCTTGGATTAGTCTGTGTCATCTGAACATCTATGTTAATTGTTTATTTTTTCTCTTTCTCATCAAGCAGTTCTACTCCATATAAAGAGAGTGTCATTTGTGGGATTAAATTTAGAAATGCTATGCTGGTAAGAGGCTGATCATGCCACAGACTTACAATTGTTCTCCCCCTTGAGTTCATGAGAGTCAGGTCGTTGCCGAGGTTCACGTTGGCCAGCATCTCCAGAATGATGTCAAACTTTTGAGCCTCCAGTTTCTTGAGGTACTCTGGTTCACAGTGGTTGAAGACTTCATGAGCACCAGCCTCCTTCACCAAGCTCAGGCCCTCGTCTGTGCCAGCCGTGCCAACTACTTGGAGACCTGTGGGGGAGGGTGGCCAGGGTTAGGATAGCACATTGTGGCTGAATACTGCATACGTAGTTATGTATCGTAGTCTTTATTTCTGCTCCTCTTTTATAAACTACAACCGATAGTTTCAAGCATTGCAGTTTTTTGATAAAGGTTTCTCATCCTTCTGTCCACTACCAACATTGTCCTCTGGTAAGCCACATCACAGAACATGAATCTTGGTCAAAATACATTGTCACTTGGTTTATTGAACATAACTGATGTGTAAATTTGATGGCATACTCAACAAGTCATATTACACCCTTCCACTTGTTACTCATATAAGGAAAATAATCTTAAGTATGATAATGAACAATTGTTAAAGTTAAGATTCATAAACATTCTTTAAGGCTTGAGTACTGATTCAAATGTACCACAAAATCTGGCGAATATGCCTCACAAGCAACAACTTAAAAAGGCTTCATTGGCAAACCCACCGAGCTCCCTGGCCAGCTGCACCGCCGCCAGGCCCACGCCCCCGCTGGCCCCATGCACCAACACCTGCTCCCCTGCCTTGGCCTTGGCTCTGTGGATATCAAAGTTTTGTGCTCACTCAACCTATAAGCTGTGACCCCCTCCCCCTCCTATTGGGCCATTCCTGAGTGAGAGACTCACCAACATAATTATATCCTAGATTTTTATTATTATTTTATTATTTTATTTTATTTTATTTATTTATTTATTTTTATTTATTTATTTATTTATTTATTTATTTATTTATTTATTTATTTTATACATTTAGCCTATAGCCACAAAGAGGGCCAGAGTATGGATCAGTGCATTTCGTCAGCCCCTTCTATCATGATGGTGGCCGGGAAGTTGAGTTTTAAGGGGAAAGACTCACAGAGAAATGGAGAGTTTGAAAAAAATACTCACTCAATGGGTTAAATTCTCAATTGCATATTTTCCCTGAGGAGGGCCTGAAGACATGATCTATTGTTCGTTTGTTTTTAGCTTCTCCGTATAATTCAACAGTTTATTATATATGTGTCTATTCATTGATATGTAAAGTGCCTTATTATTTACATATTTGTTTTATTTTACATGTTTATTAATTTTTATATTTATTTATTTATTTATTTATATTCTTTAATTTTATTTATTTATTTGTTGATATAAATATAATTATATATATATATATATATATATATATATATATATATATATATATATATATATATATATATATATATATATATATATATATATATATATATATATATATATATATATATATATATATATATATATATATATATATATATATATATATATATTTTTTCTTCTTTCCTTCAGGTCCATGATCCTGCTCTTCATACCTGCTACTGGACAATACTCACTTCTGCACCAGGGCTCTGTAGGCAGTGAAGTAAGGGATGCCAATGCCAGCCCCCTCTTCAAAGCTCAGTCTCTCGCCCAGAGGGAACACACATGTCTCAGGAGTGCTGAAAAAGTTTGCCAGTGTTCCATTGTGGGAGGTGGAGGAGCAGAACACTTTGTCTCCGACCTGGAAGTCATGAAGGTAAAGGTCATAGTGACTATATTGTTCTTGTCTGCATCACTGATTAGCTACTTGTTCCATGATCATAAATTGATTTATAAGATTTATATCATTCTCACATTTAAACTCACAAACTTACTTCTTATTATTTTTACTTCCATACTCTCTCTCATGATTCTTTCCATCTTCCTGTTACTGCTTACCAGTAAGACTTGCAAATGAAATCTGTGGTAATGGTATACAGAGACCTTTTTTCCTGCCTCCACTTTCTTCTGTTTGCTATACTATTCACTGAATGAATTAGATGATTAGAGGGCGTAATATTTGTATCTTCAGGTTATTCATTCTGTTTATTGAGAGCTCAGGCCATGAATGTTTCTAACGTTTGGGTTTTATTTCATATTACTCTGTGTTGTGTTGGTGGCCTAGAATAGTTATCACAGTCTGGAACAATTCATTTCAATTTTTGTTTTCCTGCCTTGCTCCCATGGTCCGTTGTCTTTTTCATTTCTCCCTAAACTACCTATAATCTTGTTTTACTTTGTCTGTACACTCTGTAGGATATTGAAAATTCAATTACTGCAGCCTTCCTTCTAACAAAATCATCTACATTTTTTTAAGGATCCATATTGAGCTTTACTTCTGTAACTCTCCCACTTTCAGTTAACAGGCTACCAAGAATGACTTCTACCTCTTCTAACTTCCATTTTGCACATTCCATCGCATTGTCTCAACCCCAATAATTAACAGAATTCATTTAACAAAAGAACAGTTTATTCCATTACTTATGCACTTACTTATATTATATTTACTCGATTTTACCAGTCAACTCACCTTGAATTTAGTCACTTTCGCCCCCAAGGCCTCTACCACTCCTGCGCCGTCCTTTCCTGGCACGTAAGGGAGCTCAGGAAGGACTGAGTACATGCCTTCTCGGACGTACGTGTCGACAGGGTTGATCCCACTGACATGCATTCTGACCAGAACCTGTTGAGAGGCACCACAGTTAGTTTATGTGCAGAACCACACGACTGTCTACTTTAGCGTAGTCCTTGATTAGGGTGACTGGCATAATCTTGATAGCAATAATAATAATAGTAACAATAATTCCTGCTTCTAAAATGTTTATATTCAACTTGCAAAATTACAAATGAAAATTAACACATTGTGGACCAGGATCAACCATACATTCAAGATCAGATTAAATCAAAGGAATCTGCACATGCTCAAGACACTCAAAAGCTTAAGTTAAATATTCACATAGGAAGCAGCAACATTATGAAACTGCAAGACTACATTACATTAACACTTTCCTAAATTAGAGCTTCCTACATTGGCAAACCTTCCTTGTATTTTTTTTCAGCAAGGGAAGTAGTTCATGGGCAAAAAACAAAAACAAAACAAAAACAGCAACAAAAAAGTTTGCTAGACACTGCTCCAAAAAGTGAAAAAATAATGAGAGGCTAAAGATGGTATTCAGAAAGCTAAATGTTTTCGGCTGTAGTCTTTTATCCTATTTTGCTTTAACCCGGTAGCAGCGACGGGCCAAATTTGTGGCTTTACCGTGTAGCACCGACGGGCCAAATTTGTGCCATGATATAACCCCCAAAAAATAGATGATACATAATCTGATCACAAATGCTTTGATATATATTATGAAATGGTTTGTGTGAGGGGTGATTTCTTCTCATTTTTCTCGCTTGGAGGGACCATTAAGAAACATGACCCCTGCTGCTACCGAGTTAAACTTCCTCCTTGTCATAACCTGTCTGAGTGACTGGAGAGTGTTTTCCTTTTCCAGGCCCCCTCGGAGGAAGATGATACTCACCTCATTGTCTCCGACCTGCGGCACGGGCATGTCCGTCTCCACCTTCATGTTCTTCACCCCCCCAAATTTGCGAACAACCACAGCCTTCATCATGGTTCCTGCAGACTTCCTCAGCATCTGTAAGTATCAATAAAGTAGGAATTTAAAAACAATTATTATATTATATTTCTAAGTTTTCTTGCCTTTTCATTGAGGTAAGACTTTTAAATCTAATCACATTTCTGTAACATTTTTCTAGCATTCATTCAATTTTTATAGGTCTACTTTTTCACTGTTATCTTCCCTTTCTTTCATTTAATTATCAACACTATAAAATGACATATAGCCCATCATTGGCTCTCGGCACCTAATATCCTTGAAGTTGAGAGGAGGTGCGATTCTACTTCATCATTTCCATCTCAACATCTTTCATTCCAGCATAATGATTGACTACCTCCTAACAATCTTTTACCACATCTCTCTAGGTTTTCACCATCTTGTTTCCCCACTATACTACTGCTCTAGGTTGGTGGTGCCTCCTGCCAAACACTTGTAGCACTGACAAGGTTAACTCCAGTCTGGTTCACATGATATAGATTACATCCAGCATGCTCCTCCCTTCTTTGTTGTTTACTTGCAACAATAAACTATTTCAATCAATCAATCAGCCAAAGTTTTCACTCCTTTACAGTGAATTTCTCAGGTGACTAATCAAGGTATTTCATTATATTCCTGGGTGTCATGAGTACTGAGACTTGTTTTCTATCTGTCAATATTCAGTAGTTACCCGTAGTTGTTTTTTCTACGAGTGATATGTGTCAATACAGCAAAACACTCGGCACCAGTGATCCAGAAGGGCGTAGGCAAATAGTACAATTGTGTCATGAGTACTGAGACTTGTACTCTTATCAGGTCAATATTCAGTAGTTAGTTGTTTTTCTTCAAGTGATATGTGACAATTAAACAAAACACTCGGCACCAGTGATCCAGAAAGGCGTAGGCAAAGTTTATTTCATCCTTATAGGCGGTGCAAGGCGAGATGACAAGGCTTATAATAGTAACGAGGGTGGGCAGCTGAGTCATTCCTACTCTCAGATTTTACTCCACTCCACCCGCCACTGTTAACGTCAGGAAAATATAACTGCGTGTTATTACTCGGAGAGACAGGCCAACGTAAATCCAAATAGAATCGTTTCAGGAACTACGACGTCTAAATTCTTCTGTCCTTGGAGGCTGGGCAGGGAGTTTTGATGAGGATGGGTTGGGTCATCCCGTGTGTGAGGCGGAAAACATCATGCCGATAAGGGATGGATTTGTGATCCCGTGCGTGAGGCGGACGCCGTAAGAGTTGCCGTCTCAGGTATTTGTTGGAGGGCATCTTTTGGCTGCCTTTTATCAGTTTTATGTAATGCCCTTTGATGCAGTTTTCGATGTTCACTGTTTAAGATTATAGAGAGTGATGGAATCATCCCAGAATGTAGCGTGAAACGAATGAATTATAGAAAAAGAGACATTACTGATTTTTAAACATCAGTTTACCTCAACAGGAAAAATAGCCTGATGCACTGAAGCGAGACGGAATATTATATGTTTTCTCAAAGTGATACATTTACTCTACTCCGGCCGGTTTGACGGATATGATGTGGCAGGGTCAAAAGAGATCCCTGGATGTGATACACTTCTAAATGTTAAAATTGTGGCGATGAGGGATATATATATTCATTCTTAGCTGGTGTCACCAGCGGTAGAGTCACAGGGCCCACGAACCTTGAGTTATTCTTTCAATTATCATAAATTACCTTTGTTTCTTTGGGACTTGGAACAATTACACTTCAATACAGGTAGGAGAATGAAATGACCCTTTTCGGAGACGCACAATATAATGTGGTCAAACCTATCAACAATAACATTTACCGTCATGATCACAATCCACTCCACTCTGGACGATTCTGGGCATATTTCTCCCATCCCATACAAACAGATCTTCTCTATCGATTTTATCTGTTTCCTTCATCACCCTGAAAAGTGCAATCATATCACCTCTCTCTCTTCTTTCTTTTAGTGTGTGTGTGTGTCATGTTTTTATTGTCATCTTCAGTATCGTTCATAGTAGGTGAGCGTCACGAGCTTATACTTAATGTGATTTGAGGAGAGTTGTGGCGCCGCAGGTTAAGGCGGGTGTGGGCCGCCCTAAGTGAGTTACGGCCTCGATCCTCTCCCTGCACGCCTTCGCTGCTATAAATGGAACATACAGCTTTCATACAGGTATGAAATGCATATAAACGATGTTTTACGTAGTTATACTACGTAGTTACACAATTGTAAGAAGTGAATGAACTACCAGTAAGATGTTTAGTAATACAGTAACTTCTATCCATATCAGACCCCATGACAGACCGTTTTTCGCAAATATCTTTCAAACGAAGACTCGGATCAGCATAGTGCTGTGGCACGGATTGTTTCACACACTCCGCTAATTTTTGACGCTATTGTGCACTGTCAGATGCGGTTAATTATGGCGTTTACTCTTGACTGTGATGGCAAAACCTACATGAGCCACTCACACATTCGGACAGGTGAGGCGTGACGTATTTGTGACGTGTATCCACCAACTACCTCCACCCCTGGCTTCTCTCTCTCTCTCTCTCTCTCTCTCTCTCTCTCTCTCTCTCTCTCTCTCTCTCTCTCTCTCTCTCTCTCTCTCTCTCTCTCTCTTCCACTTGCGCTGTACATGATATATGAACCCATGCACACGTGTGACTTAAATAAATGGCAGATAAGTAGAAATTCTATGCTGATTAAGGTTGGATAGTTTACGCAAGCAATCGTAATTGATGTTATTGCTTGTTTCACCGTTACACCGTATCTGGTAAGTGAAAAAGGTACGTAACATGGTAAGTATCAGGCACGCTGCCGATAGACGGCTGATACCCACGTCCTGTGGAGGAAGGAGTTTTTCATCGCTGTCAGCCATGGCCAACATACTACGATGTCCGCGTGGGTGCAAAGGAGTCATTGCACTACGACTCTTCCATATATTTGACCAAGAGAATATCGAAAACAAATTAAGGATAAGTGTGAATAGGTAAATAATAAATCAAAGTTATATTTCGTAGTTACAGATAAAACAGTCGTGTGCATAAAACACCCAACCATACTTAGCATATACTTTTGAGATATCCGCCATTATAGACAAGTCATATGTGTGCATAACTTCACATCTCATGTACACTGAGAGAGAGAGAGAGAGAGAGAGAGAGAGAGAGAGAGAGAGAGAGAGAGAGAGAGAGAGAGAGAGAGAGAGAGGGAAGGGAGGAGAGGGGGGGGGTAGGGAAGGGGGTGGAGGTAGTTGGTGGGTACACGTCACAAATACGTCACGCCTCACCTGTCCGACTGCCTTCACAGTCAAGAGTAAACGCCATAATTAACCGCATCTGGCAGTGCACAATAGCGTCAAAAATTAGCGGAATGTGTGAAACGATCTGTGCCAAAGTCCCATGCTGATCCGAGTCTTCGTTTGAAAGATATTTGCGAAAAACGGTATGTCATGGTCCCCCGTAGTGCTCTGGTATACTCCAGGTTTGTGGGAGGAGACACGGCAGAGGCGTGGTTTATGCGTGAAAAGGCGGACTAATTTAAATCAATCACTTCAACATGCCTCCTCACACCCACACCGCCGTTTGTAGCCCTGAACTGGCGGGTATTTTTTTTATTTCAGCTTCAAGTGACGTCATCCCGCTGATCCGCCCCCAAACCGCCTCCTGCGCGTACCGGTCGCAGTTTTGAAGCAGAGTGACTTGACTTGGTATATATAGACTTAGGGCCGCCCTAAGTGAGTTACGGCCTCGATCCTCTCCCTGCACGCCTTCGCTGCTACAAGTGGAACATACAGCCTTCATACAGGTATGAAATGCATATAAACGATGTTTACGTAGTTATACTACTTATACAACTTAAGAAGTGAATGAACTACCAGTAAGATGTTTAGTAATACAGTAACTAGGAAGTTTGGTGAAAACTTGTGAGAGGGCTTCCCACTGCCTCTTGCAATGATACATTTTTTTATGTGGAGTTGCAAAGAACTAGTAAGTAGATATGTATGTTGCCATGTTCCTATGCACTCATACTTTATGGACAGCATCACAATTGAAGACGGGGTAAATATGCATGCAGTTTACGCGCACGCCACCATTTCCTCATATTTGCCTTCCTAAAGCCTACAAACTTTGGGATCCACCCCCCATCCTTCGCAACGTAGTATCTTGCACGCGCGCGTGGGTGAGCAGGGACATCTGTGTTGCAAGTGTTGTATATATACCATAGTGCTGATAAATGTTAAAGGTAACTTTTCACAAAAATGGTGTTATAGCTTGCATATACAATATAGCATAGTCTGAATGTCTGAGGTTATGCACAAAGGTAGGTTAGGTTTGTGTCAGTGCGGTCTTATATTAAGTATAAACTCGTGACGCTCTCCTACTCCACAGACACAATAGCAGTGTTGGATTGCGAGGACGAGTGTTAGTTAGTAACATCGCTGTCCATGAATTTATCTAATCTATTTTTTAATGTGACAATTGTATTGGCACTCACCACGTGACTGCTAAGCCTATTCCACTCATCCACCACCCTGTTAGTAAACCAGTTTTTGCCTGTGTCCCTGTTGAATCTGAATTTATCCAGTTTAAACCCATTACTTCGTGTCCTAACCGGTTTTCTTACCAACAAAACCTTATGAATATCCCCCTTATTAAAGCCCTTCATCCATTTATGGACAGTATCACAATTGAAGACGGGGTAAATATATATATGCATGCAGTTTACGCGCACGACACCATTTTCCTCATATTTCCCTTCCTAAAGCCTGCAAACTTGGGGATCCACCCCCCATCCTTCGCAACGTAGTATCTTGCACGCGTGGGTGAGCAGGGACATCACTGTGTTGCAAGTGTTGTATATATACCATAGTGCAGATAAATGTTAAAGGTAACTTTTCACAAAAGTGGTGTTAGCTTCTGAGGTTATGAACAAAGGTAGGGTTAGTTCGGTTAGGCTTGTCAGTGCTATTAGCATTAGTAGCTCCTCTTCCGAAAAGTTCGGCCTCCTTTTCTTCGTAGGGGGTGAGGAGAGAGGCTCCATTGTCGTGAGAGGGTGGGCACCGCGGGAACGTTAGCACAACAGCTGACTTGTGTTTATATCCCGCGATTGGTCGACGCTTCCTATTTGCCGACTAGAACTTGCCCCTGATTGTCCACCGAGACGCGGCCGCCTTGCAGCGCCACGCGCCCTACGGCCCCCTAACGGCGGCCTTAAAAAGTTTTGAGTATGGGAAAGGAATGCAGATACGGCGCCGTAGCGCGGCCGCGGCTAACGGCTATTTTTCCTCCAACCTCCGATTAATCGGCGGTACCGCCCACCTCCAGCACTTTTTCCGCCAACTGTTGGAGCAGATTTGCAGCCCGCAGCTTTCGGGAAGGAATCCGTTTGCTGGAGGAAAATTCCAACTCAACTGACATTCTATGTAAATTGTTGAGAAAACAAAATAGTTTGCCATAGTGATTTTATTTCTTGCATAACTTGCAATAGAATAAGGATTATGAATAATAAAAAAAAAATATAAAAAAAAAAACTTTATAATAGAACAAAAGTTGTCAGTTGACCTCTTAACATAAACACCCCCAAACTGTTCTCTCCTTGCTAACCACTGCCGCCTCCACACACGCCTCTTTTTCTTGCCTTTAAGCTCATTGCAGTGAATAAGTAACAGTGTTGCGGCGACAATTTTTCTCGAATAGAAGCCCGTCGTCCTGAAGAGGTCGGCCATTGTGGCTGGAGCTGGAGATAAACGTAAACAAACGTGTGTGCTAGGAGGTGTCGGCGGTACTGGCTGAAATCGGAGGTTGGAGGTAGGATGTCGGAGGAAAAATAGCCCAGTGTGATACCCCCCAGCTTACGGCCCTTCTCAGAATCCGCCCCGGTGGACCATCAGACATCAGCGTAGCTAAGTGGGAGTGCACTTAATTAGTGGATAGATTCACATACCTGGGCCATGTCATCAACAGGGAAAAGACCGATGATGATGACATCAAGAAGCGGACCACCAAGCTCACAGTGATCAGCAAGACGCTGCTGAGGAAATTCTCCTTCTGCAGCACGGAGGGGAAGTTGGAGTTATTCAAGAACCACTGCAACTCGCTGCGTCGCCACGCCCCGTACAGTATGAGGGGTAGAGTGGAACAATCTGGGAAGTCCATCATCACCTCCCTCAGACAGAGCTCGGCCTTTGTATGTGGGAGTGGCCGGGCCTTCTGTACGTTTAGATTGTGCATAAGTGTGCCGTGCACACACACGCATATATAATTATAAGGTATCAGTTAGTTAAACGTTATGTATCTCCTTCGATCTCGTTCGTTTTCTTGTCCTGTTTTTTTTTTTTTTTTTTTTATGCCGCTGGGCGAAATAAAACTATTATTATTATTATTATTATTATTATTATTATTATTATTATTATTATTATTATTATTATCATCCATTTCCTTTCCTGAGACTCGGTCAGTGTCCATGTCTGTGATCCATTTGTCATGACGAAGAGAACGCACAGATTGAAACCCTTTGTGTTCAGCACAACGGTAGAGCCTCTTAATGTTATATAAGTTGTGTATTACAGTTTTTTTTAAAGATTTGGCCCTTGATTTGTCTCTTGCCATAACAAAAAGGAGCTACATTTAGTGCGTATGCGTTAATGACGTGAAAGTTGACCGTAACCATTTGCACTGTTTGGATTTCTATGATCTTGATTCAATGATGTTGAGTTGTCTTATTGCCCAGAATTTTGCGTATGCGCGAAGGCCACATGATTGACTTTTTTCTCTACAACAACTAAAAACTCAGCAACAAATGCTGATTTTTAGCGGTCTCCGAATGGCCAAACATCATGTATGTTCTCACGAGTCCAACATTTCTACATTTTGCTGCGAATAACTTTAGCAGCAAAGGTTAGGATCAATCTCGAGAGGTGCTCATGCAGACCTTTACTGCCAATAGTTTTTTTTTTTTTTTTTTTTTTTTTTTTTTTTTTACGTCTTGGCCTATTGCGCCGGTAAGCTTCTCCCCGGTGGATCCTGATGGTCGGTCCAAGGCTTCTTCCCGGTGGGGCCTGATGGTCGGCCCAGCCCGTTCAGGAGCAGGCGAGTGTTTATAGTGGCGCCATCTCGCATTGGCTCATGCTGCCCTCCCGGAGCTCATCTTTAATCCTAGAATCTAGAATCCGGGTTGATAGGTGGTCTTCTGGACAGCATGTGGGTAGTTTTAAGCCACTCGGCGGCGGCTGAAAAATCCCAGCTTGGTGGCACCGGTCGGGGATTGAACTCGCGTCCTCCTGAACGCAGGGCCGTCTCGCTATCCGTTCAGCCACCGCCAATGGTTCAGGTCGACCACCAGTGCACATCAAAAGAGCCTGCCAAGACGCACTGTCCGAGCAAACATTGCGCGCGCGCACACAATAAAAACACTCACCTCTCCATTTCCTGGTGTTGGAGGAGTGCCCCAAGAAGTAGATTATGTCAAGAGCCTCTGATATGGACACGAGTACTGCGTTTCGGCATGAGATACAACGAGATTTTCCTCTATAAAGATTTTAGTAAAAGTCACTAAACTGCGTCGCTCTGGAGGCTGCGACATGCGGCCCTTTTGGAATCAGCAAAAGGATGACACTTCCGACCTTGCAAGAGTCTACTCCATATAAGTTGACGGAAAGCAGATTGGGAGAGTTTTTAGATGTATTGATATGACTGAAGAATGCGTGAGCTGAAATAATTAAATGCATACGAGAGAAGAGATTTGTGAGGCGGATTTCGGTCACAAAAACTCCGTCAAACTATCGGTCTTTTTCCGTCAGATAGTACGACCCAAATGGTTCCTATCGTAAACACCGAGATGGACACCCAGTCGTCCAATGATGACAGCCGCATAAAAGGATAAGATAATATTATCTATTAACCTTTATGATGCGTGTTATCAGTTACCAGTCATTTTACATACATATATACATACATGGATCATCCACAGTCTTTTCTGATACTTTATTTGAAGCTGCTGTCATTTTTCTTTGTGCAATTTCAGTCAGGACATTTCCACAACATGACATGATCTGGTTAGACTGTTAAGAGACTAGACAGAGTTGTGGTGTGGTGCTGGCCAGTGGCTGGCTGGCTGCGGCTGGTAAGGCTTAGGGCTGGCTCAAGCAGCCAGCCAGGTTACTTATGGTGATAGAATATGATACAAGAATACTCCAACATTTGTTTTAAACTAATGTAGAGAATATTGAGGTTTACATTCATTTAATTATTTTCATTTATAAAAAAAATCGATTTAAATAAAAAAAATCTGATTTAAATTAAAAAAAAAAAAATACCTGGTGTTTACACGTGGCCCGCCATCAATGAACTTTCTGTAAAGGATACTAGCCGCGAGAAGGCCAGGGTTCAGGGACCGAGACTAGGCTTAATGTTAGCACTGAGAGAAGCGTCAAGACAGTAGTGGCTTTCAGGAGCGAGGAATGCGTATAAGCAATTAAGTACAGTGTATTTAATTAAAAAGGGGTCTCTTGTGCGGCGGTCAGAAACAACAACTGAGCCCGCTGGTGGCCCTCCCGCCTCACGCTGACTTTATTCCGTCGAGAGGCAACAAAGCAGAAGGAAGGATGACCAGTACGTGTTAAAGGCGCGATCAAGGAAGGTGGCCGATGTTGAGAAGTCTCCGCTTCATTGTGTTTCTTCAAGAGACGTAAGTGGTTAGTTAAGAGAGGGAAATAGTGAGTGAACAAATTCTTCGATTTTATTTTGTACCTTTTGGACTAAGCTTGAAATATTTGCATGTCAAGGATAAATGCGAGTTGACGATGTAGGAAAGTCAGGCGCCTTTTGTATATATACTTTTTTTCTTCACGGGACGAAGTGAGTAACTAAGAGAATGAGGAGAGCAGAGGCACTGAACGTCGTGTATAGTTGAACCTAGTTTTTGATGTTACAATGAAATCATGCAATATCAAGAGCCGGGGAATATAATGAAACCGTATAGAGGACAGGAAGTGTACTGAAAATATAGGGCCTGGCTTATGTAAAGAAGGTATACAACTTGCGTACTCTGAATACAATGAAACGATGATTTTAAGGGCCAGATGATCTAATGAAAAAATGTCATTACAAGGGTCAAAATATAATGAAGCATTGCTATTATAATGACCGGAGTGTCATGAAAGTGTACGATGAGTCAAAATATAATGTAGCTTCTATCATAAGGGCCAGATAATTCGATGAAAGCATACGATTTGCAGACAGGATATAATGAAAGTGCTCACATCCACATCCACAGTTTAGCGGACAACGACAATGTTCCGAAGGTGGGGGAGCACTGAGAAAATGATTGAGGGGCGAAAATTCACTCCACTCCGGCCACCAAACCATCCCATTGGCATGTATAGATAGTTTAGTGTGTGTGTGTGTGTGTGTGTGTGTGTGTGTGTGTGTGTGTGTGTGTGTGTTAATTCTTTTCTGTCTGGTACACCTTTAGTTTCTTGGGTCGATGTAAGTTTCCGTAGACTTCTTTATTTCATCACACCATCTACTGAACCACTTTCTCTTCGGGCTGCTTATATCAGAGTTATTTCCCACCCTGTGGAGTGTTTTCGGATAGCAGCTTTTCATACTGAGTTTCTCCGCCGTTGTGCTTATAACAGTTTCCGTGGAATCTGCTCGATCTTCCTGTGACCACATAAGGAACAGACGTTAACACTGACCAAATCTCGAGAAAGGAGATTGAAAACCGTCCAACGAGGAATGGAAAGATCAGCGCCAGGAATCACATTATAATTGATGAGGAAAATGGAAGACTTTTGCTGCATGGGTTCTTTTTAGTCTTGCTGCAGCACGTCCGTTATGCATGCTTATATGATAACAGTGATCTTCAAAATAGTAACATGGCGAGGAAGTGGGATTAAAAAAAAGTGTATCTCTGGCAGCAGCTCCTTGATAAGTTGATATGAAGCAGATTACTCAGCGGCTGCACTGCTGCACGCTAGATGCTGATCAGTGTTGCCAAGCTGCTACTTTTGTCAGGCCACGAAAATTAGTACCTCAGTATCCTCCTATTCAAAGAAGTGTTGAACTCATACATCAACACAACATAGTCATTAATATACACACAGATTCACACTTTTTTTTAATGAATTCGAATTAAAGGGATATGCACTTAATTCACTGTAGATGAGATGGGGTAGAGGGGATAAGGGGGAGGGGGGAAGGATTATTCGTCACGTAGGGCACGCATATCGAAATGTACTCATCTGCGGCACCAGCGGCGAGATCGGTACCCGGGACCACCTTCAAGGGGTAACTCAGTAAACTTCGACGCTCCCGCAAACTAGCGCGCTTGGGCCCTTCCTCTCTTCTCCTCTCTTCTCTCCTCTCGTCTCGTCTCGTCTCTACACACACACACACACACACACTTAGGCCACACATGCACGCACACATGAGAATAATTAACATACAATTTTATTTATATATGCATATGTATGTTATACGTTATATAATATTATCTTCCATCGCTCGGGCCCTTCCTCTTCTCTTCTCTTCTCTCTTCTCTCTCTCTCAGTTGAGTGGGAGGTGGAAGGATGGAGGGGGATAGAGAAATGGAGAGAATGGGATAGCACAGAGGAAGAGTTATAAAAGTGGAGGAATTAAGAGGGATAGAGGAGTGGAAACGGAAATGGGTAAAACAGAGGAAGAGTAGTAGAGGTGGAAGGATGGAAAGGGAAAGAGAAGAGTAGACGGAATGGGGTAGAATAAAAAAAAGGGGGGGGGTTAGAGGTTGCAGGATGAAGGGGAAAAGAGAAGTGGAGACAATGAGGTAAAACACAAAAGGGGTATTAGAGGTGGAAGAATGGAGAGGGATAAAGAAGTGGAGACGGAAGGGGATGAAACATAAATGGAGGAGAGGTTGAAGGATGGAGGGAAGAAAGAAGTGGAGAGAAAATGTGGTTGAAGAGAGGAAAGATGGATGTGGATGCGGGAGAGTGGGGAGTGGATGCATTGATGTGGAGATGGAAGGGGGGTGAGAAGCAGAACATTATAGAAGTGGAAGGGAGAGATTGAGGATACATGGTGGTGGTGGTGGTAGTGTGGTGGTGCTGGTGCCTGGACGGGGTGTGAGAGTGGAGGGTGGTTGGAACTAGGTGGTGGCAGTGGTGAGGTCGGCGTCGTCAGCAGCAGTACAGGGTGAGTGCGGGTTGGCCTATGTCGTGGAGTCTTGGTTCAGTCAGCGCCGCGTCCTCTGCCTCGCCTCCTTCCCGCCTCTTCACGTGAGTGGATGGCCTACCTGTGCCCGGTGGTGTGTTTGTGGTTGGTATTCTTAAACAGTTTCGATTCTCACATCAGCTATTTCCAAAGACCAAAAATGAGATCAGTCGGGTTCTAATGAGTGTTTTTGTAGGTTCATGCCACAGAAGAAGGGTCAGACTACCACTAGGGTCAATAAATTACCCCTTGGAAATGCCCGAAACTCCTACGAAAGCCTTGTCAAATATGTGTGCTGGGGCGCCTGAGTGTTTAAGAATACGGTGCCCCGCGGCGAAGGGAAGTGTGGCTCGAGGCGCGTTCACACTGGAGAGGCGGATGAGGGGAAAGAATGGACCAGTTGTGTAGGTCATGTTAACACGGCACTGGCAGTTTTGAATGGAAGTCAGAAAGATGAATGAAGGAAAGACTCATAGTGACCGTCTGGTCTCGTGAGCTGCCGTGTGGAGGCGTCTTGTAGTCTCTTCATGGCAAAGGTTGTGTCGTTGCGATGTATCTCGTGCGTCTCAGTTTTGAAGATTTTACGTGGAGAACGTGGAGAAAGAAGCAAATATGTTTCAGGAAATGGTTGTATCGGTTGTCTTGTGTTACGGAGTTTTTTAAAGACGTAACACACACACACACACACACACACACACACACACACACACACACACACACACACACACACACACACACACCAGCATGAAAGCACTGGGAGCCCCCCAAAGGTCGCTCAAGGACCTGTACACCACCTTCATCCTTCCCAGACTCCTCTACGCCTCTCCTGCTTGGGCTTCCTCCATCAACAAGACCCAGCAACGCCAATTAGAGAGTGCAAAGGCGTGCATACAGACAGATTCTGGGCAATTCTTACACTAACTGCGAGCATGCACTCACCCAGCTGAAATTGCCCACCCTACAGGACCGATACCAGACAAACCTAACCAAATTTGGCAAGTCCATCCTCCACGCCCTCCCTCCCCCCACTAGACCCACAAGACACCACAATATTCTCGTCCCGGTCAAAACTCGCACGGACAGATATCGGCTTAGTGCGATACCGACACTTGTGAGGGTCATTAACACCTCCATGCTCACATGACCCCTCCACTCCAACACACACACACACACACACACACACACACACACACACACACACACACACACACACACACACACACACACACCTATCCTCTCAAAGAGCGGTTAGTGGTAGTACTCATAGGTCGGCTGAGCTCCAAAGCAGTCCGGGAGGGTACTCTATGGCGATCACGAGTCCAGCACGTGATCAGGCCATGCTGAGGTCAATTACACAAACACACACAAAAAATCAGCCTGCATAATTCTAGCGTACGACACAGGCCTCCCCTAAACCATTTCCATTCCTTTCGTTTTATGTCTTTCAATTTGGAATGTAAACACTCCATAAACTTCAATTTCACCGCCTCTCCTTGGGTCTGTATTTCCCAGGCTTCCACTCTTTGTTTGTCACAGAAACACATGAGTGAGAAGAGTCACTTTTATAGTGTGAGGGTGTCGGAACATCTTACTAAGGACGGGTCGATCAGTGTCAGATCTTTAAATCTCGTCAGGCAGTGCGAAGGGCAAGAAAATGTTGTGTGAATGTTGTGCACGTCGCTGGCACGGGAAGGAGCTGGAGCTGGTGTTCCAAGAAGTGCCTCAGTGCCTCCAGCGGATATCGAAATAGTTTCTTAGAGATTCCAAAAAGCTTTCTTAAAACAAGATTATATTAACAATTCCATGCAGTGTTTGGTAACTTTTTTATATAGGCAAATGAAGATCATATTTCGGTAGTAGCTGACTAATATTGAAGTGGATCCATCAAGTTGAACTTTGGGCCATCTGGTCCGAAAACTTTAGAACCAGTGCCTGAGCTGCGGCGCACGTGTGGAGGTATCCCCCCCGCTGCTCAGCACATTCAAGGTCTGTCGGTGTGAGATTAGCGAGTTTGTTTCATGCAAGCGACACTGATAACACGGCCGCGAGGGGATCAAGACTGAAGGTGTCGAGATAAAACAGTCACGCTCGAGATAGAAAGGAGCTAGATATATACTGAACGGCCTGCGATGTGGCACCCATCATAGGTTTATAATTATCCGCATTCATAATTAACTGTTTGCTCTCTAGTCAGCCAGCCAATCGGTCGAATGATGATGAACAGTAGATTTACTGATCAGAATGACAGTCAGTCAGTGAATGATTGATTAAACTTTTTTTTCAGAATGTTCTTAAGTCGACGCGTGTACTTCTAACACACACACACACGCACACACACACACACACACACACACACACACACACACACACACACACACACACACACACACACACTTTTTTTCATATTTTCGCTCTGTGATATCGCCGAGAAGTGGCTTCTCCGTGTCACACTTGCGGGGGTAAATATTAGCAATCTACGATGATGTTAGCTTTACCTCACAGCGAGTGGCAGTAGCGCTTCATCATTCACATATTTCGATATTTTTTTTAAGATGCAGCTTTCATCCTATCTCTATATTGCAAGGTAATATTTTTTTTTAAATATTGGTAAATGTGAACCCTTCTCTTGTGCAGAGGCACCCAGGAAAATTGGCCACTCCGGAACACCTTGACAATGTTAGAGTAATGTGGATTATATCATGAAAGTTCATATCCTTACCTATTTGGTTTTAAATCAAGAGAAAGGCTGCAGCAACGCATCATCATGAGTGCATGTTGTACAGGATTAGTACGCCGTCTAACTCAAACAAACTGTTATTTGTGTTTATCTTGAAAATGCTCTTCTTCGCATGATTCGCGACGAACCAACGCATGTCAGATGATTATGGAGGAATGTTTGCATAGCCCGCCCTGAATTCTTAGGCCTCTAATACTGTAAGATGACTACCTGGCAAGTCTTTACATTGTCAGACCTCCCCGTGACGAGAGTTCTATCACAGTTTGACATCTTGAACTGTAATCTCATCAGATATGCTTGAGTTTATTTAGTCCTCACTTTCCACATGCAAGCAGATGTGGGGCACATCAACAGAGCCTTCCGCTGCGCCACGTGGTTCAGTGGTTACGGACTGAACTCCTCACTCCTCCATATAAAATGCATTAGAAAACCATTACTTATTAATCTTGTCACTCGTTCATTGTCAGATTTTGCGCTTTTTTATTGCTAAGGATATGTAATTAAATTAGGCAGCTGTTGAGCTGGCAAATAGTATACAATTATATAAATATTTGAGAAATATATTATTAAAAAGGTACTAAGAAATATAATATATCGATGCTTACGTTTTCTCAAATTTCATTAACCTGTGCTTCACACTCACCCCAACATAAAATGAATATTTTGATACTAATAATGCTGATAATACTAATACTAATAAAGAAAAAAAAAAAAAAAGGTTTATATATATTCACTCGCATTCTGCCAGCCGTACTGAGCGGACGTGTTGTAGCTTTCTCCCTCGACCCGTTCGCAGTCAGGTCAAATGCCCCCAGCTGCGAGGTTCCCGTGTTTGACTTGCAGGAGGGAGATCACGAAGGACTTCCTCAACCAGGAAAATGGGAAGTACACTGTATGTTTTTTCTGTGAAACTGAACACAAGGTAAGTGTTAAGTTAGAGGCGATAGATAGCAAAGTACAGTTTCTGGAGGGCTGGAGGGTGTGTAAGGATTGGATGTAGGTAGTGTCGGGGAGAGCGAGTTTAAGGTAGTTGAAAAGGTAGAGAGGTTGGAAGATAGAGTAGGTGAAGTAGAGAAGAAGGTAGGTACCTTAGATTCCTTCCAGCAGGTTAGAAAAGGGAGTAAGGCTGTAGCAGCAGATGTTAGTTACAGTGGTGTCGTGACAAAGAACAGGTTCCAGGTGTTAGGAGACCAAGTAGAGAGTGATCCTAGCATCGTTCTTGTCGGTGATAGTTTAGTTAGACAGCAGGACCAGGAGTTTTGTCGGAAGGGAGCGAGGCGGAGGCATGTAGTTTTTCCTGGACGTAGAACTGAGCATGTAGCTGAGAAGGTTGACGACTTAGTCGTCACTACCTCAGAGGAGACAGTGTTTGTTTACCTGGTCGGAACAAACGATGTAGTTAAAGGTAGGTCAGAGGAGGTTCTAGACAAGTACAGGAAGTTTGTCGGGAGGTTGAGAGACAGCAGGCGGCGTTCAGTTGTGTGTGGATTGCTCCCTCGGCATGATGTTAGTTCCCTCATTCTCAGTAGAATGCTTGGGATTAACGAACGTGTCAGGGATCTGTGTAGTCGTGAGGGAGTCATGTTTGTGGACGTCTGGGATCATTTTATTCATGACAGGAGCTTGTTTGCTAACGATGGACTTCACCTAAATTGTGTAGGAAAGGCGAGGTTGGGCCGAGTGTTGGATGAGGAAGTTTTGAAAGAGTTAAAGAAAAGTCAAGTGCAGCGGGAACGAGGTGTGGAAACTTCCGGCTTGGCTGGGAGTGGGAAGAGTCTTCAGTCAGACAGTGAGGTCCACGGAGGTAGGAGTGTCAGGTCTCAGGTGAGGGAGGAAGTACAGGTGTGTACTGCTGAGGAGGACGTCAGGTCACCGGACCCCCAGGTGGGGGATACTGAGGTAGCGGTCAGGTCAACAGCCACACAGGTGAGGGGCAATGAGGTAGCGGTCAGGTCGCCAGACCCCCAGATGGGGGATACTGAGGTAGCGGTCAGGTCAACAGCCACACAGGTGAGGAGCACTGAGGTAGCGGTCAGGTCGCCAGACCCCCAGGTGGGGGATACTGAGGTAGCGGTCAGGTCAACAGCCACACAGGTGGGTGGTGAGGTAGAGGTAGTTGTAGATAATCGGGTCTGACGCACTATTCCAGTGAAACGACAGTTGATATATGGCGCACACTCGGCGAATAAATTAAACATCTTCTATGTAAATGCCCGTAGCATTATTCAGAAGCGTAGCCACTTGATAATTCATGCAATTACTGAAAAACCCGACTTCATTTTGATCACAGAAACATGGCTAAATACGCGTGACAAGCATCAGTTAAGTGAAGTAGCTATCAATGGATACAACGCGTTGGCTAAGTGTCGTCTACACAAAAAAGGTGGAGGTGTAATAATATATGCTAAAAGTAATTTAGAAGTCATTCAGCTTAACACAACCGAAACAGAGGCTTATGATTCATTGTATGTACAAGCGACGATCAATAATGAAAAGTATGTTCTGGGCGTAATTTACCGACCTCCTAAATCAAATGAAGACATTGATGGAAATCTCTACGCAGAGATAAATAAAATTATCAGAAACAGAAATGCAATAATATGCGGCGACTTCAATAACCCCTCTGTTAACTGGTCTGCACTATCTGCCGACAGGGAAGGAACTCGATTATTGAATTTTACGCAAGATACATTCCTTTATCAAACAGTTACCGCCCCGACGCGAGGAAATAACATTCTGGATTTAGTCTTCACGACCGACAGCCACCTCATAACCGCCTGTGAGGTCGGCGAGCCATTTGCAAGCAGTGACCACAACATAATCAGATGCGTTTTAAATATTGAAACAAAAGCACGAGCAAACTCACTCTTAATACCTAATTATAGTAAAGCAAATTTTATGGACCTAAAAAGATAAATGGCCTCAGTAAATTGGAATCATTTGCTCAACAACGTCAGCGTTCAAGAAATGTATAATCGTTTTACTGCACAAATCACTGCGAGTGTAAATAAATTCATTCCACTCAAGCCACGAAGGACTGATAATCAAAAACCGTTGTGGATGAATAATTACCTACAAAAAATCATCGTCGAAAAAAGAAAACTGTATAAGCAATATAAGCTGTCACATAATTCACAGGATCATACTAATTACATCAATGTCAAGAGAGAGTGCGAAAGGAAAATCAGAAAACAGAAACGCGAATATGAGATGAAAATATCACTCGATGCTAAGAAAAATCCCAGGTTATTTTTCAGTTACATAAGAAACAAAAAAACTGTTAAAAATAATATCGGCCCACTACTATTAAGTGGCAATACGATTAGTGATGATAAAGGCATGGCGTCGGTCCTAAATTCAACCTTTAGTAGCGTATTTACAAAAGAGAACATGACATCGATTCCAGCCCCGAAGAAAATTTTTCAAGGCCCTGAAGAACATAAGCTTGCATTGACCGAAATTGATATCAGCGAAGTGCGTGCGTACCTGCAGAAAATAGATCCAAATAAATCTCCGGGCCCCGACAATTTATCTCCTCGCGTGTTGAGAGAATGTAGTCAACAGCTAGAATTACCCATAACATTAATATTCAACAAGTCATTAGCACAGGCCAGTGTGCCTCTCGAGTGGAAAAAGGCCAATATTACCCCGATCTTTAAAAAAGGAGATAAAAAACAAGCCAGTAATTATCGTCCTATCAGCCTTACGTCTGTCCTAATTAAACTATTCGAAAAAATAATCAGGGATAAAATTATCACTTTCCTTGAATCAAATGATTTGATAACTGATAATCAGCACGGATTTCGTAACAATCGGTCTTGCCTTACCAACCTATTAACTTTTTTCAACGATGTTTATACATGTTGGGACGCCCGAAGCCCATATGACGTAATTTACCTAGATTTTCAGAAAGCGTTTGATAAAGTTCCTCACGTTAGGCTTATTTCTAAACTGCGTTCCCACGGTATTAACGACCATCTATGTGCGTGGATTCATGACTGGCTCACCAACAGAGGACAACGTGTAGTTCTTAATGGTGGAGCATCGGATTGGCAACCCGTCACCAGTGGCGTTCCCCAAGGTTCGGTCCTGGGGCCAACACTATTCATAATTTACGTGAACGATTTAGAAACTGATATCCTGTCAAAAGTAGCCAAATTCGCCGACGACACCAAATTAGGAGGTACGGTAATGAACAGTCAAAGTTGCGAGAATATTCAATCAGACTTAATAAGCCTTGTCGACTGGAGCGAAAAATGGCAAATGAGTTTTAACGTAGATAAATGTAAAGTAATGCACATAGGTGAACAAAATCCTAACTTTAAATATCAGATTCAAGGCCATGAGCTTAGCGAAGTAAAACAAGAAAAAGATCTTGGTGTCATTATCAGTTACACTCTTAAAATGAGTGATCAATGTTCTGCAGCGAGTAAAAAAGCCAATATGATGTTAGGATTAATATCAAGAAACTTTGATTATAAATCACCCGAACTTATGAAGAGATTATATTTAGCGTTTGTAAGACCACACCTAGAATACGCCGTTCAGTTCTGGTCACCGAACTATATCAAAGATCAAGTTTTGCTAGAAAGGATACAGCGACGAGCAACCAAACAAATTCCAGCGCTCCGAAACTTGCCATATGACGAGCGTTTAAAGCGTTTAGATATGTTTTCCCTAAAAAAGCGAAGGATAAGAGGAGACTTAATTGAAGTGTTCAAAATCCTTAATGGATTCGACAACATTAAACCAGATAGTCTATTTCAGAGAGACACCAACACAATAACACGCAGCAACGGTATGAAGTTAAAGGGAAACCGATGTAACACATTGGTGCGCAAAAGTTTTTTTCAATAACAGAGTCGTCGATCACTGGAATAGACTCCCACCGTCAGCAGTTAGCGCGCAGAGTATCAATAGCTTCAAGTCTTTATTGGATAAGTACTTCAAGGATATAAGATTATACTGACCCTTCTTCGCATGTTTTCAGCCAGATTGCAGCAAGACGTCAACCTAAATCCATATTATTCTCCCCCACAACCTAGATTGCAAGTAGCGTAAGTTAACAATAGAGTAAAGCAACAGTTAATGTCCGCATGACAGGTGGAGTGAGGTGTGGGTGCAGTAAGGTGACAGGTTACTGGTGCCGTGCCTAGTACCGCCGGTAAAACGAGGATCAAGCCTCCACCTGTGCCCCTGAAACTACACCTCACCCATCGTTAGTATTAGGGGGGATCCTGAGGCTGCCCTGTGTAGGCCACTCGGCCTCTTCCAGTCTCCTTGTGTTTCTGTGTTCTTATGTTCTTATGTAATGAAGTCATTTTCCCCCACAGCTTAGGTTACCAGTAGTGTAAGTTAAGGGTAGTAATTTCCTCTTATTTCTCTCTTTACTGTAAAATTTCCATGGCCCTTTCTTCCTTAAAGGTACATGGTGTTTTCTTCTAACTATTTCCTGCCGGCATGTTGCCGGAGGGAGAGGTGGGTGGGGAGGAGCCTTCATCTATTCTGTCCTGTTCTACCACACGTAGATTACTAGTAGTAGCGGTAGTAAACAGACACCCTTGTCATAGACCGATAGGTCTTCTGGTGTCTGTTCTTCCTATGTATTCCTATGTATATGCTCATGAAGCCATAGGCTGAAAATATACAAAATGTAAATGCAACAATGACAGCAAATGACGATTATTATTTTCGCTTGAAGATCACAGTGAAGAAAATAAGCTCAAAGTGTTGGCATACAAAACAACAAACAAATTATTTTACTATTACTATAGTCTATCAAGTACTAAAGCAGTCATGTGCTTACCCCAGTTTACAGTGACTAGAAAATAATATTCTCTCGAACTCCCCTGCCAGTGTCCGCGCATGCTCACTGACCCTGAGCAAAGCCTCCAGGAAAGAGCATCCGTAGCAAACTTGTCTTATATACCTGTTGTAGACGACCCATTTACCTTTATAGCTCGACGAGACAACGAAAGATCTCAACAAGAAAAGAAGTTAAACAGGAATATGTCCAACCTGGTTAATATAATCATTCATATATTTTGACTAATCATTTTGACGTTAATGTGGTGTTAGCACGCATGTGTTATCATATATGTGGCGTCACAATAATTTGGTAATTTTGCTTAATTAGGTAATCGTATGAAGCGCAGTAATTGTAGGTTAGTCGGCAAATTGGACCCCTTGGCAATAGTTTTATACTATGAAACTGAATGATTATGGTGGAATTATTATGAAATGAAGGATTATGCATGGAAGAATATAGACAAATGCCAAGCAGGCTCACAAAGACAGATATGTATTGAGCAGATCACTGCTTTAATATGTGTGTATGTCGTTTATAGGAAACTAAAATATGTCTCGAAATACAGTACACCACTGAGTGCCGGGAGTCGAACCTCGGCCTTCATAATAAAGGTGGGGCGACATAGCCACCGGTAAGCCAATAGGACACCATGCCAGAGGCTTCTTCTGTCACATGTAACCCCCCCCCGGCATGGGCATGAAGGAAAAGTGGCCCTGCTCACGCTCGTGGCAGAGGGCAACCAGCGAGTGGGTTCACCTCTTTCTCATGGCCACAGGAAAGTAGAAGCGGCCAGAGATAAAACAGAAGTAGCAGTATTTAACAATAATATAAATAGGAAAAAACATGAGAAAGTCCAACGTGGTGAGAATGAATGAAGCGCTATTTTTAAGTTCTAGTGTACAAGGAGTAAGAGGAAAATTGATACAGGGAAAATCCACATCTATGCCATAAGAAAATATAATAGCGAATTCACGCACAACAAAAGTGAAGTAGTAAAGATATGACAAATGTAACAGTCTCAGAACAGAGACCGGAAGGTGATTATTTGCGCGGCGACACGCAGCCCAGGCAGAGCGGCGTCTGTCCTGTGAGTCAGCACCTCCGCGGCAGGTGTTCGTGCTTGCGTTTGGAAGCATCACTGACTTGCTCAAGGAGATCTTTTACTGGCCTGAACCATGTAACGATGTGTAAGATGTGGTACTCACTTTCACATGAATGGTGAAGTCATCCCCACAACTTAAAGAAGGTATACTTATTTTATTTACTTGCCAGTACAAGTTAAAAGGGTGCAATTTTTAGGGTTTATACATATATACATACATACTTACATGCATGCATCCATTTTTAACTTTTCTACAGTGTGTGGGTTGGTGTGCCTCTTTAAATATTATATTCAAGGCAGGAGAGCACATGCAAAATTACAACTTCTTGCGTTACACACACACACACACACACACACACACACACACACACACACATACACACACACGAGGAAGGAATGCGATGATGTCATACGTAGGGTCGGCAATGCTTGAATACTACTATTACTACTACCACTATTACTACTACTATTACTTTTAATAATGATGATAATAATAATAATAATAATAATAATAATAATAATAATAATAATAATAATAATAATAATAATAATAATAATAATAATAATAATAATAGTGGCGCTAACTTGATTATAAACAAATGCATTCAGATTGCACGATATTCTTTTTCACCAACCTTTTATGAAAATGGAATTCGTTCCCAGCCACAGGTGTTCATTGCTGCGCTAATGATTCACATAAAAACAAACTCGACCGCTGCCTCCTGCCCAGTCACATCTTCTGAGGTAAAGGGAGCGTCGTGGTGGCCGTGTGATGTTGTTCTATTTAAGGGAAAACCACCCATTTTTTTATAGTCTATCTGTCTAGTCTCACTACCACATTAATTAATAACACTTCCCACCCAGCAGGAGGACCACGCAGGCGAATGTTCCTCTAGAAAAACAACAACAACAACAACAACAACAACCTTAACAAGAGGGAAAAACAAGATGGTGTCGTCCCCGTTCTCCGAGCCACAGCTTGAGTTCGAACCCAAGGCGGCGAATCAGGAATGCGTTGAAGCATGCCGGAACTCGAACTGGTACGAGAAGCTGATCGACGCAGTTGGCGGCGCGGGCAGGGGGCAGCTGTACCTCGTGTTTGTCACCTCCTTCAGTGGCATCTTCTTCGGGGCGCAATGCATCAGCTCAGGTGTGTTTCCCTCCCCCCCTTTTTTTCCAGCAAGGGAGACAGCTCAAGGGCAAAAAAACAAAAACATCAACAAATAGACCGCTAAACTAAAAAGCCCGATAGACAAAAAAAACAGTAGACAACGAAGTCCGATAGACAAAAATAGCCCGGTAGACAAAAATGCCCGATAGACAAAGAAGCCCGATAGACAAAATGCCCGCGTGACAAAAAAGCCCGATAGCAAAAAAGTCCGCCTACCTGTTGGCTAATTTCTTACCATAAATATATCTATTTTTTCAAAGGATTGAGTCACGCTCGTAATACCCCTTTTAATACATTTTATCATATGTTTTCTGAAGTGTTTATTTTCCTCTGTAGTTTTATTTATTTATTTATTTATTTATTTATTTATTTTTTTTTTGGGGGGGGGGGGTATGTCTGTCAAGCCGAAGCTTCCCGACAGACTTTATTTTTCTTTATATTTTAAGGTTACAGTACGAACCTACCTAATTATATATACAGATAATATATACATACAGTACAGAATACAATTACCCCAAACTATTTTGAACAGTGAGCAGATGACTTTTTAATGATTTCTTAAATAAAGTAAAGTTACCACTGTGTAAAAGTTGCTTGATTTCTATTGGCAAAGAATTCCACATATGAGGTCCTGAGCATAACACGCTGTTTCTGAAAAGAACTGTTCTGAACTGTGGGCAAATAAGGTTAACATTATTACTGCGAATGTTCTGCAATGTGCTTACAATACGAAAATGTTGATTTCCATGGAACCGTACAAGGGATTTATACAAAAATAATAATAAAAAGTATTTATGAATACTATTAAAATTAAGAAATTTGTGTGTAGAAAATAAATTATGTGTAGACTCAAATTTGTTCATATAAAACATACACCTAAATATCTTGTTTTGAGCTATTTGCAAGTTCTTGAGAAAGGAGGGCCATGTACATGCCCACACTGATACACAATATATGAAATGAGGATAACATAACGTGTAATACATGCTGACAAGTGCTTCTGGTGTAAGGTTGTTTCTTATTCTATATAAAATACCACACATCCTAGACAACTTAGTCACAACAGAGTTAATTTGATATTTCCAATTAATATTATCATCTATGAAAATGCCCAAAAATTTAGTATAATTTACTCTCTCCAACTGTGTCCCCTCAAGTGCCACATGCGGCATGTTAACTGTGATTGACCGATTTTGAAAGACTATATAATTAGCTTTTGTAACATTCAGACTTAACTTATTATTTTTTATCCATTTGTAAATAGCTTCTAATTCAGTGTGTGTGTGTGTGTGTGTGTGTGTGTGTGTGTGTGTGTGTGTGTGTGTGTGTGTGTGTGTGTGTGTGTGTGTTCAAATCCTCAAGAGAGACTTCATTGATAATAATCAGGACCAAGAAGTAACTACTATCCATATCAGACCCCATGACATACCGTTTTTCGCAAATATCTTTCAAACGAAGACTCGGATCAGCATGGTGCTGTGGCACGGATTGTTTCACACACTCCGCTAATTTTTGACGCTATTGTGTAATGCCAGATGCGGTTAATTATGGTGTTTACTCTTGACTGTGGTGAGAAAACCTGCGTGAGCTACTTACACATTCGAACAGGTGAGGCGTGACGTATTTGTGACGTGTATCCACCAACTACCTCCACCCCTGGCTTCCCCTACTCCCATCCCTCCCTTTCCCTCCCTCCTCCTTCTCCCCCGCACTCTCTCCCCCCGCCCTCTTTCTCCCCCATACCTCCCCCCTCCCCCCCCCCTCTCTCTCTCTCTCTCTCTCTCTCTCTCTCTCTCTCTCTCTCTCTCTCTCTCTCTCTCTCTCTCACAAACACTTGCGCTGAACACGAGATAGGAATCCATGCACACGTATGACTTGAATTAATGGCAGATAAATATAAATTATATCCCGTCTGCATCAGCATCAACAATGATGACGAGGATGACCTGTTTGTCGATGGTGATGAATGTTGAAGTAACATGTGGTCAGTTATTTACATTATTAATCCACCCATCATATACTCGCTATCTATATTTTTGTGTGCTATGACTTTTTAACATATCTACATGAACACATATCGTATGGCAGTCTTTTCCTAACATCAGAATAAATTATTCATATATTTCTCCAATTTCGTTTCACGTTTTTACTCTGCAATGAATTCCCGCTTCAATTCCAACGTTGTTTCTTTCCGTCTCTTACGCGATTTCCTATAAATGATCAAGCGTCAGCTACGTGCTTCATCCCATCATACGCTCAACGTAACCTGTGGGAAGGAGGGTCATATACTCGTACAACTTTCAATGGTTGTACATAATTGCCAAACAAACCTCATACAGCACTTAAGCAACATTCAGTTACGCTGGAACAGGAATCAGGGTCGTGTGCATAAAACACCAGACCATACTGAGCATATACTTTCGAGTTATCCGCCATTGTAGACAAGTCATATGTGTGCAACGCTTCACATCGCATGTACACCGAGAGAGAGAGAGAGAGAGAGAGAGAGAGAGAGAGAGAGAGAGAGAGAGAGAGAGAGAGAGAGAGAGAGAGAGAGAGAAAGAGAGAGGGAAGCCAGGGGTGGAGGTAGGTGGTGGATACACGTCACAAATACGTCACGCCTCACCTGTTCGAATGTGTAAGTGGCTCACGCAGGTTTTGCCATCACAGTCAAGAGTAAACGCCATAATTAACCGCATCTGGCAGTGCACAATAGCGTCAAAAATTAGCGGAGTGTGTGAAACAATCTGTGCCAAAGTCCCATGCTGATCCGAGTCTTCGTTTGAAAGATATTTGCGAGTAACGGTATGCCATAGGGTCTGATATGGATAGTAGGGCAGGTCATAACCATCATGTGTGGAAGCGTTAACAGATAGACAACCAAAGTAACAAAGTACCAACCCAAGAGTTGTAGGAGAAACCAAAACGGACAGACAGAAGAGCCGGAGCGATGAAATCAAAGCCTTTGCCCGAGTCGGATGAAGTTCCATGCAGAGAAAAGAGTGGAAAACATCGAGAAAGGACACTGTTCGTTCATTGAGCTAATAATGACTGATGGCGATGATGTGGCAGATCCCCCCCCCCAAAAAAAAAAAAAAAATCCCCTTCATTGGACACGCGTGGCGGATACAGACTCGGGATAGGCAAAGTTCTCCTCTCCTTTGCCGAAGTTATTGAATCAGCGACAAGGCTCAGTCATGGGTGAGAAGACAACCGACTTTTGTAGCGTTAAAGTGAAGTTGCAAGCCGTAGGTGAGGAAAGACATGATTCATGGACCTTGTGTTCTAATGCTATCTTGTTCTGCCGCAAGATTTGAGTGAGGGTGGTGAGGCGACTGGTAACCTTAACATGAATCTGAATCTGCCGGAGCCTGTTACTGAGGCTATGGTCCGTGGGCTGCGTGCCGTGCTGTCCGGTGTGTGTCAGCGCAGCGCCATGCCTCCTGCGTACCTATGAAAAGGGTCTGGGTGTGTGGTCCAGTAGCAGCGGGGATCATGTTTCTTAATTGTCCCTCTAAGCGAAAAAAATGAGAAAAAATCATATCTCACACAAACCATTTCATAATATATATCAAAGCATTTGTGATCAGATTATGTATCATCTATTTTGGGGGGTTTATATCATGCCACAAATTTGGCCCGTCGCTGCTACACGGTAAAGCCACAAATTTGGCCCGTCGCTGCTAACGGGTTAAGAAGGACAAAAAATAAAGTTGGAGGAGCGCAATGCAAGCTGCCAATAATGTAATTTTATTGGTATTGTAGTAGTAGTAGTAGTAGTAGTAGTTGTAGTAGTAGTAGTAGTAGTTGTAGTAGTAGTAATAAAAGTAGTAGTAGTAGTTGTAGTAGTAGTAATAAAAGTAGTAGTAGTAGTAGTAGTAGTAGTAGTAGTAGTAGTAGTAATTGTAGTAGTAGTAATAGAAGTAGTAGTAGAAGGTAGTAGTAGTAGTAGTAGTAGTAGTAGTAGTAGTAGTAGTAGTAGTAGTAGTAGTGGATGTAGCAGCTGCATTAACAAATTTATAATAACAGGCGAAAAATTGTTGTAAACTTTGATGAAAGGAAACGAAGTGAACATTGTCCTCCGCACCTCCTCCTCCTCCTCCCAACAACCTCGCTCTTTTACAAGACACGTGTCTTAAAACACGAAGTTGCTTACAAACAGGACTGTTACTCGCTATTAGTATAAGCAGATGTCACTGTTCAGTGTGTGATTGTGTAAATGGACTTTGTCAGATAACTTCTCTTGGGCCTTGGGAGAGAGGCGTTGAAAAGTGTAAAGTCGTGTACATTTTGGTTCAGAAATAGTATCCATGCATGCAGCATGCATGGGAAGCCTCTGCAGATCAACGTCAGATCAACGTCAGCAGTGACCTGAATCTCTGACTCCAACGGAACTTAAAATGTAGGACGCCGGGAGTAATGTCAATGTTAAGACCTCACCTCGAATATGATTGTAGTTCTGGGTCCCCTAATTACGGGAAGGACGTTGAATTATAGGAGAGAGTGCAGCGTCTTTAAATGAAAATTATTTTACCCTTATTGGCTCAGTCGTATGAAGCGACTCAGTCTCTTTACGCTGGAAAAAGGCACTTTCGAGGAGATAAGATTCAGGTCTTCAAGTACCTGGGAAATTTAGTAACGTCGATCACTTCAAGTTCTGAGCTGCAAACCAACTAAAAAAAAAATTGAAATAACGGTCGACCTATTGAAGCGATGCAATGTTGTACAGACATTAGCAGGAATTTCTTCTGAATCCGAGTCATTCGCCATTGAAACAAACTTCCTGCAGAAGTAGAAAGTGCGAAAACCATCTGTTCCTATAAAATCGAATGGACTGTTATTTCGGTGCGTCAGAAATATACTGAACGTAATTACCGAAGTGCTTTAATC
>NC_066536.1:7477132-7589632 GCF_024679095.1 Eriocheir sinensis
ATATATATATATATATATATATATATATATATATATATATATATATATATATATATATATATTTATTTATTTATATTATATCATGAGATCTTTTTTTTATCACCAATATCGGGGTTCAAATCCTTCATGGATGATACAACAATTATCATTATTATTTTATTGCGAATATTACAATTTAGATTTTTTTATAGTTACGATTGTTTTAGTTCTTTATTTCTTCGATATAGTGGATAGCTGAGCAGACAGGCTGAGCAACACAAACTGCAATACTTTCTTTGAAGTGTCGTGGACGCCCGCCGCCACGCGTCGTTCCTGCCCCAGTAGGTGGTGCGCCCGCAGCTGCACCTTGACTGTGGCTCCACGAGCTGCCTTGTACAGACCTACCGGCCTCTTGCAGACTCCTACGTTCTTATGTTCTTATATAATATAGAAACCTGTCTCACTCGAGCATGCAAGATAATTATGGTCTGACACGAGTCTGTGAGAGAGCGGTGCAGCTGACTGGCTGCACCGCTCTCTCACATACAGTAGTGTCAGACCATAATTATATATTTATCTTAAATGCTCGAGTGAAGACCACTCAAGGTTCATCCTTGCGTCGCGACAGTGATTATCAAGCCATCCGCTCCCACTCCTCACCAGGTCGTTGATGCTCATCTCCTCCCCCCCCTCTCCCCCCGCGACCTCTAGTTATGGTCCCTGAGAGCAGCTGTGCCAGTAAGTCCTCGGGCGTGGAAAGGGCGGCCAGCTGCTCATCTCTCTCCATCATCGCCTACTTCCTATCTCAGGGTCACAAAAGGACAACCCGCATCTGGACACTTGCCGCGCGTCATGGGACTTAGTCCATCTCTCGGGCGTTCACGACGCTCGACCCATCACTAGTCCATACCCCGACGCGTCGCGGGCTGAGTGCCCGACCCTTGCTCCCCGCACGTGACCTGCCGCCGCGGAGCCACGCACGACGTGACGCCATGAGCCTCAACTCGTCCTCGCCGCCTTAATCTTATCGCAAGCTGATATTCTTCCTATAGAAGCTGAAGTGTCACGTGAAAGACGGAACTGACAGACGGATGAGACAGGCGGCCCAGGTCACACGAAGCGGCAGGTGCGGGAGGGAGACGCTCGAGGCGCATCGTCCTGACAGTGACTCACACTACGCTAAAGACGCTCCTTCACCCCACCTCACCTGTACATGAAAAACACACACAAACACACACACACGTATATACGTCCAGCGTGATGCCGGAATAGAAGTGCCCATCCCGTGTGCTTCGCGAAGAGTATGTGTGTGAGTGTGTGCGTGGTGCCAAGCTGACGCAGCCGTCCCGTCCCCACAGCGCAGCGGGAAGTCACAGACACACGCCTTCGAAACAAAATTGAGAATAGGCACTACCCTTTACCATAGCGGAGAACTGTGTAAGAGGCACCAGTGAGGCTGAGAAGGCGCAAGCCGGGAGTGACACAACAATGGGTGGCGCGCAGAACCTAGAGGAGGCTGGGGACGGAGCAGGAGACGCCGATACTCCCCTGCAGCAGATTGAGAGCTCTTCGGAGGGCTTCCAGCACATCCTGGAGAGCGTGGGAGGCCTCGGCAGGTGGCAGTGGAAGCTGTTCATCTTGACCTCCTTCTGCGGGATTTTTACGGCTTTCCACAACCTGGCGGCGGGTAAGTCTTGGGTCGCGATGTGGGTTGCATGCATTAGAGGGAAGTTGTGCGCATTTGGCCTTATACATTCATTACACATACCAATAAACTTGTAAATCCAAACTCTGCAGAGTTTGGATTTACAAGTTTATTGGTATGTGCAATGAATTTATAAGGCCAAATGCGCACAACTTCCCTCTAGATCTAGGACAACGATGCTTGCCAATACTGTGGTGGTGGCGGTGCACGCTGACGAGTCGTGGCAGTGGCCGGAGTGTTGGCGTTAGCGGTGGCGGCCGGGGTGACTCCGGCTGTAATCGGAGTGTAAGGCCAGTATTTTCAGACGCTTTCGGCTTTTACAACCAATATTTTCAAAGGCTACAAAGGAAAATATTCAGGGTAATAGGAGGGAAGACCCAGTTCAAAAATTTACCCTCTACTCCGTGAGCAACAGTCGTTGGTGAGGAACTTTGTCAAGCGCTTTACTAAAATCAAGATAGATTACATCATAATTTTAATCTCTGTCTACCGCCTCAAATAATTTATTGTAGAAGGACAAGAAATTGGTGAGGCATGACCTACCTTTCATGAACCCATGCTGCGAGTCGTGAATTAAGTAATGTTTCTCTAGATGCTCCCAAATGTTCCTGGCTATTATGGACTCCAGCATCTTGCCTATAACCGATGTTAAGCTAATTGGGCGATAATTTGAAGCAGCTGACCTGTCCCCCTTTTTGAAAATCGGCGTCACATTAGCTACTTTCCATAGGCTTGGCACATAACCATTATTTACCGACATCTTAAAGAAATCGGTTAGTGAGTCACTGAGTACATCCCTGCATTCCTTTAACACTCTCGGAAATATCTCGTCAGGACCTGGCGACTTATTCTTCTTAAGCTTATCTATTTCATCTTGGACTACTTGCCTGGTAATGATTATAGCCCTCAATTTATCGCCATCCCCGCCCTCGTACACCTGAACCCTTTCCGGAATAGCTCACCTCATTATACGAGATAGCCAGTTTTGGTTGACACTATCAGACTCAGCAGTGACTGTAGAATCAAGGGCCCGTACGAAAAGTCATGAAGATTTAGCGACGAAATTCAAACGGATAGGACGATGCGTACCTATAGTCACTAGCATTTTTGGAACGAAGGTCTGCGGGAGAGACGAAGGGAAGGCAAGGTCTACCCCGCATCTTCCCTTTTACCTTCGAGGAAAATTATGTTTATTTTCCAAATTTGGCGTGGCAAATAGTTGTGGTTGAGTTAAAACAACCTGAGAAAATATTTTCCCTAATTGGAAAGTCGTATATTATACAGTAGTTGCAGCGAATATGTTTGTCTTGTTTACAATAACAGAACGCGCCTTCAAAGCACAGAGGAACCAGCCACGCAGGAACCGTCCGTTGCTCACATTCTCGAACGATCTATGGTTTTTCAAATTCTTTCTCATTTCGGTTAAGACGTCTGGCTCTGCAAGTGCAAATAAAGGGTTTCTTAATGATTTACTGCATGTAAATAACGATTAATAATGGAAAAAAAACATGAAATAGTAAACAATAACTGTTGAATGCGATGCTAGGCTATTTCGAATGTTAGACTACCCATGTTATTTATACATGCAACGTCAAAATTCCTTATGTATAGACACTTGCAGAGTCGTATGTCACTTTATATACCTGAATGAGATTAAATGTGAGTATCTAAAAGGCTATAGATCGTTCGAGTATAATCAGACTATGCTGTTTGATATACAAGTTGTTTCTTCGTGTCTTTGTATGGTAATTATCGATGCAAATCTTCTGTTTGCGGTTCATATACGATGGTTTGAGGATTTTTTGCATACACAAACATTCAAATGAATCTCTGAAAATAAAGTTCATCTTCACGCAGTCACAAACTCACAATGCACATGTGCCACATCTATGATCACGAGTGGACAGACGGAATGAAACGGACTATATTATGGCTGTAATAACACCATGGAGGTATTATACCTCCATGAATTGCACTGTGTGTGTGTATGTGTGTGCGTGCATTATATCTGGTAGGTGAAAAGTAGGCTGCAGTGTGTGTATTATATCCCACTTTACCTTCCCGAGCGACTTGTGGTAAGGATTGAAGGCACGGTCTGAGGCCGTGCCTACATTGTCGAAGGGAAGATACGCGGCTCGACCTTCATGACTCTTGGTACGGGCCAAGATGTATTGTAAAAACTCGATAAAACAAAAGAAAATGGTATTACGATGAGATGAACTGTGAAGATGTTAATAAAAAATGTTTATAACATGTTTTACTTATGCTCACTATCTTCAACAGTTGCTCATTGATTGCTGAAATATATTATTACATTACGTAGGAAAAACTCTCGTGAAGACGATAGTGTGATCAGAATGCAGATAAAGCTCCACATATTGAAAACCGTTAAAGTATCCGAACCCTAACGACCGCTTAACCAATAGCTTTCGCGACCTGGTCATGACCTGACCTAAATTTTAAAGTGTTACCGATGCAGTGGCTTTTATCAATCACTATTTTATTTAATACCATTTTTATCTCAGGCTTTTAACCGTCATCGTGGCGTCTGGCAATACTATTTACAATTTTCAAGCGTGGTGACCCATTACACCCGAGTAATTATCGCGGTATTAATGCGATGAACGTAATTGCAAAAATATGTAACATGATGCTGAGTAACCGATTGATGCAGTGGTTTTCCTCTTATAGAGCAGGCTGGCAGCCAGCCCAAACGAGGATGCATTGAACACATTGTGACGTTAAGAATATTGCTTGGCATTGCTAGAAGAAAGAAATTTCCTTTATTTGTGACATTTGTAGATTTCTCACAAGCGTACGACCGTGTCCCGCGTGCTACACTGATGAGCGTGTTTCGGCGTCTGGGGTGTGGTGCAGTAATGCTGGCTGCTCTGTTGCCATGTACGTACCGCGCCACCCACAGGGTCCTTGGCGCGGCTGTCCTCACCGCCACCTTGGGTGTGCGCCAGGGCTCCCCCACCTCTTGCATTTTGTTTGTTTTGTTTATCAACGATTTGGTCAAGCTAATAAAAGAGAATTGCGGGCGGGACGGGTTTCTGGTGTGGCTGCACACGTTGGTGCTGATGGATGACACTGTCTTGCTCTTCACGTCAAGGGAAACCATGCACCATAAGCTTTCCATACTCTGTCAGTATTGCAGTGATTATGGTATGAGAGTAAATGTTAAGAAAACAAAGTGTTTTGCTGTTAACGTGAATGATGATGAGCGCGGGACTTTACGTGTGGGCGACGTGTCAGTGGAATGGTGTGACCGCTATACGTACTTGGGAAGTGTATTCACCAGCGACGGGTCCGTCTCATCAGCTATTGCTGCCCACGCACAGACGCGAATGTGCCATATTTTAAAGTTCGCCTCCTTTGTAAAGAAGAACAGCGATACCCCGTTTTATGTAAAGAAACGAGTGTTTGATGCCGCGCTGATGTCGACCGTACTCTATGGGTGTGAGTCGTAGTTGAATGGTGATCTTAAGCCAGTGGTAAAACTATATAACTCGGGTATCAAACAACTATTGGGTGTGTGTATGACAACCTGCAATGACCTATGTTACTTAGAACTAGGACTGCCACCCCTACGAACCCTTATTATTAGTAGACAACGTAAATTCTTCCGTTGCATGTGGAGGGAGCGGCGAGAAATGAATGACGACCCTTGGTCACACGCAGTAAGACTCGCGATGGAAGCCAATGTACCAACAGGCAGGTTTATTTCTGATCTTTTTTCTCAAGATATGGATGATGTTGGTGAGGCGATTAGTGCCATTAAAGAATCTGTTGCAGCATCTAATTCTTCTAGAAGAACGACATATGTATCCCTAAATCCTGATTTTACTGTCCATGACTTATATTTGACACGAAAGTTTTTTAATGATTTACATAGAACATCGTTTACAAAGTTACGTGTGTGCGGGCATAATTTAGCTGTGGAGACTGGTCGGTGGAATAGGCGAGGCAGGGGGCGCCTTCCCCTGGAAGAGCGGCTTTGCCCGTGTGGGGAGGTGCAGACTGAACTACACGTGGTGGAGTCTTGCGCCCTCACACAACCATTGCGAGAACACCACCACTTTGCAACATGGCAAGAACCTATGACAAAAGATGCACATGTCGCAGCAAGAATTGTTCATCTCTTACTGTCTACATATCATTGATGTTGTCTGCCTGAACATTGGAGTCATGCTCGTTTGTATGTTGTCAATACACTATTGAACTTGTCTTTCGTCTATTGTCTTAGTTCTATAATTTTGTCTTTTTAGTCAGGTAAATCATATCATTGTTCTATCGCACAGTTCTGTTTGTGTGCCAAATGTCATGTTTTTAGACAGGCTTTTATTTGTTCTGTTTTAATGTTCCTCTGCTTTAGGTTTTACTTTTTTAGATTTCCTTACCTTAGAGTGTCTTCTTAAGATGTCCAGGCTATTAATGTTTTAAGATAATTTTATTTTAGAGAAGTCATCATCTTTTAGGGTTCCCCTGTTTTTACGTTTTTTTCTTTTTAGGTTTTCTTTTATCATAGTGTATTTTTAAAATTTCTTGATATAAATAGTTTCATATAATTATCTAAATTTGTAAAGTTTTAGTTTTTTTTTTTTTTTACTATTTTTAAGGCAGTAACGATACCACAGTTCTGTATATTTTAGTGACTATATAAAAATTTTACTTAAATGCTGAATGTGGATTACAAATTGGAAATGTTGTTATATTAACGAAATTAACATTCATAAATAACTTCCGATTTATGTATGATGTTCTGGTTTTATGTACATTTGTGGTCAATAAATATCTATCTATCTAATGGATGGCTGACGTGTGTGTGTGTGTACACACACACACACACACACACACACACACACACACATAATGTAGCTCAGACCTGCATAGTCACACACACACACACACACACACACACACACACACACACACACACACACACACACACACACACATAATCTAACTCAGACCCTGCATATTCACACACACACACACACACACACACACACACACACACACACACACACACACACACATAATGTACCTCAGACCCTGCATAGTCACACACACACACACACACACACACACACACACATAATGTACCTCAGACCCTGCAAACACACACACACACACACACACACACACACACATAATGTACCTCAGACCCTGCATATTCACACACACACACACACACACACACACACACACACACACACACACATAATGTACCTCAGACCCTGCATAGTCACACACACACACACACACACACACACACACACACACACACATAATGTACCTCAGACCCTGCATAGTCACACACACACACACACACACATAATGTACCTCAGACCTGCATAGTCACACACACACACACACACACACACATAATGTACCTCAGACCCTGCATATTCACACACACACACACACACACACACACACACACACACACATAATGTACCTCAGACCCTGCACACACACACACACACACACACACACCATCAAAGAGAAAAAAGACAAACGGCATCGGTGCGCCACAGAGCGATTCGACACTTGGTGGAACATGTGTTCGATCCTCCGTTCGCGGCGGTGGCGTTGCTGCCGCGGCTGGACGTCTGTTGAGGGCGCTGGCAGCGGTGGTTATGGGGGCGGCTCAGGTGGCCGGTGATGATGCAGTGAAGACATTTCCGTAGGACCGGCGAGGCACGCAACGCCCCGACTTTGCGACAGACGAGGACGTACTGCGGGTAACAAAGACGACAGTAGTGTTGGTAAGGCAGGAGTGGCTGCGTGCCTGAGGGTTTGATCAACAAAAGCAGATAATGTCATTTTTTCGATTATGTTCTTACTGCAATTTAAATAATATTGACTTCATAAACACCCTGAATGAAAATAGTTTTCCTCTAACTTTCTAATAGATTAAGCTTGGTGTTAGCTATTTTTTTCTGCTAATAATGTGAAACCTTTATATCAGTGTGCCTTACATTGGTGCCTCAGTGTAGTTCCTTCAACTCTAATGTTAATAGGCGCTCGTGTCCTTCCATGCATCATCTATGGTCCATCAATTCCTCCGCTGCTTTCCGAAGAGTTGGTTAAGATTCGTTTTAGTGCCGTGCCAGTATTTCATGACCTACCTTATGAAACATCACTAGCTCTTCATATATCTTTTCGACAAACGTTCAACAAGCATGGAAACGCTTTCAAAATCCAATTCAAGGACTATTTATTGTTGAAAATAGGGGATAATATTCACGAAAGCGCAGCCTCCTCTGGCGGCGGCCGCGGCGGCGGTGCAGCCGGTGTTGCGAGAAATGCCTCCTGGAAGAAATAAGTCGCATATACATGTAGGGGGGGGTCCGGGGGGGGGGGGCGGGCGCAGCCACTTTATAATCGATGTTCATTCCTCGTTCGTTTTCAGTAACTTTTCTCTTCTTTCTAGTTGCTATCAAGATAACAAGAAGGGCCCATTGCTATCAGGCTGTGACCTGCTCCCCGTTATCGTGATACTGTCTCTCAATGTTGTACACGCGACTTTCACCGCACCGCTTATCTTTAACGTCTATTTTGTCGTTTTATTTGTTTTTTCAGGGCCACTCTTTTTTCGTGCTCGCCGTTTGCCGCTTCGATCCTCCCCTTCCTCCTGGTCGCCACAACGCTCCTGATATCAAAAGATTTTGTTATGTTAGTTATGTTTTTTTTATGATTGTGGCGCAAAGTCTCGTCCCCCTGATTTGGTTTGTCCCATCTTGATATGCGCATGTGTAGGCATTGCTATTGTGTCCATTTCATTCACTACACTGTCTTTCAATAGCTTAATGTATACTAAGCTTACGTTTGATGTTATGCTAGTTTTCATGAAAAAAATACCAAATTCAAGGTTTCCATGGACCCCGTAGCTCACCTACTATTGAATGGAGAGTATCCCATAAAACCTTCAATCAGAAGAAAACTCTGAGGAGACAGAAGGAAAATCATAAGATCAATGTTAAGCTTAGTATAAGCTATTAGAAGACAGTACAGTGAGTGTAATGGACAAAATAGCAAAGCCCGCGCATGTGCAGATCAGGATGGGACAAACCAAATCAGGGGGACGAGACTTACGCCACACGGGGTCGTTACAGCACACAAGGTCTCTCCTCCTCGCGTCACAGTTCGTCTCCTCAGCTCCCTCTCCTTTCGTACATAAGTTAACCACCATCCCTCCTCTCGGTTTCAAGTCCCCTGCTCTCCTTTAAACTATCGTTTCCTCTACTCCTCTTGCTCCACCACCCACTCCCACCAGTCTACCACAAACTATCAATCTATCCTCCTCCTCCTCCTCCCGCTTCTTTCCTGTCCTCCTCAGTCAGGGAACAAGCAATGGGTAGTTTCTTCAGGTATTTATTTATCATTATGAGTGTTAGGACGACCGGCGTGAGAATACCTGATAATAGCTAGCAGCCTCCATGTCCCTCCCTTCACACCCACACCTCCTTTCGAACGCAACTCAAACACTGTACCCAATACGAGTGATAATGTGTCCTAACCCAACAATGTATATCGTCACCTTCATAAACAAACCGCCTGTCATTATTTTTTTACTTCTCAGGAAATCAGAAAAGAACTGTCATTATCTCATTTGGCTTAAGATTTCGGCAGGAATGAAAAGGCCAATTCTAGAACACTCAAACCCTGAATGACGAAGGCAGCTATACAGAAATGGGCGTCACATGAAGGAAAATTGATGTAGACAAAAACCCGGAAATCGCTGAAAAATGATTTAGGCGATTATTTTATGAGGGTGACGATATATATTAATTACAAAAGTGTTTCGCCTTTCCTTGCAGTGTTCCTCGCCGCCACTCCCGACCACTGGTGTCATGTGGCGCCCCTCGACTCCCTGGGTGCCTCTCATGACCTTCGCAACGGTTCTGTGCCATGGTGGGTGTATCCTTTAATTTACCTTCCTTCCCTTCCTTTCTTTTTATTTCTTTGCTTCGTTCCTCTGTCCTTCCAATAGATACGCGCCATGGTGGATCTCCCTGCTTCTCAACTTCCTCATCTTCCCTTTTTTTCCCCTCCTTCCTCTGTTTCCTTCCTTCCTTTTTTTGTCCTCTCATTTCTTCCCTTCCTTTACTTCATTTCTTCTTTTAAACCTCCTTCTTTTCTCCTTCACTTTTTTTTGTTTGTTTGTTTATCTTTCTCCCTTTCCTCCATTCTTTTCGTTTTTCCTTCGTTTTCTTTTTCTTTTTTCTTCCTCTCAATCTAGTCCTTTCTTCACTTCTACCTTCCTTCGTTCATTTCATATTTCTTTACTAATACATTTCATCCTTTTCCTCCTTATTCCCTCTTCATTTCTACCTTCCTTCGTTCATTTCATATTTCTTTACTAATACATTTCATCCTTTTCCTCCTTATTCCCTCTTCATTTCTACCTTCCTTCGTTCATTTCATATTTCTTTACTAATACATTTCATCCTTTTCCTCTTTATCCCTTCCGTCCCTTCCTCCCTTCTTGCCTTCCTCCTTTTCATTCTCTCTTCCTCCCTCTATTCGCCCACCACCCTTGACATTCATTCATCTTCGTTTTAACAACCTCTTTCATCCGCTATATCCTGCAGCGCCCACTTTCATCCCCCTCCTTCCTCCTTGTCACCCCTTCTTCAATACCCTTAACAGTAACGCCCCCAGATGCCCCACCCCTTTCATCCTCTACCCCCAGCAGCCCTTACCCCTCCCCCTTCATCCTCTTTACTCTCCTTGCAACACACGTCCTCATCCCCTACGTTCATCTGCTTTGGCTCTTCTCTTTTTCTTTTCCCTTCAAACATCTCCCCTTGCCTCCTCTTACCTCTGATTCTCTCTCTCTCTCTCTCTCTCTCTCTCTCTCTCTCTCTCTCTCTCTCTCTCTCTCTCTCTCTCTCTCTCTCTCTCTCTTATACCTTCTTTATTTTCCTTCCTTCCTCTCTCTTTTCCTTGTTTGTCATTTTCCCTTCCATACTTCCCCTCCTTCATATGTTTGTTTGTTTTCCTTTATTCTCTTCTTTCCTTAAAACGTCTCTCTTCCGCTCATTTCCTTATTCCCTCTTATAATTTTTTTTTTTTCAATTCTCGCCTTACCCTTTTTCGTTCGTTTCCCTTATTGCCTCACCTCTATCCCATTCCCCTTCTTCCCTCATTTCCCTACCTGCTTCATTCCATTCTCTCCCATTCCACTTCGGCACTTCCCTTTCTCCTTTTTCCCCTCTCAGCCTGACCCATCCAACTCGATCCAACTTTCTTCCTTAGCCCTTCTTTTTTTTTCCTTTGTTTAGTTTTCAACCTCGCCTCCTCCCTTCCCCTTTCTTCCAACATCTCCATACTCCCTTCTTCTTTTCAACCTTCCCCTTTTGACGCACTCCATCCTCCTCTTCACCTTTCACTCAAATCATTCCTCCCTAATTTAGCTATTTTTCACATTTATGCATTTTATCAACCTTTTTTTTTATTTTGGTATTTATTTAACATTATTCTTTCTCCATTTATCTATTCTCTTACATGTTTTTTTTTTTGCGTGTGTGTATTTTTGTTTACATTCTTACTCGCATTCATTATATGGCTCGATGTGAATTCTTATTACCATCATCATCATTATTATTGTTATTGTTATTTATCTTTGTTAACGCACCCTACCTTTGTCTTGCAGGGAGGGCGGATGGAAGGGCCAGCAGAGCAAGTATTCCTCCTGCCTCTACTACGACAGGAACTGGACGGGCCTGGTGGAGGAGGGGCTGCAAGAGGACGACCTACCCCTCCTGCCCACCGACGGCGTGCCCACCCTCGCCTGCCAGGAGTGGGAGTACGACCACTCCACGTATGAAACGACAGCTGTGGAGGAGGTATATACGACTACTACTAATAATGCTGCTGTTACTACTGCTGCTACTGCTCTTACTACTGTTTCAGCCACTATATGACTACAACTAACTACTACTACTACTACTACTACTACTACTACTACGATCGCTACTGTTTCTACCACTAAATGACTACTACTTATTTTGCTACTGATACTACTACTACTACTGCTCTTGCTACTGTTTCAACCACCATATTACTTTTACTACTACTACTACTACTACTACTTATATCGCTACTGTTTCTACCACTAAATAACTACTACTTATTCTGCTACTGATACTACTACTACTACTGCTCTTGCTACTGTTTCAACCACCATATTACTTTTACTACTACTACTACTACTACTACTACTACTACTACTACTGCTCTTGCTACTGTTTCAACCACCATATTACTTTTACTACTACTACTACTACTACTTATATCGCTACTGTTTCTACCACTAAATGACTACTACTTATTCTGCTACTGTTACTACTATTACTACTGCTGCTCTTGTTACGTTTCATCCACTATATGACTACTACTAATTACTGTTACTACTACTACTTCTATCGCTACTGTTTCTACCACTAAATGACTACTAGTTATGCTGCTACCGTTACTATCTGCATCTGCATTTTCACTTAATTTCCTTGTCTTTGCCTCTTTTGGTTACTTTTTTCCTCCTCCTCCTCCTCCCCCAATCCACTCCGCAACAACAGGTGGTCACGTCATGCGCAACAGTTCTTATTTGAGAGAGAGAGAGAGAGAGAGAGAGAGAGAGAGAGAGAGAGAGAGAGAGAGAGAGAGAGAGAGAGAGAGAGAGAGAGAGAGAGAGAGAGAGAGAGAGAGAGAGAGAGAGTTTTCTCACAAGGACGCATTTTTTTTTTTTTTTTTATATAGAAAAGGAGACAGTTCAAGGGCGTGAAAAAAAAACATTAATGAAAAAAAAAGCCCGCTACTTACTGCTCCTGAATTAAGTACCGAGGAGTGGCCAAAAAGAGAGGTCAATTTCGGGAGGAGAGGTGTCCTGATACCCTCCTCTTGAAGTCGTAGGCAGGAGGAAATACAGAAGAAGGAAGATTGTTCTAGAATTTACCAGCGTGAGGGATGAAAGAGTGAAGATGCTGGTTAACTCTTGCATAAGGGGTTTGGACAGTATAGGGATGAGCTTGATTAGAAAGATGTGTGAGGCGAGGCCGCGGGAGGAAGGGAGGCATGCAGTTAGCAAGTTCAGAAGAGCAGTCAGCGTGAAAATATCGATAGAAGATAGAAAGAGAGGCAACATCGCGACGGAATTTAAGAGGTAGAAGACTATCAGTAAGGGGAGGAGAGCTGATAAGACGAAGAGCCTCCACTCTGTCCAATAGAGCTGTGTGAGTGAGATGCATTGGAATATAAGCTAGATTTTTTCCTCCTTCTCTTTATCTTTTCTTCATTTTCTACTGGTCCACTCACGCGGAGTAGATAATTTTTTTTTTTTTTTTTTTTTTTTTTTTTTTTTTTTTTTTTACAAGGATGCTCCATAATTTAAAGACAATTTTCCTTCCTCTCCCCCTCCTCCGTTCTTCCCCTTCATTCTTCTTTTTTATCTATCTTATCTCTACTTTATCTGCTCGTGTAAAAACAAATGCCGGTGTTTCTGAAGTGGTCAGCATATTTCTCCTTCTCTGTCTACTTTCATTTGTTTTTGTTTTTAATTATCTTTCTCTTTATTCCTTTCCTTCACCACTCATAGGAAAGCAAACGTTGGCGTCTATTGGTGTTTTTATATACTCGTATTCGTATATTTTTGTTTCTTTTGTTTTTTGTTTACCTTTACTTCATTCTCTTTTTTCACCGTTATTTAATCTTTCTCTTTATTCCTTTCCTTCACCACTCATATAAGAACATAAGAACATAGGAGTCTGCAAGAGGCAGCTCCTTTGAACCTAAGCTCCCGTGTATCTAACCCCACCTAATATCGCTGTCCATGAATTTATCTAATCTGTTTTTGAATGTGACAGTTGTATTGGCACTCACCACATGACTGCTAAGCCTATTCCACTCATCCACCACCCTGTTAGTAAACCAATTTTTGCCTATGTCCCTGTTGAATCTGAATTTATCCAGTTTAAACCCATTACTTCGTGTCCTACCCGGTTCTCTTACCAACAAAACCTTATGAATATCCCCCTTATTAAAGCCCTTCATCCATTTATAAACCTCGATCATGTCTCCACGCACCCTTCGCCTTTCTAGAGAATGCAAGTTTAACTGTTTGAGTCTTTCCTCGTATGGCAAGTTTCTCAACCCCTGAATCATCTTAGTCATCCTCCTCTGCACCGATTCTAACATTTTGATATCCATTCTATAGTAAGGTGACCAGAACTGAACCGCAAAGTCAAGTTGAGGTCTAACTAATGCTAAATATAGTTTGAGGAAGACTTCGGCGCTTCTGTTGCTTACGCTCCTTAAAATACACACTGAGAATACTGCACTTCCCCACATATGAAAGCAAACGTTGGTGTTTGTTGGTGTTTTTATATACTCGTACTCGTATATTTTTGTTTCTTTTGCTTTTTTTTTGTTTACCTTTATTTCCTTCTTTTTTTTCACCGTTATTTTATCTTTCTCTTTATTCCCTTCCTTCACCACTCATATGAAAGCAAATACTGGTGTCTGTTGGTGGTTTATATATATATATATATATATATATATATATATATATATATATATATATATATATATATATATATATATATATATATATATATATATATAATGTGTGGTGTGTGGGGGATGGATGGTAGAGAGAACGCGGTAGTGTTGCCCGCCTATTATGGGTCGTACAGCGACGCGCCCTCGACTTTTTCTCGACCATGCTTGCGACGTCGAGCGGCTAGACGAGGGGCGGTCGCGCATGGTCGCCAGGCCCTGCCTTTCTTTACTCTCTAGCTTCTTCCTCAGACACATAAGTATACTAGCCTTTTCTCCCCATCATCCCCTTACCCTTTCATCACCTCCCCATGATCACCAGTTTCTTTCAGCCCACATCTTCCTCACTGTCCACCTCATCATCATCATTATTTTATCCTCCCCTTCATAAGTCTCATTCCTCCATTCCTTCTCTCCCTCACAGTGGAACCTGGTGTGCGAGGACAAGTACCGAATGTCGCTCATCCAGTCCACCTACATGGCGGGTGTGCTGACCGGCGCCCTGGTGCTCAGCGAACTGTCCGACAAGTGAGTGAACGGTGCTTGGGAAGAAAGCGAAGGACAGGAGATGAGGAGAGATAGAAAGGAGAGGTGTTTGTTATAGGTTTTTTCTTTAACTGGATTTCTACTACTACTACTACTACTACTATTACCAATGAGTGGTGGAAAGAGGAAAGGAGGAAGGCAAAGAAAGAAGAAGTAGAGAGAAGGTTAATAGAAAAGAAAGAAAGAAGAGAGGGAGGAAGGGAGAGATAAAAAAGGTAGTTGAAGTCGGGGATTTTTTTATAATAAAGAAGGAAACCACAGGGCCAAAAAAAAAAAAGCTTATTGTCTTAGTAGTAGTAGTAGTAGTAGTAGTAACTGTAGTAGTAATAGTACGCACATACACTTTACCCCTATGCCTTACCTGCCCTATAAAAATACCTGTTTCTCAAGTGGTTCCCAGGCAAGAGTGGGGCTGTTCAGATAAAACATACATACCGTGGGAAAATTATCTCCACCTGACGCATCTTTTTTATCTCCTTTTATGAGATACAGTACCATCCTTTACGCCTTTCCTTTGTATCCCTTCATTACTCTCGAAGTTCTTTTTATTCTCTTAATTTTCCTCTTCATTTTCTTGTAAGATTTTTATGGAAGCTGTTACACTTTTTTGCCCGTTTCATAATTCTCAGCAATGGGTAGAAAGTGGACATCAGACTGACCAAGAAAATAGGCTAAAGTGGGTTATCATAGTGTAGTGAAGTGGTTCCCAAGCTGGGGCATGCGTACACAAGCATGGGAAATCTTCGTGGTACAAGATACTGGGGTTCAAGTAGAAGTTCAAAACTTACTTGCATAAACATCTTTAGATTTATTCATCGTTACCAGACTAGACTTCCACCACCACCCCAATGGCTACTACACACTTAACCCAGTAGCAGCGACGGGCCAAATTTGTGGCTTTACCGTGTAGCAGCGACGGGCCAAATTTGTGGCTTTACCGTGTAGCAGCGACGGGCCAAATTTGTGGCTTTACCGTGTAGCAGCGACAGGCCAAATTTGTGCCATGATATAAACCCCCCAAAATAAATTATGCATAAACTGATCGCAAATGCATTGATATATATATTATGAAATGCTTTGTGTGAGTGATGATTTTTTCTCGCTTCGAGGGACTATTAAGAAACATGATCCCCGCTGCTACCGGGTTAAATAAGGATAAATCAGTTGAATGAAAACAACAAGCAAGCATTTTATTACTGATTGGAAAATACATATACATACATACACACACACATAAACCCTTGATTCCCCTTCTTGCATCTTCACCTCATCTCACCATCTCTGCTCCCTGCTTCCCTTTATCTCTTGCACCCTTTGTTTCACCTCACCTCTCTACTCCCCTTCACCTCACCCTCTTAGATTTCCCTTTCCTAACTTTCTCTCATCGTCCTCCCCTTCATCTGTCTCTCTTCCTCCCCATTGTTACCTTATTTTTCTGCTTCCCATTGGCATATACCTTTACTCTCCCCTTCATCCAAGACCTTCATCATTTCCTCATACTCCCCTTCACCTGCCTCATCCTCCCTTAGTCTTCCCATCATCGTCTGCCTCTCCTCCCCTTAATCTACTTCGCTTTTCTTCTCCTCCCCCTTCATCAATCCCCTTTCATCCTCTTCCTCTTCTCCCCACATTCCCCAATCCTCATCTCCCCATTTTATTATCTGATTCTCCTCCCTCCTTCTTTTCTTATCTCCCCAACATCACCTGGCTCTCCTCCCTCCTTCATCTCTTATCTCTCCGTCATCACCTGCCTCTCCTCCCTCCTTCATCTCTTATCTCTCCGTCATCACCTGCCTCTCCTTCCCCCTCATTTCCTACCTCCTCCCTTTATTTATTCATCCACTTATAGTACTCTTCCTCTTTTATCCCCTAACCTCCCCATTCTCACTAGCCATTTCCTCCCCATCATCCCCTTACCCTTTCCTCTCCTCCCCATGATCACCAGCCTCTTACAACCCACATCTTCCTCACTGTCCATCTCATCGTCATCATTATTATATCCTCCCCTCAGCCGACACATTCTCCCCTATCTCCCCACTCTCTCCCCTCCCCCCTATCTTATGCTATACCCTTCTATCACTCTTCCGGCCATCTCTTCCTCTCCATTGTCTCTATCCTTTTCATCTCCCATCCTCCTCACTATCTATATCACCATCCTCATCATTATCCCTCCCCCTTTCTTTCCTCAGGTTTCACAGGTCAGTATTATCAGACATTTTCACTTCTCACATCAGCTCTTTCTAAAGGTCAAAGAGGGGATCAATCGGGTTCTAATGGATGTTTCTTTAGGTTCATGGTACAGAAGAAGGGTCAGACTACCACCAGGGTCATAAAACTACTCCTGGAAATGCACAAAACTCCTACGAAAGCCATGGCAAATATGTGAACTTGGGAGACGAAATGTTTAGTAATACGGCCCATCTCACCTCTCACTCCCTCGCCTCCCCCCCCTGTACAGGTTTGGGCGGCGCACCATCTCCCTCATCTCCTCGGTGGGCTTTGTCATCTCGTCCATCGCCATCGCCTTCGTCACCCACTACTCCCTCTTCCTCACCTTCCGCTTCCTGGTCGCTGCCTTTGGGTCCGGCTTCTTCCTCCCCAACTTCGTCATCTGTAAGTGAAATAGGTAGAAGTTGGATGGGGAGAAGAAGAATGGGTAAATGGGGATGGGTGGGAGTGGAGTGGTTAGATGGAGGATGGGTGGGTGGGGAGTATGTGGAAAGGGGATGTACAAAGGAAATGGATAGAGGGGGAATGGGTAAATGGGGATGGGTACAAAGGAAATGGATAGAGGGGGAATGGATAAATGGGGATGGGTAGAAGGGGTGTGTGGAAAGGGGATGGGTACAAGGGAAATGGATAGAGGGGGAATGGATAAATGGGGATGGGTAGAAGGGGAGTGTGTGGAAAGGGAATGGGTAAAAGGGGAATAAGTGGAGTTCAGGGTGGAAAGGGTTAAGTATGGAGTCGGGGAATAGGGAGGAGTTAGGAGTCGGCAAATGGGGGAGTTGAAAGTAAAATAGGTAAAGTTGAGAGTAAGATAGATGTTGAAAATTAAATGGGTGAAATTGAGAGGAAGATAGATGTTGAAAAAATTAAATGGGTGAAATTGAGAGGAAGATAGATGTTGAAAAAATTAAATGGGTGAAATTGAGAGGAAGATAGATGTTGAAAAAATTAAATGGGTGAAATTGAGAGGAAGATAGATGTTGAAAAAATTAAATGGGTGAAATTGAGAGGAAGATAGATGTTGAAAAAATTAAATGGGTGAAATTGAGAGGAAGATAGATGTTGAAAAAATTAAATGGGTGAAGTTGAGAGGAAGATAGATGTTGAAAAAATTAAATAGGTGAAGTTGAGAGGAAGATAGATGTTGAAAAAATTAAATAGGTGAAGTTGAGAGGAAGATAGATGTTGAAAAAATTAAATAGGTGAAGTTGAGAGGAAGATAGATGTTGAAAAAATTAAATGGGTGAAATTGAGAGGAAGATAGATGTTGAAAATTAAATGGGTGAAATTGAGAGGAAGATAGATGTTGAAAAAATTAAATGGGTGAAATTGAGAGGAAGATAGATGTTGAAAAAATTAAATGGGTGAAATTGAGAGGAAGATAGATGTTGAAAAAATTAAATGGGTGAAATTGAGAGGAAGATAGATGTTGAAAAAATGAAATAGGTGAAGTTGAGAGGAAGATAGATGTTGAAAAAATTAAATGGGTGAAATTGAGAGGAAGATAGATGTTGAAAAAATTAAATAGGTGAAATTGAGAGGAAGATAGATGTTGAAAAAATTAAATAGGTGAAATTGAGAGGAAGATAGATGTTGAAAAAATTAAATGGGTGAAGTTGAGAGGATGATAGATGAATGATGAACATGTCTGGCAAGTGAGTGTTTGTGGAAGATAGATGTTGAAAAAATTAAATAGGTGAAGTTGAGAGGAAGATAGATGTTGAAAAAATTAAATGGGTGAAATTGAGAGGAAGATAGATGTTGAAAAAATTAAATGGGTGAAATTGAGAGGAAGATAGATGTTGAAAAAATTAAATAGGTGAAGTTGAGAGTAAAATTAAGGGTGGGGAATAATGAACATGTCTGGCAAGTGAGTGTTTGTGGAAGGGCAGAAGAGAGGGTGGAATGAAGAGGTTTCAAGGTGGATTTGGATATCATAGTAAGGTTGTAGAGAATGGTTAAGGGTGGGAGACTTGTGGTGTGGTGGAATGATGAACATGTCTGGCAAGTGAGTGTTTGTGAAAGGGCAGAAGAGAGGGTGGAATGGAGAGGTTTCAGGGTGGATTTGGATATCATAGTAAGGTTGTAGAGAATGGTTATGGGTGGGAGACTTGTGGTGTGGTGGAATGATGAACATGTCTGGCGAGTGAGTGTTTGTGGAAGGGCAGAAGAGAGGGTGGAATGGAGAGGTTTCAGGGTGGATTTGGATATCATAGTAAGGTTGTAGAGAATGGTTAAGGGTGGGAGACTTGTGGTGTGGTGGAATGATGAACATGTCTGGCGAGTGAGTGTTTGTGGAAGGGCAGAAGAGAGGGTGGAATGAAGAGGTTTCAAGGTGGATTTGGATATCATAGTAAGGTTGTAGAGAATGGTAAAAGGTGGGAGACCTGACTGGCATGGGCTGCAAGGGACGGACGTAAAGATTGGAACAGGTTTGTGATTGGGTGAAAGGTGATGTGCCAGCAAAGTGGGATGAGTGTTTCAGGATAGGTTACTGAGGTGGGCTAGAAGGAATGGGAGTGGAAGGGATGACCGTAAAAGATTGAAATAGTTTTGACTGAGTGGAAGGTGAAGTGTCAGTGTGTTGAGATAATGTGGCTGTAGAGGCAGGATGTAAGGAAACAAACTTCACACCATAGGCCAAAATAAGCATAAAGATCACACACAGCTATACACATTTTGAAGTCATAAATACGAACACACAAACCATCCTTAACCCGGTAGCAGCGATGGGCCAAATTTGTGGCTTTACCATGAAGCAGCGATGGGCCAAATTTGTGCCATGATATAAACCCCCAAAAATAGACAATACATAATCTGATCACAAATGCTTTGATATATATTATGAAATGGTTTGTGTGAGTGATGATTTTTCTCATTTTTCTCACTTAGAGGGACCATTAAGAAACATGATCCCCGCTGCTACCAGGTTAACAATACCTATGAAAAATATATTAGTAACTGAAATCAAATCAAATACTAAACTCGTACTTGTTTCTCTCTCTCCCTTTTCTCTCCCCTCCCCCCCTCTCCCTTGCAGTGATGGAGACGGTGGGGCCTGAGGGGCGTACCATCATGGGCATGCTGTACCAGTGTTTCTTCTCCGTGGGCTTCATGCTGCTGCCCATCATCGCCTACTTCGTCAACGAGTGGCGTGCCCTCGAGCTCTGCATCTCCGTGCCCAGCGTCCTCCTGCTGCTCAACTACTGGTGGGTGCTGGGGAGGATGGGAGGAAGGAGACTGGTTGAGATGGAATGAAAAGGTGTTTGTTATCATTCATATTGTTTTTTATTGCATTTCCGCTAGGTATTTAATTCTGCTACTACTGGTGGGTGCTGGAAAAAGATAAGGAGGAATGGCAGAAGGAAGGAAGGAAAGAAAGGAGAAGAGAAAGGGAAAGATAAAAGAGTAAGATAGTTTAGAGGGAAGAGAGGTGTTGCTATTATTTTTGCAATTATTAATGTTAATTTTATAAAATTAAGTCCATTAACCTGTTGCTACTATACTACTACGACCACCAACAACACTACAAATCACCCTCACCCCACACCCTCAGGTTCCTGCCAGAGTCCCCGCGTTGGCTGATGACGTCCGGCCGCTCTGAGGAGGCCCTGACCATCCTGCGGCAGGTGGCCAAGACCAACGGCTGCACCATGCCCCCCCAAGCCGAGCTGGACAAAATTATCTCCAACATTGAGAAAGAGGTGAGCTGGGGGGGGGAACGGAGACTAGGAGGAAGAGGAGAACCATTATTCCAAGCTCCTGGGGTTGGTTTAAGACAAAAAATGATGAAAAAAAGCAAGGCAAATTTTCTTTTCCAAGGTGTGTGGGTGGGTGTCTGCGTTACCAGATCGTCGTACTTAGCCTCTTATGTTTTCCGATTTCCGACCCCAACACTGTCTCCTCCACTCCAATAACTACATTTATTTACCATTCAAAGGTTTAATTATTAGTGCCTTTTTGCTATAGTTAAGTATCTAAAAATGGATAAATACAATGATGGATACGATAATCTGGCAACACTGGTGGGTGTGCATGTGTGTAACTTTTTACCCACTGATCTTTTTTTTCTCCCAATTTTCAGCGCAAAGGAAACTGGAGAGAAAAGGAACCAAACCTGCATCAGAAACTCATCAACTTCTTCAGGAGCACCGTAAGTGTCTCCAAGAGAATGAGTGTGTGTGTGTGTGCACGTGTGTATTTACAGGGCCTGGGCTTTACGCTCGTGTGGTTCCGTCTCCGTATCTACATTTATCCAACTTTACACACTCCTCGACGATACTACATCCTCACTTAGTCTGTTCCAATCCTCTATATTTCTTTGCGGGAAGCTATATTTCTTTATGTCTCTCAAGCATCTTCCCTTCCTCAGTGTGTCCCGTTATTCTTGCCTACTACCCATACACACCTTCACCCGCCAGTATAATTCTCATCACCTTACTTTCAGATGTCCCTCCTAAGCACAAGGAACATGAGTGTCTAGTCATCTTCACTGCCCATCTAAAAACATTCTTCTCAATTCCTCACCTTCACTGCTCTCACTATCCCTCTTTTAACTCTCTTTCAGGCAACTGTCAACACACCGTCAATACACAAATAATCACTTGCCTGTCCTTATACACGACACATCACTATCTTTCAACTCGCCTCACTTTCTCTACCACATCCCCTCAGATCACCCTCCTGAGCACAAAGAACATGAGGCGCCGCTGTCTGATCATCTTCTTCGCCTGGTTCGTGGTCAGCATGGTGTACTACGGCCTCACCTTCAGCGGCGGCAACATCAACGCATCGCCCTACCTGCTGGTCTTCCTCTCCGGCCTGGTGGAGATTCCTTCCTACTTCCTTGTCTGCTGGACGCTCAAGAAGTGAGTGGAGAGGGACAGCCTTCAGGAGGGAGAATGGAGCGTTGTCTCTTGATGGTGGTGGTGGTGGTAGTAGCTTCCTCTGAGTCTTCTTTGTTTTCTGAGGAAGAGAAATGAGTTTTTAAACATCAAAGGGAGGAGTCTTTAGTGGGACAGTGAAGAGTTGATGGTGATGTTGGTTTTGATTTTTTGTCTTGCTATGGGTTTTCCTTACTTTTCTCTTTGTATCTTTCCTTTTCTTTCATTTTATCTATTTCCTCCGATGAGTTGTGGATTCCCTCTGGTCTGTGCATTTCTTCCTCCGCACTAATAAGGTTCTTATCATGCAGGTTTGGCCGTCGACTCAACCTCTGTGTGCTGTTCCTTGTCTGTGGCACTGCCTGTCTCCTCATCCTGGCCGTGCCTAAAGGTGGGTGTGACAAGCACAATACTGGAGCAGGGAAAGAGGGAACACTGCCCCCTCAAGACAAATATCAAAATTAACCTGGTAGCAGCAGGGATCATGTTTCTTAATAGTCCCTCCAAGCGAGAAAAATGAGAAAAAATCACCCCTCACACAAACCATTTCATAATTTATATCAAAGCATTTGTGATCAGATTATGTATCATTTATTTTGGGGGGGTAAATATCATGGCACAAATTTGGCCCATCGCTGCTACCGGGTTAAAGTCAAGTGGTTCACAGTTATGTAAAGGAAATTTCATCTGATGTAAAGTAGCACAAGCTGATGTTTAACTGTATGGGTCACTTCTCTGACTGTTTGATTTGTTAATGTTCAGTGCATTTGACATCATAGTTGAACCCAAGGCCATCCACCTGTGTGTGCCATTTGTAGATTTGCTGATAACACTTCATGCCATAGTCTAAGGCCATGATGTAATTTCAAAATGGCCTGACTGAATCTGAGAACCCACCTAAAATTTTGCCATCCTCACAAGGAAACGTTTTACCCTTTAATTGAGTAACATTTTTTTAGTCTTCATATTTCATTGCCTTCCCCTTCATTTATTTACCAAGCTATTTTTCCCCTTTTTTTTTTTCTTCACCTCATTCCCTTTGAATGTATTCACAGTTCAGTCTCCTTTCCTGCAATCCTCTTTTACTGATAGCTGTGCTGTGTTTTCTTCATCTCAGCCTAAATTTCTCACCCTTTGACTCCTCACTTCTACCTCTGTGTATTTTAGTCCCCTCGCTCCTACAAAACCTTTCGTTTCATCAATATTTTACTTCTTTAATCCCTTCTTCTTTAAACATAATATAATTATAACCCTCTTCAAACTATTGACTTGATTCCCCATGAATTCCATTTGCTCAGTCTCAAACTCATGCCCATCTTTTACATCATGAATTTGCATCATGAAAGAATTAGTTATATTAGCAAATCTGTTGATGGCACAAGCATGTCATTGTTACTGGACCCTAAAACAGAGTGGTTCCCAATATATTTGCACTCGTGACCCTTTTAAAAAGTCTTGAAGCCCACGCAACTCCCTGATATCAGCAATATGTCTTACACTTTTTTTAACACAACAATATTCAAACATACCCAGCCCTGACATGCCCCTGATGTTCATTCTCAATACTCCCCAGTAGAAGCATACAACAGCATCAGAATTAAAACATAGCTAATTTGAAACAATAAGTTATACAAATTATCAGGAAGGTGTAGAAAATATTATCCCAAGCCATTTCTAGCAAGGCTTCACGACCCACCAACCCATCCTCCACAGTCCCTCAAGGGGTCGCAACCCACCTATTGGGAACCCCTGCCTTAAGAGATTAAACAACTAGCTAGAGAAGTGCTTGGTACAGCCAAACAGTGACATAATATACAATAAAGCAACCCTTTACACATGAAGTTTCAAAGTTTAAAGTTGAAGAATGGCAAAAACTATTAAGGACCAAAGACATTGACAACAGGGTTTTAATTGTTATTCTCCACAAAGATGCAAAAGGGCTTTTGATCCAAGAAAGATCCTTAAACAAATGATTAAATGAACATTTAATCAACATATAATTCTGTCCTGCTGCCCTTATCCTTAATCATTCCCTTCCTGCTGTCCATTTACCTTAAAACCTAATATGTTTGTTTTCCCCACCTCCTTAACTCTTGCCTTAATTTCCCAGTAATCCCAGTGCCTGCCAATCAATTACAGGCCCCACATCCTCAGTCTTTCCCTCACTCACGACCTCATCCCCATAAATCACACCTCCCCCACAATACTCACTCTTACCATCCTCATTCACTTCAACACTTGCACCCTTCCTCACTGATTCACTCCTTCCCTCTTTAACTTTCTTACACCTCACTCTCTTATAAATTCACTCCCTCATTCCTTCGCTCAAAAACACTGCCCTCCCTCATTCCCTCTCACTTACGTCCCTCTTTCATTCACACCATCCTCACTGACTCACTCACTCACCTCTCTTCCCCCAAGATATGGTTTGGCTCAACACGACGCTCGCAACAGTGGGCAAGTTCTTCAACTCTGCTGCCTTCGGTGTGGCATACATCTACTCGGCAGAGCTGGTGCCCACGGGGGTGAGGAACATTGCGGTGGGCACCTCCTCTGTGTGTGCCAGGATAGGCTCTGCACTTGCCCCCTTCATCGTAGATCTCCTGGTAAGACACTGGTTGGGGTGGATGAGGGAAGCTGTAATTTAGTATAAATTTCCTTAAAGGGCCCTCGAGGCTGAGGGGCAGCAGTTGCCTAAAGGAAGGGAAAGGTAAGGGTCAAAAGGAAGAAAATAAGATCATAGAGGCCATTGAAAGAAAGAGGAGAGATGGGAGAATAGAAAGATAAGGATTAGAGGAGAGAGAATAACAAGAGTGTAGTCTGCAAGAGGCTGTTGGGAGGGGAGATACAGTAGAATAGAAGGGAAGGGATTTGAGGAAAGAATAATATATAAGGGCATTAAGTCTTTATTAGAGATGTGCTGATACTACGATGTTGGCTGATACTGGTACTGATTCTGCAATACTAACAAACGGCTGATATTTTGCTGATACTGAGACTTTATTTAGATTTCATGTATGTAAGATTATAAAAGTATAGAATTACTTGAATTTTAAATTTAGAAATAATCTGGGAATAACTATAACTGGATGGTCTAGAAAGTTGATACTAATAAAAAGTCTTGAATCACATAATAAGTAAGCCAGAAAAGTATCAGAATATTGGCAATATTTTCACCTTGCCAATACCGATACTATCGGCACATCTCTAGTCGTTATGACCATCTGATTGATGGGTGAGTCTGTAAATTTGTGCTAATCTCCAAGTCCCTCTATGTAGTTGGTGTGCTTGAGTGGTTAGGAAGGGTGGGTGACGACCTCTTAGGACCCTCTGATTATGATGGTGCTGGTGTAGGCAAGCGTTCTGATAAGTACCATCTTGTGGTGGGGGTGATGTGGGTAAGACTGTGGGGTGGTGGTGCTGGTGCTGGTGCTGGTCAGTGGATGAAATGGTGAGCCAGAAAATTAGTCTCACTAAGCCTTCTGAGGTTATTCTCTAGTTCAGGCAGTTTAGCAGTCCTCTAGGTTCAGTGTGTCTGATCACATACATACCTCCCACTAAGTCCTTGCAGCCGTATGGTGCAAGTGTGGATGAGTCTGGTGAGGCTGAAGGGTGGCGTTAATCTGCCAGATCACCGGTTGTCGTGATGCTCCTGTGGGTGACTGGTTGGTTGGTGAGGCCATAGTTGGTGCGACCTACCAAGGCCCTGTGGTGGTGAAGTGTTGCCTAGGTCTGAAATGTATTGGAATGTTGAAGAGGGAGCAAGAGCTGTGGTTTGTCTTTCATATATATTACAACTTCTTCCTTTCTAGGTCATTCCCTCGACATCTGTTCCAACAGTTAGCCACATCCCGTTCCCTGTAACCTTTCTCTGAACAACTTTTAAGAGTTTGCGGCTCCATCAGACATACATATACTGATTTCCTCTTAAGTGTTAGGGCACTATGTATAGGGGAGAGCGGTGATGATACGGCCACTTTTAAAAGAAATATTTTTAGAAAAAAAAAGTTAAAGAAGTTGTGTAATTTTATTGATCTCAAAATGTTCCTTCATCCTTTGGCTCTTTAGGTTGTTAAAATGACACCTGTAGCCATTTCCAGTTCTCAGATGTAGGTGATGAAACACAGGTTTCTAAATTGTCTGAACCATCCCCACCCGTGGTGATGGCTCGGCCAGGGAGCTGGGATGGTACGGACACTCATATTACTCGGCGTAATATTAATATAACTTAAGTTTGATTGGATAATACACATGAATATATCTATTACAAGACATTTGTATAAGCACAAAAAAGTCTTATCAACATTTAAAGGAAAAAATAAATTAAAAGGAGACCTATAAGAAATATCTCAAGAATTTTGGAATTATGGCTTCCTTCTCTTCCCACAAACATAATATCTCAATAGAAATCAACGAAATTAACCTTTTTATAACTGTTGTAACACCTGTAGTGATTAAATTGATATTAAATTGTTATAAAATTAATGAAAATGATATAAAAATCAACTGTCCGAATTATCATGACTCAATAAAACAATGAATGTGTGGTCACACCCCACTTCTAGCACGAGAGATGGGTGATCGTGTTATCCGGCAATACCTTCGCCGTGCATCGCTGCATCACCGTAATAATGTACATTTCGCTACTTGCCATATTCTTGAAGTGAGAGCTTACCGCTGCTTACGATACACCCTAAAAATGTTACATACGAGATGCAAAACAACAAAATCAGACTCACATCGAAAAGAACAGCTCTGATGACGTTGTTGTCCCGTGTTGGCCAAGGCAACAAAGTTTTACACATTCACACAAAATCTCGCGGCACTCAGCCCCAAACGTTTTACAGTAAATGCTGTGTCCGGACCTTCCCACTGCCCGAATCATCACCGCTCTCACCTATAGAAGTCACCAGAGGCAAAAAAGTTTCCTTATAGTTATATTATTAATAGTAATTTATAATAATTATTAATAATCAATAATATTTCACGAAAACATTGGAGTAGATTGTCCTTTGCCCACACCCAACAGGAAGCCCAGAGCACCAACGGTTTGGACTGAAAGCTGGGTTGTCTGTACCCTAGACTTTCCCACATGTCACGAAAATTTCCCCTTAACAGAACGATTAAGCAATATATGTTACCCTAAACTCTCCCTACCTCTCCCATCCCATACAGACTCCTTGTTACTCTCTCCTCCACTCGTTACTCTCCCCTTAACCCTACTTACTATGTTGCCCCCCCCCCCCTTCCCCTTTCTCTCCATATACAAACTCCTTGCTACTCTCTCCACCCTACGTACTCTGTTGCCCCCCCCCCCCCCATACAAACTCTCTCCCTCTCCCTTCACCCGAAACTCTCACCACCCTCCCATCTCCTCTCACAGGGGACGCTCCACTACGCCGTGCCGTCCACCGTGTTCGGCCTGCTGTCCCTGGCGGCGGGGCTGCTGGCGCTCCTCCTCCCAGAGACTGGCCACTCGAACCTGCCGGAGAGCGTGGAGGAGGTGGAGCAGCTGCCCAGGTAGTGGCGGCCACGGCGGGGGAGGATGTTGCCCCCCCCCCCCTACCACCACCACTACCATCACCACCCTTCATCACCTCCTCTCCTTCACAATCGGTTCTTTTTTACTAATCAGTGCCACTACACCTACTACTACTACAACCACAACTACGCTTACTACCAGTGGCGTACCCAGAAAACTAATAAGGGGGTCGGCCAATATATATATATATATATATATATATATATATTTATATATTTATATATATATATATATATATATATTTTTTTTTTTTTTTTTTTTTTTTTTTCTGCATCCAGAACTTTTGCAAGCGCAGCGATCCCATACAGCTTGTGGGATTCAGGTTAGGCCGTTAGGCTAAGATTTATTACTTTTGTACAAACATCCAGGGATGCTTACATAAACATACAATGTACATTTTAGAAGTTTGTTGGTAGCATATAAATGCACCATAAATCTGGGTAATTTAAATAATCTGAAAAGTGTTAATTTTGTTACTTGAGCGAAAATTGCTTTTAATCTTATTCATTTCTGTGATTTGGACTGCCAAAAAATTTCCCTCAAAACATCATTACTTACTTTAGAACTACATGTTAAGATTAAAAAAGTATCATACTGGCAAGGAAAAAATGTTATATTCATACATGTTGTGTAGTCCTTGTTTATACGGGCTGCTGCTGTAATACATATTTTTACAAGATACTTGGAAAGTGGGTCAGATATTTAATGAAAAAATTAAAATTAACTACGGTAGCTGAATTAGCTACTGTTAAGATAAATAAGTTATATTATATTCATACAAGGTTGTGTAATTACTCGTTTATACAGCCTGCTGCTGTAAGTTTGTAACACATTTTTACAGAATACATGGCTTATGAGTCAGGTATTTTATGAATATAAAAAAAAATAACGATTAATTAGCTACAGGAATGGATGAGTCTTCCATAACGCATACACTTAAGTCTTCCTTTCCACTTTCATTTGTCATCAGTGAAATATTTGTTATTCTTCAGTTCCTCCACAACAGTTTGTTTCATCACTTCAAAAATTGCCTTAATTAGTTGGTTCTGTATATTACCAAAAATGTAAGAAGCACTAGTCACTCGGCCACTCTACGCAGTCCACTGCCAAGCACAAAATATAGCGGCAAAGGTCGGCCTTACAGGTCCAATACACATCTCGCGTCGCCTGCCATGGGTGCAGTCTCCCTGTCATAATACAAAAGCATATTACATAACACTGTCACCAGACAAGTTCGCTTGGTGCCTCTACAGTATAATTATATAGTCCTCCAACCACTTTGACAGCACCTAACACCTAAAATCAACTAAATATGAGAGGCAAGAAAGAAAGAAGGCTTAACACTTACGCATCATTGAGGGAGCATCAAAGTGTCAAAAACTGGTCCTATCATTTCATCAAATCAGCAAAAAAACTATCAATCCATCAAATTTTCCAGATGTTTTAATTTTGTCAAAAACAGCTTTTTACCTTTATCCCATCAGTGTGTCAACAGTTTCATATCATGTCAGTGCATCAAAAGTGAGAAGTCATCAATACATCAATAAATCCAGATGTTATCAAAGCATCAAATTGCCAAAAGTCATCAAAGCATAAAAAAATTCAGAAGTTATCAAAAGTCTAGTCCATGATGACAGTATGGGGTATTACGACTTTGACAATGGTACACCATCACAACCACCGTTAATGCAAATGCTACATCAACGAGTGAAACGGTGTGACACGGTAAACTCCAGACTGGCTTGGGAACCAGACTCTCTAGCTAAAGTAGTACTCTGTTTGGGGTCACGAGGCAATACCGATGAAAGCCTCTGACATACCCTTGACAGATCAGAACGAGGTATGTACGTACCTTGTAGCACCAGGAGCACTTCAGTCCGAGGAATTAATAGCAACGTAAAGTGCCATCCATCAATAAGATGCCGGCCAACTACTCCATTATCCGGGGTAACATCCACCATGGAAACGGGCAGTATAATCACATGCAGTTTATCTCAGCTGCGGCCCACACGATGGACACGCACCTTTTGTTTCTAGAGACGGCCCACACTCGGGATGGATACGATTCAGATGATGCTGATGAAGCTGCTGGTGACTCAGAAAATCAACCTTCTCAGCAACATAATCATTGTCCCTGCGCTGTGTGTCTGGCACCCCTTGAGAGAACGATCTGCTTCAGGCCTTGCAATCATGCACAGGTCTGTGTAGGCTGCAACAGCGTCATGGAAGCCATAAGGTATCCATGTCCTATCTGCAGGGGCCAGGTGCAGGAGTGATTCGAAATATTCATTCAGCAAGATATGAAATACTGCTGCTTCATTTCTAGTATTGAACACTGCCGATTAATTGCAGCCCCGTCTTAAGAGGGAGGGATGACACTTTTCTTTCAATTTTATGGTTCTCAGGTTATTTATTGTTCAAGTAAGTCACTTGAAATAAAGACTGATATTGATATGTATCTTGTGTTCTTATTGTGCCGCCTCGTGGTTCATCTGCTGGACCTGAACATAATGTGTTTTGATGTTTTGCCAAGATCTGAAGATGCTTTTGATATTTTGCAAATATATGAAGTTTTGGATCCATTGATTGGATTTTATCAATTTTTGATGCTTTGAAGCCATCAAGTGTTTTTGATGATTTGATAACATCCAGGCAGTTTCAGCTTTTTTATAACTTGATAAGATCCAGCTTTTTGGATGCTTTGAAAAGATAGGCTTTTTGACGTTTTGATGGGGCTGACACCCTTGGAATAGTTTTGATGCTTTGAAGGCGCTCCGCATCATTTTATCACCTAACTTTCTTTTCACTCACAACACACCTTCTATCCTACCAATAACTCAAAACAAAACCAAAGGAGAAATAACTGGGTCACTCAGTGCCACTGAGCTCGCAACTCCAAACACACACACACACACACACACACACACACACACACACACACACACACACACACACACACACACACATTCGTAAGCGTAACACCAATATTCATTTTCCTATTATTTTCGTTTAATAAATAAATTCGTTATTATTTTTTCTTTGCAAAGGGGGGGGGGGGGGCATGGCCGCATTCCTGGTTAACAATTAGAAACTAAGCTTGGAACTCTGATGAGAACTTAATAATAACAATAATAATAATAATAATAATAATAATAATAATAATAATAATAATATACGGTTTGTTTAGGGATGAGCAGCTCGAGAGCTGAAAATATAGATATTATATATGGAGATCATTAAAATTACAAACTTAAAATTAACTTAGGAGTAGAGTGTCTATGTGTTGAGGATTCCCACTATTGTCGGTATTGCACTTTTCTTGTACCTGTCTGTGCGCGCACGTATGGGGAGCAGCTCGTTGTGGTGTCGGACATTGTAGCGGGGAGGGGGAGCTACCGGGGGGAGCAGGTTCCTGTGTCGTGGGTGGTGGAGGAGTTTGGTGGCGAACTGCTGGAGGAGGTGTTGGTGGCGGGCCTGAAGGGTGGTGAGGTGTAGGGCGGAGAGGGCCTCCTGGTAGATGGTGTAGCCGGTCCCCAGGATTAGCCGCACCGCCCTTTTCTGCACCCGCTCGAGTTGATGGCGTTGAGTGGCGTTGAGGGAAGATGACCAAGCTGGGGACGCGTATGTGAGCCGAGGGAGTATGAAGGTGGAGTACACACTCGCCAGCTCACGCGCGGGTGTCCCCAGTTTCTTCAGTCTTCGGAGGAGGTGTAGTTGGTAGGTGGCTGACTTTGTGAGGGAGCTGACGTGTTGGCCCCACGTCAGTTTGTTGTCAATTGTGAGGCCGAGAAGCTTGAAAGACTGTACCACCTGGAGGGGACGGCCGTCGATGGAGACACAGGGAGGGGGGAGGGTGTCTGAGGTGTGGAGATGCATTATTGTAGTCTTGTTGGTGTTGAGGGTGACTTTGTTGTCGGTTGTCCAAGTGTGGAGGCGGTCAAGGAGGAGCTGGAGGTGGCTGTAATCCGGGTTGTCATTGTTGATGGTGGTGGCGAGGGTGGTGTCGTCCACATATTTCCACCGAGCACTGGTGTCCGTCATGGCGTCGTTTATAAGCATCAGGAAGCATAATGGACCCATCCTGGTCCCCTGTGGGACCCCACAGGTGAGGTGCTGAGGGGGGGAGGTCGCTCCCTGATGCCTTACGACCTGACTCCTGCGGGAGAGGAAGTTAGAGAGCCAGGACACCAGGCTGGGGTGAAGCTGGAGGCTGATGGCTTTGGTGATGACGGTGGTGTGGTGAACGAGGCCGAAGGCTTTCCTGTAAGTCTACGAAGGTGCGGGCCACTGATGTTTTACGTTTTTCAAGGTTCCTGTAGACGTAATCGAGGAGGTCAATGAGGCAGTGAGTGGTGGAGGAGGACTTGATGTTCCCAAATTGCTGTTGGTCCATGAGAGGGGCGAGGTGAGTATAGGCCCATCTGAAGATGAACCCTCCACAGCAGGCTGGGGATCGGGGTGATGGCGATGGGCCTGTAGTCGCTGAGGGACTTGACTCATGTGACATGTTCGGGTGGCTAAACATAGGAAATGAGGACAGGGGTATGACGACTTGCAATTGACTGGTCCTCTAAGAAGACCTACTGACTTGACAATACTAAAAATAAAACTTTTGTTCTCTAGAAAGACTTACTGACTTGACAATAGAAATAAAACTTTTTAATGTTACTGGTTGATTGTTTTGTATTCTGGGAGCAGAGTTTTTCTACTCGGTGAATATATATTTACCTACCAAAACGGGGCGGGGCGTTAAAAATCCTCTAATGTTTCCACGTGTCCCGCGGAGGATGGCGCGGCGCACGCCTTGACATGCTCTTGTGACACTTGTTTTCATGTCTCAGGTAAAGTATTACTAATAAATTATACAAATTATGTACAATAAGAGTATGACTTTCTTAGAAGTAGCATTAGTAATGTATAGTAGCTTCATGATTATTATAACTACATATAGATTTACCCCTGCAGTTTATAGGGGGGAGGGAGGGGGGGAGCGCCCACGGGGAAAACAAAACGACCGTGTACCATAAGCCTCCCTCCCTTTCCCCCAAACTGAAAGAGCGAGAGCGATGGTGTAATGAACAGGTGAACAGCTGACCACGACCACCACGACTGCCCAGAGAAACCTTCGGCGCCCCCAGGGATGAAGGGGAAAGTCTGGTGGAGGGAGATGAGCGCGCTCTCTCTCTCTCTCTCTCTCTCTCTCTCTCTCTCTCTCTCTCTCTCTCTCTCTCTCTCTCAAAATGGATATGATTAAACAAAATTATAAACATCGCAACACTTGAAACATGGACGAATTTTAGTTCAGTGCGCCGGAGGAGTCTTGTCCCCACCATTGCCCTGGTCCCCACCTCTTGAAAGACGCGCCTCTCGTGAGTGAGAAAAACAAAACAAAAAACAAAAAACAGGAAGACGGACTGCTATCTGGGATTGCCATCACAACACACAACGTGAAAGTTAACGATCATTTTCAACACTCGCACCGCGCAGAAAAGTGAAAACGATTCCCATCTTAAAAATATCATGTCCCGCATGACATGATTCGATGCTCCATACAGTACCCTGCCCCATTATCGAGCTATTATCAAAAACATCTACTGGAGCATAGTTTTGAGAGGAGGTAATTTCATGTCATTTAAGACTTTTCAGGGAGGTTTGAAGTCGCGAGCAGACAGCAGGTGGCCGTCAGGTGTGACGAGTGTGCGGGGCGCTGGCCGCACCTGGGAAGGAGAGGAAAGGACTGGACGGAGCAGAGACCGGTGTTATCAAACGCTCGGGTTGTTACGACCATTTTTGAGGGCCAGAGAGGAGCTACGTCGGGATGTCATGAGTGCTTTCCCGCTCACATCGTGGAAGGCTTGCAAAACTACCCCCAGGGTCATGAAACCACCATTGGAAACCCCGACAACTTCTGCGACAGCCTTTTTAAATAGATGAGACGAAGAGTTTAATATGGACCAGAGGCTATGCTTGTTGTCACCTCGTCTACATTTTGTCTAATAGTGAGGATGATGTATTTATTATTATTATCATTAGTAGTAGTAGTAGTAGTAGTAGTAGTGGTGGTGGCATTTTCTCTAGTCTAGTCAACGGAACACGCATACTTTCTCAAAATAAAACCAAGCAAAAGAACTACACACTTGCAAAATAAAACATAAAACTAACCAAAATTACGGAATAAACACGAACATCGAGTAACTGTTGTGTCTTTCATTCTCCCTAAAATAGCCTGTCATCAACCCTTAGACACTATGTACTGACTGCACACTTTTTTTTTATCAGACTCCAATTCAAACTGTCACATCTTCCTTTTCCTTTATTTTAACTTTCTCCGAATAAGCTTTTGAGCCACGCATCTCTCTGCACGTGAATAATTTCCTCTCTCTCTAATATCGCGTCCCTCCAGCCGGTCTTCTCTGGCTTACAGTGCACGTTTTCTTTCTTTTTTTCCGGGTGATATTTTAAGGGCGTCCCATCTTACTCCCTCCACTTTTCTTCCTCTGCAATCATATAATTATGTCACGACTTTCATTCTTTTTTTCTTCTTCTTTCTTTCTTTTCTTTCTTTTTTCTTCGTTTTCTTCTTCTTCTACTTTCTTTTTTTACCTTTTTTACTTTTTCTTCTTTCTTCTTTTTCTTCCTCTTAGTCTCTTGTTACAATGCACATTTTCTTTTCCGTTTTCTTTTTTTCCGGGTGATATTTTTAGGGCGTCCCATCTTACTTCCTCCACTTTTCTTCCTCTGCAATCATAATTATGTAACGACTTTCATTCTTTTCTTCTTTTTCTTTTTCTTTTTTCTTCGTTTTCTCCTTCCACTTTCTTTTTTACTTTTTTTTACTTTTTCTTCTTTCTCTTCCTCTTAGTCTCTTGCTCTTTCTCCTCCTCCTCCTTCTCCTCCTCCGCATCCCTTCTGCTTTCCTTCCTCTTACCAGCATCCTCCCATCACACTTTCACCTTAATCACAACAATCACGCTCATCGCTCACGTTCCTCAGATGCATACAATTCACGCTAATGCACCACCACCGCCACCACCCACTACCTCTACCACTCACCACCACCACCTCTACCACTCACCACCACCACCACCACCACTACACACATACAGGCATTCATCTCCAAAGCCTTCCATTATTACACTCGACTCTCCTTCGATTTCTCTTACGTATAGAATCACTTTATTTGCTTTGTCCTTTATTTTTCTCTTCGCTTCGATTCGAGGGAGAGTGTTCGCGTTGAAAAGAGAGAAACATTAATCTGAGCACCGGGAACTGGAAAGGGGAGGATGGGGGGAGAGGGGTGGGGGGATGCTATGAAGAAAATAAGAAAATGGGAGAAGTAAACGTTGACAGAAGTGCTCGTGGAATGCGTCAGGCAGAAAGTAAGTTTGTGGCGCACTGCTTAGACAGGATAGCAAAGAAAGAGAAAGGATGCTAGAATTTTATGTCTTTCCCGCTGGTTATAAACAATGCGAGCTTGAGGAGTTTGAGTGCAACGATTTTATTTATTTATTTATTTTTTTTTTTTAACTCACGAACTTGCAGCAAATGGACGACGAACCTAACGAAAGAAATGGGTTTGGATTTTGCTGCTTTCCCTTCAGCGCTTTCAACACCTCACCAACCGACCTACTGACCTCTCTTCAGGCCACTCCTTTTGTTATCTTATGCCGGAGCAGCGATTAGCGGGCTTTTTTTTTCCTTGTTAATTGCCCTTGAGTTGTTTCCTTTACCGTACAAAAGAAAAAAAATGCTACACGTTGAAAGAGTAAGAGAGAGCAGGAGAAGCGATTAGCGGGCATTTTTTTTCCTTATTAATTGCCCTTGAGTTGTTTCCTTTACCGTAAAAAAGAAAAAACTTACTATACGTTGAAAGAGTAGGGTAAGGTGGGATAAGTTGCCCCCCTTAAGGGAGATTGGCTGTTGTAGCCACATTTTTTGCAATAGAATTTTGAAAAAAAGTTCTGTTGAAAGCTTAGGCTAAGGCCTATCTATGGAATATATTATATCCACTCGTTATGATTTTTACTTTATTATAATGACAATTTAAAAAAAATAAGAAAGGGGGCTTCTTACCCCGCATGTGGGGTAAGAAGCCCACTGGGTAGGCCTTTTACTCCACTCTGGTTTACAATAATAAAACTCGCAGAAACATAAAATATTTTTTTCACATTATAAAAATATAAAATGTATTCCTTTTTTGAAAACTATACCCTATAAATCTCTCGATGTGAAATATAGGAACACAGTCAAATTTGTGTCTCCTAATGAATAGAATGTAAAACTAAACAATTAATTTTATAAAAGGTATCCCCTTCTCTCAGACTAGTAATATTAGACTAGCTTCCCTTTCTTCTGAATTTTTGTAACAAAAGGAACATCTACTTTCCTGAAAAATATATGGAGCTAAATATTCAATTAATATGATAAAATATGTCCTTTCTGTTGAATATTGATATTTGAAACAGTTAAAAACACAAACTTCCTTATAGTCTCAAACTCAAAAGTGTTCACCTATGGATGCCTTTCAAAAACTTAAACATGCAGAATGCACAACTGGAGTAGGCCTAGATCTGTATGTACGTCAAAACTGCAAGTCTGATTAGGCATTACAGTATTGCTATTTTTTTTATTTATAGCAATACTGTAATGCCTAATCAGACTCGCAGTTTTGACTTACATACAGATCTAGGCCTACCCCAGTTGTGTATTCTGCATGTGACCAATTTCTACAACCCCGACATTGGAGTCATTTTTCTGAAGGTCTGCTATTAGCAAATGGTTCCCCACACACCAAACAAGGCCATTCATCCTTATCAGACAAAGCTGGAGTTGTTTTGTTTTTTTTCGTTTTGATGATAATGGATGAGTTGCTGATAATAAATGAGAGCTCTGAAATAATTACACAAGATAACCCCACATGTGGGGTAAAAGGCCTCCCTGTGGGCAACTTACCCCAAAGGCACAGGGGGCCTCTTACCCTGGCAACTCATATACACACAAAATGTCACCATCTTTCCTACAATTAAGTAGGCAGAGTATAATCACATGCAATATGGTCTAGACATCTTAGAGTAATTATCCATAGCCACCAGGCTAACTCTATAGTTCTTAGTCAAAAAGAAGAAATGTCCCCTTGGGCTGGCGTTGCCTACTTGATCATGTGACTGGTTGAGAAAAGAAAGAAAGAAAGACAAAACCAAGGGGGGTCCTTTCACCCCAGGGGGGCATCATACCCCACCTTACCCTAAGAGAGAGGCCAGCACCACCGTGGCAGATTATCGTACTCGGAGCATTACATTTTCCTCCTTCTCCCCCTTAAATATCATCAGGAAGCACCAATAATTTAATCGTTTCAACGATAACAACATAAAAAGCCAGTTATTGGGGCCTAGGAGACAGTTATTTGGTTGGAAATCGGGAAATATGGGAAACTGAGTACGGCAATCTAGCAACGTTGGCCAGCACTTACCTCCTAAACTTGCACACCTCAGGCGAGGGGGTGACGTAGATGTTAACGCTGTTTTAGGCGGCGAGACAGCCAAGATTGTTTCCGCCGTGTGGCCAGGGTAGGAAGTGTGGCGCCGGTCTGCATTCCTGTTCCCTGTACCGCTGCAAGTTTAACACGCAGAAGTCTTATACGGAGAATCTGAAAAAAAAAATAATAATAAAAAGTTAAAGCAAATACATCGTTTGGATTAAATCAGAGCAGCAAAATGATAAGTCTATCACGCTATTTATTACTGTCGCCGTTGTCTTATGAGGTGGGGCTACTTAATATGAAAAAAAAAATACAGGTATAGACACAAAAGTTTTATGTGGTGAGTCTGCAAGAGAGAAAAAGAATACGGTGAATGTTTGGATTAAGTCAAGGCTGCTAGAAGAGATTAGTATTGCTGTGGCTTTATGCAGTTAGGGTTCCTTAAAAATGAAGAAAAGTAACTGGAGCAAGCACGCACGTCTTATACGAAAAGATATTACACAGAGATATAGACGGTTGGATAAAGCCAGCACTCCAGAACAAAGAAAATAACTCAAATCCTGCCATTTTGACTTCGTGAGGACCCTGAGAACGACTGCCAGACGAAGTAATACGCAAAAACTGTTACTTTCCGCCTGACGCACTCAACGACCTCTTAAAAAAAAAAAAAAAAACTTCACTGTTCTCATATTCCTTTTGGTTCACGAGTCCCCCTCCCCCTTCTTCCCCTCCTCTTCCTCCTCTCCTCTTCCAATTTCTGACGCTCAAACTTATGCTTCCACTTTTCTTCACGAACATCCTCACTCTTGACGCACTCAACAACCTAAAAAAAAAAAAAAAATAAATTCACTGCTCTCATTTTCCTTTTGGTTCACGAGTCCCCCGCCCCCCCCTCTTCTCCTCCTCTTCCTCTTCTCCTCCTCCAATTTCTGACGCTCAAACTTATGCTTCCACTTTTCTTCACGAACATCCTCACTCCTGACCTAAAAAAGATAGTACGCGAAGAAGAAAATAAAAAACAAAGAAAACCAAACGAAGACCCCAGTGGAAGAGAAATGAGAGGAGAGGAGAGTGAAATGCAGGAGACAAAAAAAAAAAGGCGTTATTGAAGTGAAACAGGAAACAGAAAAATGAGACTTAGTAAAAAAAAAAAAAAAAATAAGTGATAGAAATACTGAGCAGAGAAAACTTAACGAATAACAAAGTGGAAAATTAATATCAGAGGAAATGGGAAATCGAGCGTAAAAAAAAGTAAAAACAGAGGAGATGAAAGAGGAAGCAGATAAATGACGCTTATAAGAAAAAATGAAAAAGAAAATACGAAACAAAGAAAACTGAACCAATAGCAAAGAGGAAAATTAATATCAGAGGAAATGGGAAATCGAGCGTAAAAAAAAAAAGTGAAAACAGAGAAGATGAAAGAGGAACCAGGGAAATGACGCTAAGTGAAAAAAAGTGAAATAAAAAAACAAAGAAAACTAAACAAATAAAGTGAGAGAAGTGGAAGAAAAGAGAGTCGAGTAAAAAAAAAAGTAAAAAAAAAAGTGTGAGATGAAAACAAGCCGAACAAATGAAGCTTCTGAGAAAAAAAAATGAAAGTGACGAAAATAAGGAGTGAAGAAAACTAAACAAATATTAAGGTGAAACGGAACTGGGAGGAAAGTGATAAAGTCAAGCGAAAAAGAAGCATTAAAAAGGTGAAACAGGAATAAGACAAATAATGCTTAGTGAAAAATAATAATAAAAGTCCCGCCTCACGTTTTCTTTATATAATATTTTTCGTCTTTCATTCATCTCCTGACGCACACAATTATACTTCCTTACACTTAATATTCACTTATATACGTATATTTCCCAAGGTGGTCTTCCATCCTCATTTCAGAGTTCAAATGATTTCATAAGTAAGACATATCACTTCAGTCGTAAATATTCAAGGGATGTCTAACTTAATTTCATGTCCGTCATCAATAAAAAATAAATAAAAAAACTGGTGTGTGTGTGTGTGTGTGTGTGTGTGTGTGTGTGTGTAGGGAAAGACAAGGATGAATAAGTGAAAAGACGTCGATTTTCAGTGTGATATAAGAAGGACTCGCGAGGAAAGTGTTGAGAGGAAAACAATGGAAGAAAAACAATAACATGGCGATAAAAAAGGGAAAGGATTGGTGTGATAGGTTTTATACGAGAGAGAGAGAGAGAGAGAGAGAGAGAAAAGAGGAAAAGACCAGCCACATACAACATATGCTGCTCCCCTTCCCCCCTCCCCTCCGCCTCTCTCTCTCTCTCGGCAGGTAACGGGAAAGTATATTTGCATTCCCAGGCGGAGCGTCGTCATTAGTGAGGATCGTAATTAATTTCACGACCATTAACACCTCGGGAGAGAGAAAGGCGCCGCGGGAAGGGTGGGAACAATTCGATTTTTTTAATTTTTTTATGATAATAGATATGCTTTTCTTCACTCACCCCTTCCTCCTCCTCCTCCTCCTCCTCCTCCTCCTGCTCCTCCTCCTCCGTGTAGCTCCTCCACCTGCATTATTTTCTTCAACCTCTTCCATTCCTCCTCTTCCTCTATAGCATCTAGTATTCTCTGGTTCCTTCCTCCTCCTCCTCCTAATAATAATAATAATAATAATAATAATAATAATAATAATAATAATAATAATAATAATAATAATAATAATAATAATAATAATAATAATAATAATAATAATAATAATAATAATAATAATAATAATACCACATCTACTACAACTACTACTGAAACGTCTACTACTACTACTACTACTACTACTAATATACTACTACTACTACTACTGCTAGTACTAATACTACTTCACCCACTCTCCCCCTCCCCCTAACCCTCCTCCTGTACAAAAAATATATCAATCATGGAAAAATCTTAAATTAGGTACAAGAGCTTCTGCAATTCTTAAGATTGTTCCATGACATAAAATCTTCTCAGGGGAGGAGGGGGGTGAGGGGGGTGTCACGGACGGGGCTGCGTGAGTGATGGGCGGGAAGGAGGTGTCGCTGACGTCACACTTACCCTACATACTACTGGAGAGGGTCAGCGAGGGAGCCAGTGCTGCAAGAGTCACGAGAGGAGGAGGACGTGTGCCGCCAGTGCTCTACGGCTGTTACCCTCCCTCCTCCGTCCCTTCTCCTTCCCTCCCCCCTTCCTTGGTCCCTCCATTTCCCTCCACACGAGCTGAAGGAAAGAGTAATGTCAGCTCTCCCTTTGCCTCCTCCTGTCCCTCGCTCCCACACACACTCCCTGCCCCTCCCCCCCGCCGCCCGCCCAAACGCCCGTGACTCGGACAGGTGACGGCGACTGACCGACTGACTCACTGACTCACGCGACTCGCCTTAGCAACGTAAGTGGACGACGCTGATGACCTCTTCTTTACACATCTTCCTCTTTGATTCTCCGCCTCACCCTCCTTCCCGTCTTCGGCTGACAGGTGTTTCGAGGCACTCCATGGAGCAGTATAGCCTGTTCACACCTGCAGCGTGATGCAGAACAATGGCAGGTCACGTCAAGGAGTCTTGCGACGGACTGGCTTGGCCTTCGGTGTTATGGACTCGCTCAACACGAGTATAATGATGGCGTTGTCAATATTGTGCAGGACAAAAATTCGGATCTCCAAGTCACTTGTGCTCCCTGTCCTACTGCATGGCCATGAGATATGGACACAAAGAGGCGAACTGACGCGTTTGGTGATAAGTGTTTTTGCAGAATCAGGGAATACCGCTGGAATGACTGTCCTTTCGGTGACCACTCCTGAGACTGGATCGACGCCTGTTATCTGCATGGTCCATGAACGCCAACTTCGGGCGGGGCACGTGGCACGCGACTCATAATTCGACCCTGCTCACGCGGCTTGTTTCTGTGAGATACTCCTAGCTGAGTGGAGGAGGCCAAGGTGACGCCCACAAAGCTTGTGGATTGAGCAAGTCTATATAAGGGTTCCGTTGGAAGGTACTTGGTATGGGAAAGGCGCCTGCATGAAGATGTACTCTGAGGGACCCCCAGGGATGGCGTCGTAGGGTGGGCGAGGTAACTCGACCCCCGGCATATGTCCCCGTTGATTGGTTGACTGAGTGAGGAGTTTGCTGGTTGGTTTTCGTGACGGCAGCTCACGACCAATAAGCCGATCTCCTTGAGCGTTCCTTAATTAATGATAGTTTAGTGAGGAGGCTGGCGCTAGATTGTGCAAATGACGCGCTGATTTTATGGATAAAGAACTCGGTTCTTACTGTATATAGCTGGTCCTCAGAACTTCTTTAAAAATAATAGCTGCATAACCACTCCCCCGGCCCCGCTACGTTACTTTCAACTCTACCTCATCCCCATCCTGCCCAGGTTCCTAATGCAGGAGTTAAACTCCGGAACAGCCTTCCCTAATCTGTATATATGACCTCCTCCTTATACGACTTGAATGCTTTCAAAGAGGGATGTATCAAGACACATCTCCAACCTAAATTGATTACTGTTTTGGAACTTACGTAAACTCCTTGTAAGAGCAGGGCTCAGCGGATCCTTTTATGCAAAAAAGCGTCGCTTCGTTATGTTACTGGTCTTTTTGCTACATTATATTTAGCATCCAGATCGATGTGATGAGTCAGGGTTGTATTGTGAGGAGATTGCCGAAATATTTTTAGTGATTTCAACTGTGCCGTGACGCATCCGTCTTCTTGGCGATGCGCTCTGCCCCAAGATCTGCTTGGTGCACCGTGAATAGGTATTACGTCGTCTTGCACACTAGACTTTGTATCATGCCGTGATGATCAACAGCGTCACTTTGAAGTAAACGTCTTGAAATGTTGAAACATCCGAGACGCAGCCCACAAGTTTGGTCTGTTAACACTGACTGACGGCGTGACACCGACTGATTCGTGTGATGGCGCCAGTGTTGCCATAAGAGTGGGCGCGATATTTTCATCGACTTTCTATAAATCATTCACCAAAGGTTGCCGAGGTAAAGGTAATGTGACGTGTTGATTTTTTTTTTTTTTCGCCGGACCAACATAACTTTCGGCGCGCACTGTTTGACGCACACGTGGGACATTTTAAAAAACCCACAAAAAACAACTCTTGAAGGACATTTGAACTCGGATGTAGCACACGGGTTTTGCAAAACATTTAAAAAAAATACATCATTTATATCGTATATCGATTCATGACGCGCTCACACTCGCCGTGACGAATTTCTGCACCATGGGCGCTGTGATGTCTGTTACGCCGTGACGCCCCGCCATTGTTGGGACGCGTCGTGTGGCTGTTCACCTGACAGTTATTATTCATGGCGGCGACGCTGTTATGACAATCCCAGCACGGTATTATTACGTATACTGCTATTATGGTACACTTTTGACAGTTAAACGTATTAAATGTCCTTGGTAAAAAATAAAAACAATGGACACTGTACAGTTCATCGTACACAAAAGCTATTAACGCCTCACTAACAGTTCATCGCACACATTATAACCTGCACCGTCCAGCGCCAAACAGGTACGCCACCAATCCCGTTTCCTTGCTTCATTGACACTTGTATCTAGCTTTGCAGGAAACTTTATGGTGTGTGTGTGTGTGTGTGTGTGTGTGCAAAATCATGCACCGAAATTACCACAACAACAACAAATGTTACAAGGTGTCATTACGCTGAGAAAACAGGTAAGAAAACTGTGCGGAGCGACAGCCCAGGAAAAGACATTATGGTGAAAGAAAAAACAATGAAAAATTTAATGGAAGAGGCGCCGAAGTACCAATAAAAGAGGAGGAGAAGAGATGAAGAAAAATGTGAGAAAAAAAGAGGAAGACGATTATAGTCCCACTTTCTAACGTAGGGGAGACCGGGGCAAGTTGGCACATTTTTTACATTTTCGCTGATGGAAGCAAAACAATAGAGGATTTTGTTAATTTGATAGTTTCAGTCAAAAATACAAACATTCCTCTTACATTCCATGCAATAAAAACAATGTTTTCACTCCAAAAAAAAGTACAGCATTCTTTAGAAAAAAATAATTAACATGTACCAACTTACCACGCATACGGGGTAAGTTGGCACACACTATGGGGTAAATTGGCACATCTTATATTAAAAGCAACTTAGAAGCGTATGACCGTAAATTTATATACAGATTATCTGTACTGCGTAATTTAAAGACCATTCTGTCCCAGTGTAACACAAAACATACATTTTCAGTCAAGAAAATACCGATACCACAGCACCATAACAAAAGACTGACCATTTATCATATTAAAGTGAAAATAATTAATTAATTGTAGCCTATTTGCTTATCAATCTATCTGTCAAAAGCAGCCTAGCACTGTAGGCTACGTGAGTGTGTGCGTGCCGCAACCAGTTCATGTATAGCCTAATGTTAGGTAAGTTGACACTGAGCCAACGTGCCCCGTTTTCATTGAGCCAACTTGCCCCATTCAAGAAATTAGTCATGAACAACGATTTTAGTATATACTGAGAAACCTAGTGTGATCGGTATTGAGGGTAGACAGTCCTAATACCCTAAGTTAGAATATGGCTGAATTGAAAAGTACCCCCCAATAAACAGAGACATGTTATAGCAAATAATATAATCAAAAGAAAATTTACTTTCCAGCATCAAAATCAAACTTTGCCCCACAGCAGCCAACTCCTGCGACCCCTCAGGATGGCAGTTTGTTAGCAACTGGGGATCAATGTGGCGATCACTTGGTGTGCGTATCGCTGCCGTCAAGCAGTAAATAGTGAAATTATTTCGTGTGCCAACTTACCCCTGTAGCCAACTTGCCCCGGTCTCCCCTACACACACACACACGTTTTGTAGTAACCATGAGCAAAGAGAAGAACCATAACGCAGGCAGATCTAAAAATAACTTTACAACAAAAAGATAAATGCAAATGTTTTTTTTTTTGTTTTGTTTTTTTCGTATAACTGCACGGGGGCGGCGGCTCAGTGGGTTGATGCTCTGCAGACAGCGCTCTCCTGCATGTAACTCTAACACTAACAAAATGCGAATCATAAATAAGACATGCAGTTGTTTGTACATGTGAGAGAGAGAGAGAGAGAGAGAGAGAGAGAGAGAGAGAGAGAGAGAGAGAGAGAGAGAGAGAGAGAGAGAGAGAGAGAGAGAGAGAGAGAGAGAGAGAGAGAGAGAAAGAGGAGGGTATATAGGAGGGCGCAATACGGGAAATCATTTGGAATCATTTTTTGTACAGGTGAGAGAGAAATGAGGGTATATAGGAGCGCGCTATACTGGAGGTCACTAGGAAGCTTTATCGTACAGGTGAGAGAGGAAGAGAGAAGGGTATATATGGACGCGATACGGGAGGTCACTAGGAAGCTTTATCGTACAGGTGAGAGAGGAAGAGCTCAGGGTATATATGGACGCGATACGGGAGGTCACTAGGAAGCTTTATCGTACAGGTGAGAGAGGAAGAGAGAAGGGTATATATGGACGCGATACAGGAGGTCACTAGGAAGCTTTATCGTACAGGTGAGAGAGGAAGAGAGAAGGGTATATATGGACGCGATACAGGAGGTCACTAGGAAGCTTTATCGTACAGGTGAGAGGGGAAGAGAGAAGGGTATATATGGACGCGATACAGGAGGTCACTAGGAAGCTTTATCGTACAGGTGAGAGAGGAAGAGAGAAGGGTATATATGGACGCGATACAGGAGGTCACTAGGAAGCTTTATCGTACAGGTGAGAGAGGAAGAGAGAAGGGTATATATGGACGCGATACAGGAGGTCACTAGGAAGCTTTATCGTACAGGTGAGAGTGGAAGAGAGAAGGGTATATATGGACGCGATACAGGAGGTCACTAGGAAGCTTTATCGTACAGGTGAGAGGGGAAGAGAGAAGGGTATATATGGACGCGATACAGGAGGTCACTAGGAAGCTTTATCGTACAGGTGAGAGAGGAAGAGAGAAGGGTATATATGGACGCGATACAGGAGGTCACTAGGAAGCTTTATCGTACAGGTGAGAGAGGAAGAGAGAAGGGTATATATGAACACGATACAGGAGGTCACTAGGAAGCTTTATCGTACAGGTGAGAGAGGAAGAGAGAAGGGTATATATGGACGCGATACAGGAGGTCACTTAGAAGCTTTATCGTACAGGTGAGAGAGGAAGAGAGAAGGGTATATATGGACGCGATACGGGAGGTCACTTGGAAGCTTTATCGTACAGGTGAGAGAGGAAGAGAGAAGGGTATATATGGACGATTTACAGGAGGTCACTAGGAAGCTTTATCGTACAGGTGAGAGGGGAAGAGAGAAGGGTATATATGGACACGATGCGGGAGGTCAATTCGAAACGTGCCAAAGGGTGAAACGGGGATGCTACGTCACAGCTGTCACTTAAGATTTGTGGCATAACAGTGCTATAATGACCCTGATTACCCAGCTCGGGGGAAATAATCGCCTCCAAATCATGTGACTGAAAATCTTGTATATTGAAGTTTATTTCGGTTTGATAGTGTAATTTACTCTCTCTCTCTCTCTCTCTCTCTCTCTTACTTTATTATTATTATTATTATTATTATTATTATTATTCTTAATGTAATTTACTTTTTTTCACAACGGCATTATGTGTATCCAAATTATCTGTTTCTCTCTCTCTCTCTCTCTCTTACTTTATTATTATTATTATTATTCTTAATGTAATTTACTTTTTTTCACAACGGCATTATGTGTATCCAAATTATCTGTTTCTCTCTCTCTCTCTCTCTCTCTCTCTCTCTCTCTCTCTCTCTCTCTCTCGTGGGAAAAATTACATATTATTAGGGAGATTAAATTAACTGTCTTGCCAATTCACGTTTTTCTTCCCACTTCGCCACTTCGGTCTCTTCGCCTCCACCTTATCATTTCCTCCTCCCCTGCTCTCGTTTTCCCATCCTCTGCTCCGCCTCGGTCCTCCTCGGCGGGGCTCTCGAGGCTGTTTTTTGCGTCCTCTCTTCCCCGTTGGCGCGCCGGGGGAAGGAAGTCGTTGTGTCAGATTCCTGCTAAAAAACGAAAGAGGTGGAAATATGCGAAACATCTGACGCTAAATTTTATGTAGGAGACCGTAATGTGTGTGTTGAGGGGGAGGTTAGGGGGGAAGGGCAGAGAGAGAGAGAGAGAGAGAGAGAGAGAGAGAGAGAGAGAGAGAGAGAGAGAGAGAGAGAGAGAGAGAGAGAGAGAGAGAGAGAGAGAGAGAGAGAGAGAGAGAGAGAGAGTAAGGGGGGTAGGGGACTTAATATGCGAAAAGTCCCCCTTCACACGTATCAGGTATTGTATGAAGGGAAAGAAAGCAAAGAAAGTTACCTATGACACACTAACACACACACACACACACACACAGAGAGAGAGAGAGAGAGAGAGAGAGAGAGAGAGAGAGAGAGAGAGAGAGAGAGAGAGAGAGAGAGAGAGAAGAGAAGAGAAGAGAAGAGAAGAGAGAGAGAGAGAGAGAGAGAGAGAGAGAGAGAGAGAGAGAGAGAGAGAGAGAGAGAGAGAATGGTAATGGCCTCCATCATCTTCCGCATAGCCTCAATCCCACGAGCGTCCTTCACAGCCAAGTTCACTGACCTACGAGCAGCGGCAACTACAACAACAATAACAATAACAATAATAACAACAAAAACTACCCCGCACCTAGGCCACCGCCACCACAACAACAACAATTGCCACAATTTAAGGAATAATAGCAGCAACAATGACAGTTAATTCTACTAACCCAACAATATACTACTGCAGCTGCAACAACAACCACCACTACTGCCATTACTACAACTATCACTACTACTCTTGGTTATTTACGCTCTCTCTCTCTCTCTCTCTCTCTCTCTCTCTCTCTCTCTCTCTCTCTCTCTCGTTTAATTTTCTTTCGTTTTTCTTTCTCTTTTTCTCTTTTCTTTTTCTTACTTTGTTTTCCATTCTTTCGTTCATTTCATTCTTCTCTCCTTTTTTTCTTCTCTCTCTTCCTTTCTTTCTTTTTTTCTGTTTTCATTCATTCATTCATTCATTCATTCATTCTCTCTCTCTCTCTCTCTCTCTCTCTCTCTCTCTCTCTCTCTCTCTCTCTCTCTCTCTCTCTCCCCAGCGTACAGCCTATAGGTCAGTGGGTGCCAACCTTTCCTGGTCCAAGGCCCCCTCCCTGCCGCCCTAATAAGCCAAGACCTTTCAATGAGAATGACCGAGTGATACTTTCAGTCGCTAAACAATTCCGTGACCTCATAACATTAACTGCATTTTCTATTGTTGTAAGAGTTAAGGTTTCACTGCAGCCGCCCGATTCGCCTTTACAAACCAAATATGTACAGTAGCTATGGGAGGCTGCATTGGCGCGAGGGGAAAGAAGACAAGACAAGGGTTGCAAATCTCTGTGACACATCTGGAATCGCGGTGTGGCCCTTATTATTTTTTTACATCAAAGGACGCGGCTCAAGGGCAACAAAAAAAAAGTACAAAAAAGCCCGCTACTCGCCGCTCCCACTAAAGTAAAAAGCAAAGAGTAGCCAAAAGAGAGACCCACAGCTCTTTGATTGAAGTTTCTGCTGTATGTATCAAGAAAAACAATAGATAAACGACTAAAAACGAAAAAAAGAGCCAAGCTAATGCGTAGAAAATCAAGTACTCACAAAACATTCCATCCTATTTTGCGTCGAAGGTTTTCTAATTAAGGTTCGGAAGTGTATAGAGAACGTGGCGTGACCATGGAGGGTTTGGGGCTGGCCGAAACGAAACCATTAAACCACCTCCAATAACCTGACCTGCTTAGTGGAGAGTAATTACGTGTGTGTGTGTGTGTGTGTGTGTGTGTGTGTGTGTGTGTGTGTGAGAGAGAGAGAGAGAGAGAGAGAGAGAGAGAGAGAGAGAGAGAGAGAGAGAGAGAGAGAGAGAGAGAGAGAGAGAGAGAGAGAGAAAACGAATGAAAGAAAACAAGAGAAAGAGAAAGGAAGAAAGAAAAAAAGAGAAGAGTGAATGAAAGAAAAGAAAACAAGGTAATAAAAAGAAAAGAAAGAAAAAAAGAAGGAAAAATTGAAGAAAATTAAACGAGAGAGAGAGAGAGAGAGAGAGAGAGAGAGAGAGGGCGCAACACACCTGGGGCTCGGTGGGAACCAACACACAGGAGGGGCAGGCGTATACGAGGGGTGGCGAAAGGGTTGGTTCCGGGCGTGACAGTGTGCGCTTGTGACCAAACAGACGCACAACACAGGCGGGCGAGGGAGGGAGGAGGGAGGAACGGGGCGAGGAAAGGGGGAAGGAGAGCAGGAGGAAGGGAGTGAGGAGCGAGGATTGGAGGAGGGAAGGGGAGTATACGAAGAAAGGATGGAAAATGAAAGCTGAAGGAGGAAAAGAAGTAAGAAAAGTGAGGAAGTGAAACGCCATGGGGGAAAAATGTAGAGAGAGCAAGATAGAACAAAGATAGCAGATTAGAGATGTTAAGGACTTGAAATGCATATTAAACAAAGGAAGGAGGTAGAGAAAGAAATGAGATAAAGGAAAGAGAGAGAGAGAGAGAGAGAGAGAGAGAGAGAGAGAGAGAGAGAGAGAGAGAGAGAGAGAGAGAGAGAGAGAGAGAGAGAGAGAGAGAGAGAGAGAGAGAGAGAGAGAGAGAGAGAGAGAGAGAGAGAAAGGAAGAGAACTAGTGTATTAAAAAATAAGAATAAAAAATGAAAGCCACAAAAAAATGCAAAAAAAAAAAAAGGAGGAAACAGTGAGACTGATTCATTTTACGCGACGAAGGTAAACAGTGCAGACAAACGTACGCGTCCACCTGAGTATGGAAAACTTCAGTGTGTTTTCCTGGCTCCGTCTTTCTCATGAGTGATCCACCCCCCTCATCCTATAGCCCCAACACACACAGGTACAGAACAAGAAGAAGAAGAAGAAGAAGAAGAAAACGGAAGAAGAAGAAAACGAAAGGAGGAGGAGGAGGAATAGGAGAAGGAGGAATAGGAGGAGGAGAAGAAGAAGAAGGTGGAGTAGTATGTACGACCCATCCCCTTCCCCCAACACACACATATACACACTACCTATCGCTCTCCTCCACTGGCCTTGCGCACTACCTCCCTCTTTCCTTGCAATCCGCCTCCCTCAGATGAACTACACCTACTCCCTCTTCCTCGACCCCTGCACAAGTATACTATAATCCCCCCACTTCTCCCACTCACCGTACCCCCACATACACGTACTACCTAACCTCCTTCCCTCGCCTTCCCCCCCTACACATGTACTATCCACCCCCACGCAATCAATCAGCTGACCACAAGACGTCATAACACGCAGGCAACAACTATGCGCGCAGACATCAAGCGCGTAACACACACACACACACACACACACACACGGTCCTGAGTCTATTTACACAGTGGTTAGCGCGCAAGACTGGTGTGTGAGTCAACATTTGTTCCTTTTCTGATCTGTTGGCTTGGCGCTCCTGACGGTGAGAGTTACGACGGCTTCATATGTATCCAAATTATCTGCTTCGTCCCCCCCCACCCCTTCTCTCTCTCTCTCTCTCTCTCTCTCTCTCTCTCTCTCTCTCTCTCTCTCTCTCTCACACACACACTTTTTGCCCCAACAAATCTCGAGTAAAATGGTTCCGGCTTGTGTTAGGGTTTGCGTACACACACACACACACACACATATAAACCTACATATATACAGAGACAGACAGACACACAGAATTACAGAGACATATAGACAGACACAGAGACTGACAGAAACAGACAAACAGACGGCGACACACAGAGACAGACAGACACAAACAGAGACGCAGACGCAGACACAAACACAAACAAACAAACAAAGAGAGGCGGTGGGTGAATCGACAGAGTAACACCACCGCGTTCAGGAGGACGCGAGTTCAATCCCCGCCCGGTGCCACCAAGCTGGGATTTTTCAGCCGCCGCCGAGTGGCTTAAAACTACCCACATGCTGTCCAGAAGACCACCTATCAACCCGGACTCTAGACTCTAGGATTAAAGATGAGCTCCGGGAGGGCAGCATGAGCCAATGCAAGATGCTATAAGCACTCGCCTGCGCCAGAACGGGCTGGGCCGACCATCAGGACCCACCGGGAAGAAGCCTTGGGCCGACCATCAGGCCCCACCGGGAAAAAGCCTACCGGCGCTATAGGCCGCGACGTAAAAAAAAAAAAAAAAAAAAAAAAAAAAACAGAAGCAAACAGAACCCGAATTAACTTATGCATTAGTGAGGTTAAGTCAAGAAGAAAAAGAGACAAACACAAATAACAACAACAACAGCAGCAACAACAACAAACTAACAGAAAAAAAAAACATTATTCCCAGACCAATGATTTTTTCAGCGGGACGTCAATGAAGTAATAAAGTCATTATGATATTTGTGTACGTAATTATTTTCTTCCTGGACGTAACGGGAGGGTTATCTAACTCATAATTAGCTGAAACATGTACGTAACGGCATTTACCGGCAACTCATTTAGACGACTCAACTCATAAGGCGAAAACGTAAAAAAAAAAATGTGTACTGCTGTGTGTGTGTGTGTGTGTGTGTGTGTGTGTGTGTGTGTGTGATTTAAGTAGTAGTAGTAGTAGTAGTAGTAGTAGTAGTAGTAGTAGTAGTAGTAGTAGTAGTAGTAGTAGTAGTAGTAGCAGCAGCAGCAACAACAACAGTTGGAATACTATTGTTAATTCAGTATTACATGTTGTTTTATTATCGCTGTTGTTACCGTCCTCGCCGTGGCCACAACCTCACCAAAACGTGTCACAACATGTTTCGCGCCTCATATGCGGCGTCGAGAGGCCCCCATTATTACAGGGCTCGCGTGACGTGACGCTAGTGGAACAGCTCTCTCTCTCTCTCTCTCTCTCTCTCTCTCTCTCTCTCTCTCACCATATGACCACTATCTGAAAGCACCGTATCATCCTCTGGCCACAAAGTGCGTGCGTGCGAGTGTGTGTGTGTGTGTGTGTGTGTGTGTGTGTGTGTGTGTGTGTGTGTGATAAAGGCGATGATAAAAAAACAACGATGATGAGGAGAGAGAAAGAATGGTGAGGACAACGGCGATAATAATGATGTTGGTGATGATTAAAAGGTGAAACAGGATGATGGCAATGATAACAACGATGGTGGTGGTGGTAATGGTGATGACTCTGGTGGTGGTGGTGGTGGTGATTATTATGGTGGAGGTGGCGTGCTGTCTTTTTACTGTTGTTGTTGTTGTTTCGTGAGACAATAATCCTGGCAACCATAAAAAGAGTGAAGGAGGACGGCAAGGCTATACAACTAACCTATATTCTTTTTTTTTTTCGCAGGTGGCACGAGAGAGAGAGAGAGAGAGAGAGAGAGAGAGAGAGAGACCAATGCATCACCCCCGCTCTCTACAACGCCAATAACATGAGGACGCGGAAGGTGGTGGCATGGGTGGTGACTGTGTTGGGGATGATGGTTGTGGTGAAGCTTCCCAGGTGTGCTCAGGTGAGTGGTGGTGGTGGTGTTACTAGTGGTGATGGTGGTGGTGGTGTTACTAGTGGTGATGGTGGTGGTGGTGTTACTAGTGGTGATGGTGGTGGTGGTGAATCTTATACATTAATTAGAGTACGAGAAACTGGTAGATAAATATACTAAATCAACAACAAAAAGAATAACTACTAAACCTAACATGTGTCTAGTTATTCATTTCATTTATTTTTATCGGTTTGCTAAAAGTAACTGATTTATCTCGAAGAATGACCAACGGGTAGAAGAACTAAATGACAGTGGTAATAATAAGTAATAAGTATTGCAGTAATGTCTGTGTCTGTCTCTGTCTGTCTGTCTATTTGTCTACCTATCTACATCTTTCTCTCCCCCACCCCCCTGCCCCTCTCTCTCTCTCTCTCTCTCTCTCTCTCTCTCTCTCTCTCTCTCTCTCTCATCACCTGCCCTCGTCCCCCCCCTCAGGCAGAGCTCACCTGGAACAATCTCTTTGGACCCAAGACGGGGGAAGGCCCGGAGAGATGCGCCTGTTGTGAGTATACGCGCGCGCGCACACACACACACACACACACACACACACACACACAATACCTACATCATTCTTTCTCACACCTTTCATAGTTAAGGGTTGCAATTACGCCCATTCTCTCTCTCTCTCTCTCTCTCTCTCTCTCTCTCTCTCTCTCTCTCTCTCTCTCTCTCTCTCAGCTCAGCATCTCCAGTAGTCAGCCTTTCACTTTGACAGATGGACAGGAAACTGGACAACCCATCGCAAGTAAAAGAAAAAAAGACGCTCAGATAATTATGAACGAAGCCAACGAGACGGGGATGAGCACCGCCGCCACGCGCAATGAACATGACTAAAAAAAAAAAAAAACCTATTGTGACATATAGCGAAGGCACAAGGATAGCAAGTCTACGTTCTTAACCTTTCTAACGACACGGAAACACAAAACAGACGCTCATGTGCCTTGTACATAATTCGCGCATAACGGAACCTTCACTCACACAACCTTCACACAAGACCTGGAAACCATCATCGACACTGAAGTTCATTACAAAGGGACGGAAAAACTTGAGGTAATAACTGTTTAAGCTTCAAAGTATAACGGGAGCTGAGGAGACGTATCAATATTCGGTAACACGACACCAGAGGGAATTATAACATGCAATAGTCCCTCATTACCACGTCATTACTTGGGGGTCCTCGACAGTGATCTCATACGCGTGAAAGCAAGGCGAAGGGAACCAAGGAGCCCCGTTACACCGACGTCAGGAAAGATGTAATTGAGGCACTGATAGCACAGGAAGTCTGCAACCCCCCACGAAGATTTGTTCTCAGCCATTCACACACACACAAGCATAATTACTGACACACACACACACACACACACACACACACACACACACACTCTATGAAATCTTAAGGTCCATTATTCACAAACATTTCGGGGCTCACACATCCACATTTGACAAGGTTTTCGTAGAGGTTGTGTTCATATTTCCACGGGTATAGTTTCTTGAGCCTGGTGGTAGTTTGACATGGCCTCCGCACAATAAACAAAAAAACACTCATGAGACCAGACTAATCCCTCTCCTTTTTTTTTTTTTTTTTTACAGCAGAGGCGACAGTGCAAGGGCGTAAAAAAAAATCATTAATGAAAAAAAAAAAGCCCGCTACTTACTTACTGTCGCCTTAAAAATATTTGTTCTTGGAGCCGAAAGCGTCTAACAACACAGCAACAATGGTCACTTTCCTTTTCCCCATATAACGTCTGTCTGGCCCTCATATTCTCCGCCCCGCTCTCCCTCCCGCCCTCATTCCCTCACCATCTCCTTCCTCGGGTTCAAATCTCCATTCCTTCATTCAGTCATTCACATTCAGTGCATGACGAGGAGAGAAAGAGAAGTCTGCATCATCTACTCCCCTTCCCTCCCCCCCTACAACTTTCCCTTTTCTCTGAGATTATCATTATTACAAGTTTTTTTTTTTCCCTCGTCGCCGCCGCCAGTAAAATAGGAGCCAATACGTCACGACACAGTTACTCTATATATTCTTCCCAACCAGTCAGTACGTTTGCGGTCACACTTTCCACTGGTCGGTCTCTCTCTCTCTCTCTCTCTCTCTCTCTCTCTCTCTCTCTCTCTCTCTCTCTTTGTGGTTATGCTTGTGTCATTGTTACGGGGGATGAAAGCACATTCCTTTTTTTTGTATGTGTAAAATACGTCTATGCATCAACAAATGTAAATACCAAACACACACACACACACACACACACACACACACACACACACACACACACACACACACACACACACACACACACACACACACACACACACACACACACACACACACACACACACACACACACACACACACACACACACACACACACACACACACACACAAATAATCATGTAAATATACCATCCCCTGTACATAGGCCACAACAACACGTCCAGTTACCACACCTGTAAATACCCATGCATTCCTAATACTTGTAAATACTGAAGAAAACATCTCCTTGTATATAAACTTGTAAATAAGGAAAGAGGTGAAGCCCGCATTGAGTTACGAGTGATTTTTTTCCTTACAATCCTGACGTATTCTTCAAAGGAGCGTAAATTTTCTTTTCCTAATTCTTATATCAAGCGTATAGCAATGGAGATAAGAGGGTTAGGGCATTTTGTTTGTTTGTTTGTTTGTTTGTTTGCCGTGCCCCATGTTCCAATATAACGTCATTACACTAAATTTCTTGACTTCTTTTGTTTTATCAAGGGAGGGGCATCAGTCCACCCTTGCAACTAAACCTGGTCATTGTTTTCGGTGCTTTCTCTCAAACTCCTTTTAACTGGGACGGCAAGAAGTGGGATTGTTTGTTCTGTCCTTGATCTGTCTTCTGTACCGTAAGGAGTCGTAATATAAAGTCCCTAAATGCTCTAAAAGCTTCTGTCCTCGACCTTCATAACTCGTGACTCACAATACGGGCTTAGCTCTCAGGTTAATTCTGCAAGGTCGCGCTACGTCCCTCTGGCGGCGCGAAGGGTTATAAGTGAGTACAAACTAACCCGAATTCTGGCGGCGGCGGTGGTGTCGGCGGCCTGGCTCTCTCTCCCCTGCAGCGTGTGGCCTGCCGAACCGCCGCGCCAAGGTGGTGGGCGGCAGCTTCGCGGAGTTCAACGAGTACCCGTGGCAGGTGGCGCTGCTCTACAAGGGACACTTCTACTGCGGCGGCACCCTCATCAGCGACCGCTACGTGCTGACCGCCGCGCACTGCATCAGGGGGTGAGTGTGCGTGTGTGTGTGTGGGGGGGGGGGGGGGGGGGGTTATTCATGTCAACACAAACCTCAGATGAAGGCTATTTATCTACAACTAAAGCCACGATTCCGCGGGCCTGGGTTCGAATCCTGGCCTTGGCAGTCGGCGTGCAGCTCACCCTCCTCAATTTCGCTCTCCTCACTTTCGGGATGGTTGATGAACGAGTTCCTGAGAAAAGCTGGGAAGGTAAAATGTGGTAACCCGAATGTCACACTTGTCCTTGTGTCCCGGGATCATGGGTTATTTCCCACCACAGGCTCAAGGGGCAATATGACGGAGATGAACACCAAGGTCATTCGCAGGTATAACGTCTCTCTCTCTCTCTCTCTCTCTCTCTCTCTCTCTCTCTCTCTCACACACACACACACACACACACACACACACACACACACACATCCTATGGCCCATTACTTTCCCTCCCTTGACGCACCTCTCATTAAAGACACCACACAAGACGCGCTTTCCACAGGTGACCGATCAGGTGGCTAATTAAGTCATGAGGCTCAGCCAGGTAACAACTTAATAGCAGCCTCCGGAACACTAACAACAACAACAAAAACAACAATAATAATAATAATAATAATAATAATAATAATAATAATAATAATAATAATAATAAACGTGAGGAGGAAGGGAAGGAGGGGAGAGGAGGAGGGAAGGCGGTACGCTTGTCAATGCCTCCTTTAAAACACATGGATGAAGTTTCTGCGCCTGTCTGAAGAGTTTAGAGCTCTTTGTGGCTTATTGTGTCGGGGATGCACAGGTGCCGGTGGGTGAGCGGGTGGCGGGCGCGACATGATGCTGCGCTTAACGAAATGAAAATCATAACACACGGAGAAGTGATGTTTAAGTAAAGGAAACGTGACGCTCCGCTTAACTCATCGAAATATATAGGAAAAAGATACGAAAACGTGATCTTAGCCTTAAGACTACGAAAATAATATGAAAATGAACGCCGATAAACATGTGTTATCATGCCTCCCGGATTAGTTATATAATTTGTCTAACATTACACTGACATCCTCACTAAGAACATTTTGATTGGTGTCTGGCGTCTTAAAAACACTACACAAAACTGAAAAAACAATACTTCATTTCACAAGTCTAAAAAGTTCGTCACTTCTTGAAATTATAAACCATTGAGATTGGCATTCATAGATTTGGCACTGTATTGAAGTGACGAGTTATGGGTGACACAAAAGAAGTATGAATGCGTAATGTCTTCTGCTCTTCCACTCGGATGTGTTCGCCCCAAGATGTCTGACTCTTAGGAAGTGTCCTTCCTTTCTTCAAGATAGGTTCTTCTTCCACCGCCACTTCAAAATTCTGTCCCTTCACTAGTAATTCAAAGACTGTTCACTGTTATAACTATAATAATTTCAATGCGAGAGGCTTTGCCGTGCATCTTTCCTCGGAGTGGTTTTCGCTATGTAACTAGTTTCCTTTTCCTTCCCGTCGCCACGCCCGGCCCCGCAGCGTCAGCATCCACAACCTGCGCGTCATCGTCGGGGAGCACGTCCGCAGCTTCCCCATCGAGACGCGGAGCCGCGAGTACACGCCCGTCTACTCCATCTACTACCCGGAGTTCAACAAGAGCACTTACAACCACGACATCGGCCTGCTCAAGCTCAGCCACAAGATCGACACCCACATGTGGTTCTCGCGCCCCGCCTGCCTGCCGCTACCTGGTGAGTGCACACACACACACACACACACACACACACATATTATATATATATATATATATATATATATATATATATATATATATATATATATATATATATATATATATATATATTGTTCACTGGATTAATTATATTTATGCCATTATGCAATATGGTACACACCTGCTTCAACAATTATCTTAATAGAGGAATTTTTTGGTAACTATCGGTAATATTCATGTTGCCATGTAAACAATAACTTCCTGGCCGCGGCGACGAGCCTTGGGTCACGTCCGGAGTGGTACTTCCTGACACGAAAGCAAGTTGGACACTATTAAGGGGAGTATGGAGCCTGCGGGAGGCCTTGCGGTCTACACGGGGCAGCTCCTGTAAGCGTAATATTCACCCTCCGTCAGCTCCGCCCAGGAACCCGTCATCTCCGTACGAAACCTACAATTGCGGTCGCGTGCTCCACTCATCCCTCCTCATAAAAATAAAATACTGTAATTTCGTATAAAATGAAGATCGACTAAATCCGCGAACATAGTCGCTTCACCGCGTCTCATCGAAAACAGAAATAAGTTTCCAGCATCCACCAAATATTAATAATAAAAAAAAACGGGACACAGGATTGAGCGTTGCGGGAACGCATACATTTTTTTGGCCACGTACAGACATTAGTCTTCCATGGATATTATGCATTAATGTAGCGTAAAAAGGAGTTTTAACGAAGTGATGCACAAGCCAAGAATAATTACACGACACTCCTATCACCGAAAACCAGTCATCCCCGCGGCAGGCTAAACAGGCCCTTAGCTCCGCGGGTCATGGGAGGCTGCCTCGCCGCAAGCTGCCATGACCTGGCCTGCATCAGCGACCTCGGCAGAACGCACCCCGTTGCTGCCTTTTGCCTCTGGCCAGTGGCCACACGAAAAGCGAGGCAAGGCGAGGGTTGTCATGTCAGCACCCACCCCGTCGGCGCGCACGATTCATGAAGTGAAAAGTTTTTATAAACAGTTCCGTGCTTCACTTATTTGAGGTTTTATGAAAAATCTGCATGCACCATCGTGTTCAGGAGGCTTTTCTCTATAAGAAGGAATTGTTTATTTTAGTCTTTATTTCATAGCCGCTGCAAATGTTAGCTATATGTAAAATGTGTTATAAACTTTACGGATAAATTATTTACCTTCAACTCGTCACTATTTATTTAGTTTGTTTTATTGAGTTTTCACAAACATATTCGAGTTCTCCAATCACTGCTGCGTCTAACGGTGTTAACCAAAATGTCCTATCTAATGTATGAGTTGAGTTACGACAAATAATATGGAAGCATGTCTGTGAATCTGTGATGTCCCACCTTCTGACCGAGCTGTTGTTTATATCTGACGTCACAAGTTGTGACGGTGGCGCCTCTCAACATTGGATCTTTCCAGGTTGGTCCCGGAGCAACATTTTCTCAACAAATGTTGACCAGAGGTTGACCGCCAAAACGGCTTGATGCAACACGGAAGCAACTTGTGACGTATTCGTGACGTCTCTTCAACAAATGTTGACGGCGAAAATTCGCCTCTATCCCAGTCAGGGTCCCAGTCATGGCCGGGGTGCGGACACTCGTGGCGTCCTCGTGAACCAGTCTGCGCGCCAGGGCACTGAATAATCGCTGAGAAATTAAAGCAACACCAAACCCTTGCCACAGACCGCCATTTGTCAAACGCGCTTAGCCACAAACTTTCCCCCGCGCCTCCGCCTCCGCCTCCACCCCCACCTGTTATAATCACATGCTCATCACGACGGCGTGGATGACGGTCAAGCAGCCCCAGTGACCACCAAAGGATGTTTCGCGCGCCAGCTGGCCGCCGCAGAGGCACCAGGCGGAGCCAGGGGAGCAGCAGAAGCAGACACACCCGCTCACAACACAAGAGTACACACAGAGAAGGGCGGGGCAGTGGAGGCGCCGTGCCGTCGAGAAACAAATGAAGCACGAATATTAACCTTTCTTTTGTTCCGCATCGTTGTTGTAACTCTGTTGTGTCAATGTGGGGACGGACATTAAATCTTGTCGTAATTATTTTTATGCTGAAGCAAGATCAAACACATGAAAAAATTTAGCAATGAGCCTAATTCCTACAATATGTGCGGGTATAACGAACAGCTATAGAAACGTTCGATGCCTCAATCTCCACCACACTGCAGACCTTTCCGGCTGACTCATGACGCTTACAAATTATGTGGTGTTAAACATTTAAATAATTATAATAAATGTCGAGGAGTCTCCAAAACCATACGTCTGAAGTGCAATAAAAAAAGGGCGTCGTTTTGAAGCTACAATCCGTGACATTACTGAGCGAAACAACGAAACACTTCAATCGGCTCGTTGACCGCGACACAAACGCCAGACGTAAAACTTGATGAATGTAACGAATTAAACAACATCAGACTTTAATGTCCTCTGATGATAACCGTTGGCGGCTATGACGGACGGCGCTGAACACCTCCCTGTGACTGCGAGGGCGGCCCACTGACCCACATGAAGGTGTAGCCGCCGGAGACATCCTGGCGACTATGTGGAGCGGATGCTTGCAGCCGTCCCCGCCTCCCTCACGCTGTGCTTCCAGTGGGTGCGTGCAGGCCATTACCGCGCGTGCATGTGTGTGTATGGAGAGAGAGAGAGAGAGAGAGAGAGAGAGAGAGAGAGAGAGAGAGAGAGAGAGAGAATCATTTCGTGTTTCTATGACCATAATTGAGTGCATGCTGAACACCTGACCACTTATTTATATTTTTTTTATATACATATTTACACGTTCACAGACTGCGTGCCCATGTAGGTTCTGAAGAGGAATTTGCGACGAACTACCGCACGATATGTATAGGCAAAGTATAGCCTACCTCAGCGCGCGTGAATATATCAAAAGAAGAAAAAAAATTCACATCGAACGCTCTGCCTAACAACAATTACCGCTTTTCCTGGACACTCGTAATCTGCAAAGTCTGATGTTGCTGTGTTGCCGCCTCGGGGCAACACACATTCACTTACGGACCCACGCCGCAGCCCACACACTTGTCCGTGAACATCCCACTCATCGCCTCTCCTGCACCTCATCACGAACCCCAACTTTCACGTCCCAACCCCACCCCACACCCACACACCCACACATACATAGAATAGAATCCTGTCAAATTTCTGAATGAATGAGTAAAGTTTATTTTCGTCCATATTCCGCGTTTGAGAATATTTGAAAAAACAGTAAAAAAAAATTAAAATGCCGAACACTTTTACGATACTGTATTCTTGGTCCTCCTCCTCTACTTGTCTCCCCTCGCCAGGTCCCGGATCTTTCCTTTTTATTTTTTTCTTCAGGCCATCATCACCTCATCACCACGTCATCATTATTGTACTCAACCAGCAATGGGGACCCGCCCACACCTTGTTACCTTGATTAACTAATCACAAACACCTGACGCCGAGATTAAATTAGCAGGTAAACTTGTAAACTATGGAAGCAGGTACACACACACACACACACACACACACACACGCAGTGCCTGGCCCCACCTGCCTCTACGCACCTACACACCTGCGGGTATCCACTCAACTCTTGCACCAAATACCACTCCCAGAGGCTTCGTGAGTTAAGACAGTGGGGCGGGGAGGAGGGAAGGGGGAACGAAAGGAGGTGACGATGGAGGAGAGAAAGGTAATAAGGCGTGTGCGTGTGCTTGTTCCCTCCCCCCTGTGCCGCCGTCCATTACCGTCGTTCATCGTGCGCTACTTTCACGCCATCACCCGCCCATTCATTCCTGCCGCTCGGGTTCACGCCTCACGCACGCCCAGGGGAAGAAAGTTTAACGGAGGTTAAAAAAAAAAAAAAATAGTAGTTTCTACTTCTTGTATTAAAATCAAATGGAAACGTATGTGTATGTGTGTGTGTGTGTGAGAGAGAGAGAGAGAGAGAGAGAGAGAGAGAGAGAGAGAGAGAGAGAGAGAGAGAATGTATGCATATAAGAAAGTAAGAGGCAAAGGGGAAAAAAATACTTGCTTGTTATTACGCCACGTTAAGGCAGAGAAATGGAGGGCGACTGAGTGAGAGAAGGACGGTAGGGCGAAGGAAAGTGATGGGGTCGGCAGGAGGGATTATTGAGTGGGATTCCAGGCCACCGCAGCGCTGTCCGCCTCCCCCTCGGTGGGTGGTGGTGGCGGTGGTCACTGGGGCGGGTGAGAGTGGACGAAGGAGGGGGTGGGTGGGAGGAAAGAGGGAAGCGAGGACGGAAGAAGGGGACGGGAGTGTGAGAGGGAAGGGTGGTATGGGAGGACGGAGGAAGGGAGAGGAAGTGAGCGAGGGAAAGGGGATGTCGGAGGACGGAGGAAGGGGGAAGGAAAGGGGAGGGGGAGGACGGATGAACTGGGAAGGAGCATGGATGTGAAGGGTGGTGTAGGTGGACCCAAGATCTAAATATAGGGAGGCCCTTTCTTTAGATCTTGGGTGGACCATGGAGGTAGGACGGAGAGCCACTGTATAGCTGAGGAATAGAGGGGACGGAAGGGCACGCGTCTCACACTTATAATCCTTTACCCCCTTTTGCCGCCACTAAAATTTCCATGCGAAAAAATAATGGCTTTACGAAATCCACCAGAGCCGCACAGAAGGGACCGAGAAGATACCAAGGGCTGGAGAGATGGAGAACGTATACGTGCAGAGTGAGCCGGGCCGGGAAAACATGAGGGGATCAAAGAACGGCGATCATGAAAATTGAATCTCCACTGATTGGAAACACCTGTAGGGATAACCTTGTGACCGTCGTGGCCGGAGCACATGAGCAGCGTAATCCCAGGCACCGGCACCAACACCTCAACGGGGAGAAAGTTTACCTCAACGTCAACCCATTTCTGTCATGGCTGATGCGTCTGTTTCGTGTACACGCCAACCAGGGACGAGAACGACAGAGTTCAGCGGGGACTGAAGATCTAGGTTGCGGCGTTGTATTTATGTATACGTGGTGATAACTGATAACGCACATGTGTGTGTGTGTGTGTGTGTAGCGGGGGGGGGGGGGGGTGAGGCTCCTCAACCGGATAATTTGGGAACGTTTCCCGCGTGGTGGATGGCTACGGTGAGACGCCGCGCGTGCCTCGGAGTGGAGGAGGAAGTGGTCAAGATTTTTAAATAATTTTTTTGGTGGTGGAAGGTGAGTGCAATAAGTTATTTACAACTCTCTCTCTCTCTCTCTCTCTCTCTCGCGCGCGCGCGTGTGCGTGTGTATTTACCTAGTTGTGACATACGGGAAAAGAGCGACGCTCGCGCTGTCCCGTCTCCATATCCTCTCTTATCCAACTTTTCCTTAAAATCATGAATGCATCTTGCACAAACCACCTCCTCCTCCAGTCCAATCCATAGCTCAATGCTTCTGTTTGGGAAGCTAAACTTTTTCACATCTCGCCTGCACGCGGTCGCCCTCAACTTCTTTCTATGTCCTCTCGTTTCTCTCTCGTTCCGCACACACACAGGTCCTCTCTGTCCAGATTCTCCACCCCGCTCGCCACCCTGTACACCGCTATCAGGTCTCCTCTCTCTCTTCTCTCCAGGGTTGTGAGCCCCATGCTATTGAGTCTCTCCTCATACGTCCGATCACCAAGTTCCGGTACCATCTTAGTTGCCACTCTCTGCATTCTTTCCAGCTTTCTTATGTTCTTCTTTTCGTGAGGAGACCAGACCACTGCTGCATACTCCAACCTTATCATTGCAACTATTATTTTCTTCATCTCCACGTCCAAATTCACAAATGCCGTCCTTATGTTCCTCAGCAAATTCATAGTTTGTCCCGTTATCCTGTTGATGTGTTTGTCCAGTGACATGTTCTCTGGGATGGTCATTCCCAAATCTTTTTCTTCCATTCCTCTGCATATTATCTCACTTCCCATCTTATAATCGTATTCACATCTTCTACCACTCCTACCAAACTCTATTTTTTTACATTTCCCAAGGTTGAACTCCATCTGCCATGTACCACTCCACTCCCATATTTTGTCCAGGTCCCTCTGCAATGCCTTACAGTCCTTCACATCATTCACTCGTCTCAATAGCTTTGCATCATCTGCAAACAAACTCACATAGCTGGTCACTCCGTCCACCATATCATTTATATAAACAGCAAACATTAGTGGCGCCAGCACCGAACCTTGTGGAACCCCACTCATCACTGGGCACCAGTTGGAAACCCTGTCATTGATTATTGTCCTCATTTCCCTGTTAGTTAGGAAGTCCTCCAGCCACTTAATCAGTCCATCACCCACTCCATCCCTATTTTTAATTTTCCAAATTAGTCTTCTGTGCAGTACTTTGTCAAATGCCTTTTTCAAATCCAGGTACACTCCATCCCCCCAGCCTTCTCTCTCTTGTAATAAATCTGTCACCCTTGAGTAGTAACATAACAAGTTGGTGACACAAGATCTCCCTCTCCTGAATCCAGACTGACAATCCGAGATAATTTTCTCACTTCTAAAAAATCCGACCACCTGTTTTTAATCAGCCTCTCGCATATCTTCGCAACCACACTAGAGAGTGATACCGGTCTGTAATTTAATGGGTCCTCTCTCTTGCCTCCCTTAAAAACTGGTACTATGTTTGCTCTCTTCCAATCCTGTGGTACCCTTCCTTCACTCAGGGAGGCATTCATTATGGAGTGCAGTTTCTCTGCAAGTTGCTCACTACATTCTTTCAAGATCCACCCTGATACTCCATCCAGCCCCGTCGTTTTTCTTACATCCAGCTTGCTCAAGCTTTCCTTGACCTCCTGCACCGTTAACTGTACCCTTCCTCTTTCCTGCCCCAGTGGTTGTACAAATTCGTCTTCTTTTGTGAAAACTTTATGAAAGCTATTGTTCATCACTTCTGCCATCTCTGCTGGGTCCTCATATGTAGTTCCATCCATTTTCAGTTTATCGATTGTTTCTTTATTCTTTAATTTACCGTTCACATGTCTATAGAATAGTTTAGGTTGATCTTTGCACTTGTCTATTAAATCTTTTTCATATTTCCGTTTTTCTTCTCTTCTAATTTTTGTATAGTCGTTCCTTGCTTGTTTGAAATCATTCCACGAGTTGATTCTTCTTCGTCTCCTCCATCCCTTCCAAGCTTCCTCCTTTCTCTTTCTAGCTGCCTCGCATCTTTTGTTAAACCACTCCTTTTTACCAACATCCTTTTTGGTGTGTGTGTGTGTGTGTGTGTGTGTCCCACTACTCCTTATGGACCTCTCACATTTCTCAGTTGTATGTTAATGTTCGTCCAAATAACTAAGTTGCTTTGTTGAAATCAAAGCCTAACAAACAAATTCAAGTTGTTCAAAGATCTCTAAAAAAACATCGGTGCGGTCAGATAAACCAAACAGTTATCCTGTAATCATTACCATTATAAATTAAGGCTTCAGCAATGCCCAAGTGATTTTCCAAAAAGGGTAACAAAATGCGTCAGGTTGCACAACTGAAGGATTTGGAATCCACTGAAAAGTTGGCGTTGTGGCTACATAAAAACTTTACTTCACCAAGTAATATTACCTATAAGGAAACTTAACTTGCAGGTTAATGAACACCACTTTTTTTCTGAAATATGTTTTATATTATTCATCTTGATCACTTCTGTATTTCTAAAGTTCATGGACAGGCCACATCAGCAGACTTCTATGCCTATTTCTTTGGTCTGTGCCTCCTTCTACCCTCTACCCCGCTGCCTCTCCCTCCCCAGACACAGACTACGTCGGGGAGCTGGCTGTGGTGACGGGCTGGGGGCGCGTGTCCGAGAAGGGGCAGCCCACGGACATCCTCAAGGAGGCCCTAGTCCCCATTTTCTCGAACGCCGTCTGCCAGGCGCTGCGCTACCGCCCCTACGAGATCACCGACAACATGTTCTGTGCCGGATACATCAACGGCGGCACAGACTCCTGCCACGTGAGGGGACGGTGCTCGTGTGTGTGTGTGTGTGTGTGTGTGTGTGTGTGTGTGAGTGTGTGTGTGTGACTGGAGGTTAGGTTGAAATGTTTTAAGTATATAGACAATTATTAATACTGGCACAAAGCTCTGAAGGAGTAACTGCAGGGGAAGTATTGTCTTATAGATATATGGAGCCAGTAATCTTTCATACCCAGTGCCAGTCCTGGGCTTTTGTGGGTCTTAACAGGATTTTATTTGGACCCCCCTCCGAGTATGTCATTTTAATTTCCCTCATATATATATATATATATATATATATATATATATATATATATATATATATATATATATATATATATATATATATATATATATATATATATATACTATTATTATGATTTGGTGCCTCCTGGCTACTTCAGAGGGCTTCCAAGAAACTGCTTCTGTTGTTTACTGGGTTACAAGTTTCGGCATTGTGGCTTTTATTACTAGATTCAAAGATTTCATCAGTCTTAGGTGAATGAACCTGATGTATATAATCTCATCCCTAAATCTCTGAAAATTAAAGACCAATTCCTTTCTGTTTACAAATAAAATTTAAAGGGCTAAATATATCCATGAACAATATTCTCTTTTCTTCACTTGCACAATTATAATAGCATACTACAGTTTGGGAAATCATTTTGAAGTACCTGCAGCAACTTCTCTGTGCTAATATAGTTTTCTATTAACATGGCTGACAATTTAATACATGAGCAAAAAATAATGCACATCCACAAAATTTCACAGGAGTCCAAAATTATATTACTTCACATATATTTTCTTTCTCTTCCTCCCCACCCGCAGGGTGACAGTGGTGGTGGCCTCCTATGGGAAGGCAGTGACGGAAAGATGGATGTGGTGGGTGAGTGAAGCTTTTTGTACCATACCCGTTAATGCCACTCAGGAGGGCCAGTAACAACTATTTAGTAGAATTGTAACGTGTCTTAGATTGGAATAAGAATTCTGCATGCCTGATTTTTCAGAGGCCCTGAACAGTACATTTCATTAAACAAACTTTCTTCATTAGATGTTATGCATCAATACGTTATGTTGTTTTGAGGATCCTCTTGATCTCCATCCAACCAGCACACATAATATGCTAGACAGTTTCTGCATATTATTTATATGGCAGATTCATTGTCGCCCTGGTGCATGCAAGTCTACTATCATGTCATAAGATTGGTATGCAGCAATGTTCACTCTCTGCTGCTCAATCATTTCATTAAATTCACTACGGGCCAGTGATGCACTTGAGTACTACCCACATTGGGATTCTGTCAACTTTTTTAGCCACAATAAAGATCAACAGCTAGACTTTGGCTCTACAAGACATAGATTGACACAGACACAATCATTCCAAAATCATTAATCAGAAAAAATTATTATAATGCATTCTTAAAATTCTATGACTAAATCAAGGACTATTACTCTCCCTTCCCCTGCACTGGCATTTTTGCATGCAGTCACTTTGATTTTGCAGTGAGGAAACATTAAAGAGTAAAATGTATGATTAAAACCTTCATTATATAAAATTAATAATTGTTCTGTATGATGCTACATATAATTATGTAAAAATGCAAACCCTACATTAACAACTGGTCTACCTGAAAAGAACTCATTCTTTTTCTACATACAGACACAGAAACAAACACACACACATGCATCCACACACACGCACACACATGCCTCACCGAGCCACTGCTGCTGCAGGTGTGGTGTCCTGGGGTCAGGGGTGTGGCCGCCACGGCTACCCTGGAGTCTACACAAGGGTCACTCGCTACCTGGACTGGATACGTGAACACACCCGCGACAGCTGCTACTGCGGCAGGAGAAGAGGAAGGCTCCCTGGGCCGCTTCTGGGGGGATGACGAAGGCTTCTTTAGTGCTCCTCTTGTATTGTGAATAGTTTTTAGTGTTAAAACTTGTGCATTGAGTGTAGTTTCTTGTACTGTTTCTATGGAATCCATTAATTAACATGACTCAATCCAGTGTGAAGTGGAAGAGAAAACTGATGCGATATATCTGAAAATTATTACATAGTTTGACCGGTGGAAGTTGTGTTATATCTTAGTGACTAACTGCTGATAAACATGATGAAAAAACAGAAATGGAAAACATTTTTCTGAATGATCCCAAGTGATTTCTTACTTGAGAAGGAGTTTACAGCCGCTGTGATGGAGTGTGTCATTGGCCAGACTGTTTTGTCAGTGATGATGTTTTGGAAAACATGTGGTGTTTTAATGCCTGTGTTATGATCTTGGATTCTCTGAACATTGCAAATGCTAAATACAACAAAGTTCCTGCTTTACAATTAATTTTACTAGTCTAAAGCATTAGCACATACTTAGGCATTGAGTAAAAAATGGATCTGTGCTTGAATTGAAACTGTGAGTATATGATGATATTGATGAATCTGTGTAAGCTTGTACTGAATGTGATGCACAGCAATGCACACCACTACTTACCAGTCTTAAGTGAAGTGACACGCCTATCAGTCACTTTTCCGGTAGACTGATATAAGACTTTGGCTAAGACCCATGTGCTGCCTGCTTATTGCCTTTTCAAGATTAAACCTGTTTATGAAGTGTCTTTGCTCAGTCCCCCTTGAAATCTGATGATGAAACAGAGAATGACTGCAAACCTGAGGACCTTAAATCACCCATAAGAGTAACAAAATAAAATTAGGGGGCCAGAGGCAAAATGGAGTTTTACACACAGTACTTAGTACTGACAGCTTTGTATACATACAAGATAAATAACAACCATAACAAGAGCTACCTCCTTGATAACACCTTATAAACTATAGGTTTGCATTACTAAATAGCAATGACCACAATGAGTATGTACAATTAGGAATCTTTTCTGTCCTGAGTCTGGTATAGAAAGGAGAAAGCATAAAAATGTGGCACAAAACAATAATTTAATATCAACACTGGCAATGTGCAATATTTTTACAAAACATATATACACACACACAACTGTTCTGAAGATGAAGTGCAATGGCACCTCCAAGATTACCAGAATTATCATTAAATTTATATTACAATAAAATACACAACAATGCAGAGTTGATGAGTCGGCCCGTGCAGCGGGGCATCCAGCCACCACAGCCACACACAGCATGATCAGCTCCACTCAGACTCTGCAGCCTTCTCAAGGGGCGGCCACAGCCTTGCCACCTCAGGCTTCAGCTCCTTGTTCTGCAGCCACTGTGTGTACTCTCGCAGCAGGTCTGGGGAGGAAAGGAGAAAATATCAGAACTATAAGTTACTTTCATTTCCTACAACAATAAAGAAAAGAGTAGGACTACAGAGCTTGCCATATAACATAAATTATAGTCTGGAACTTCAACTTATCAAATGTCCTGTAAACCTGAGATTTAGTTGTCCAAATAGTCAATAATATATATAGACTCTGCATCAAACAATCAATACAATGGAAACTAACACTTGGGTTCAGAGGCCCAGATCTCCTTCAGTTTGGCAAGGGTGGTCGCCCCTCGGCTCATGAGCGCCTGCAACAGACTCTCCCTCTCCTTGCGGAACCTGCATAGGAACGAGGAAAAGAATGACACTTGGTTAAAAATATACTTAAACAACACAAAACAATCCTGACACGTTGAAGTGCTATATATTTGATGGCCTATTAACAATAATTCAGTTTCAGACTTTCATTCGAGGAAACATTTCTACAAAAATAAGTACATGGTAAAGACATTAATAAGACACAGAGGTAAAGAGAAACACAAAAACTAGGGCAAAACCATTTCAGTAAACCAGCTTTTCTTCCCCTTCTAGCTACACATCTAAATAGTTCAATCCTTAAAAGGAACATTTATCACTCCCAACCCTTCAGCAACCTTTCCACCTCCTCCTTGCACTAGCCACCCACCTGAGGGCCACGGGGCTGATAAGAGTCTTTGGTTCGTTGAGGTACTGCACAAAGGGGGCAAGCACAGGACACAGCTGACCCAGGAGGAAGTAGTAGGCCACCCAGCGGAAGATCTCCCTCCCCGCAGGGTACTCCACCTCCACCTGCGGGATCTCCCATGCAGCAGGACCTACACAGGGAGAGATGAGTGAAGTTTAAACAGCTTTGGTGGTCACTTAATATTGACCCCTTAATTAATGATACAGTACCCTTGCAAAGGTCACCTGCATCAATGAAGGTCTTACTCTGTGATATAGCGACAGGTTATTTCATTCATATAGTTAATTTTTCTCAGCCATCTCCTGTTCCATGTTCTGAGTATGAGTGGTAAATAATTACTCCAACACCCAGTTATATATGCTTTGTTATGGTGATATATAAACATGAATCACCTCACTACTGTTAGGCTTCAGTCATCAAACACTATTTAATGTTTCAATTCAATGTTTTAACCTTTAGATCAATGATATGACAGAATGCTGGACCAGAATAATGGGAGGCTGTCCAGGTAAATGCTATGATGTGCTGCACAGACCAACTGAAGGACAGGCATCTAGACAAATATAATGAATGAAGACCAATACAATGGCAGGATTCCTAGACCAATACAATGACAGGCCTCCCAGACCAACACAATGATGGAATTTAAAGACCTACAAAATGACAGGCTTCCTAATCTAAAACAATGACAGGATTCCTAGAGTGGCCAAAGTCAACGAAATACCATAGGTAGCGGTGCAGTGGCAAAGGATGGCATCCCTGTGTGGGTCGTAGTGTGGCTCAGGAGTCTCCAGGGGCGGGGAGAGAGTGCACAACGCTGGCGCAAACACTGGCAGCCACTCGTTTTCAATGGCTGTCACGTCTGATGGGAGGAATAGGGAGGGTAGCTTGTGAGCTAGGAGGATGATTCACAACACTTTTCATCATCATTAACATTAGAAACTCATTTGATAAAGAAGAATCTACCACATGACAAGACCAACACAACACAAACAACAGATATACAACACAACACAACACAAAGTACACGCACACACATACAAAAATGAAACCCAACCCAACCACCCCCACCATATCCCATCCAACCCAACATGACATAATACAACACAAAACAAAATGCACACACACACAAAAAAAAGCAATGCAACACAACCCAATACAACTTAAACCAAACCTTCCAAGCCCCACCCAATCCAACCCTATCCAGCCTAAAATGACATAATCCAACACAACACAAAACACACACACTAGTACTCACTCCTCATGAACATCTTGTGGGTCTGGTACACATCCTGGTACACCACCCACTTGGGCCGCTCCTTGTACAGCACCGACGACGAGGACAGGAACACCGGCTCCTCCATTTCCTGGGTCCTGAAGGAGGCGCACACACACACACACACACACACACGTTTAGTCTTTACATACAAAAATGCACATAAGACAAGACTAATATATTCTTGTCTCTTCCAAGCAAAATAAACTGAACCATAGGCAGTAACTAATAACATAATAGGTACCTTCTCTGCTGTATAAAATAAATAAATAAATGTATGTATAAATGCACCATAGTCAGCAGGAAAGGAGAAGCAACCCAGACTAATCTTGACATGGCCTGCTGACAACCATGACCCACCTGTACGCATGTTTCCACTTGACCTTGTCCTCAGCTGTCTTGAGGTCACAGTCATCCACCCGGCGAGCCACGTGGTCCACCGTCCCAGCCAACACCACCTGTCGCAGCAGTCTGGCCTAGGGGTAAGGAAGAGAGAGGGGAGGGTAAGGAGAGGAATGGATGGGTAAGGAAAAAAAATGAGTGAGGAGTAAGAGGGGATGCAAGTAGGGAATACATTATAAAAGAGAGATGGTAAGATAAGAGGATGTAAGGAAAGAAATGAATATGTAGAGAAAAAGAGATATGGGTGAGGTGTGAGAGAGGGAGGATGGTAAGGAAAGAAATGGATGTGTAGAGAAAGAAGATATGAGCGAGGCACAAGAGAGAGAGAGGATAGTAAGGAAAGAAAAGGATGTGAATAGGTAAGATATAGGCAGGCCGTGAAAAGATGGTAAGGAAAGGGATTGGTATTAGTATGGAAAAAGATTTGGGTGTGGCCTGAGAGAGAGGAAGGTGATGAAAGAAATGGATGTTGGATGTAAGAGGAAAAAAGAGAGGAAAGAAAGTAAGAAAAGAAATGGATGTTTTGAGATGGTAAGGAAAGGGATTGGTATTAGTATGGAAAAAGATTTGTTAGTGGCCTGAGAGAGAGGAAGGCGATGAAAGAAATGGATGTTGGATGTAAGAAAGAGGAAAGAAAGTAAGGAAAGAAATGGATGTTTTGAGGGGTATACAAAAACGGTCATGGCAGGAGGAGAGAGAGGATAGGTGCCTTAACTCCTATGGGCTGGGTCCCCCTCAGCTCACCTGCTCCTCGGTGGGTGGGGGCATGTCAGGGTCAAGGAGGAGGTCACACGACGGGATGATGAGGTTGATCTCATTGGTCAGCTGACGACGCAGCTTTCGGATCTCCACCACTGCCTTGTGTCTGTAGGGAAGCATCAAGGAGGTTAGAAATTAAAAAAAAATAAGGAGAAAAAGGGCACATGGGAGTCTACTGTTCTGAAGGATCTTATTCTGGTGTTTACCCCAAATACAAGTTTGTCTCTTAATGTCAAAAGTTTTTAACATCAGATATTTATTTTTCTATATGTACAATAAATAATGACTAAACAGTTTTCAAGCCTTTTACCCAGACCGTTCCCCATCTAGAATATCACACACTTCCCATCCTAGTATTAAAATCACATACTTCTTTTTCTTGTCTTTTTTATGTTTATCTGACCTCCCTGATGCATACCCTGGCCTTCACTCATGACACAACCCTTGACTCTGCCACACCACCTTCGTCTCACCTCAGTCCATTTTTCTCACACCAGGTTCGGTCGCTTCCTGCCTGCTCAGCTGCCCCCACTGCCCGCAGGAGAACCATGGCATCCCCAAGCTGCTGCCCCTGCCCGGATCCTGACCAGACCTGCCTTATCCCACGCCACCTCTTGCGTATCTCTGAGGGACAAAGGGAGAAAATGGAGCATGAAGTGTCAGCCTTGGGCAAGGGGAGGAAAGGATGGGTTATGATGAAACAGAAGAATGAGAGTCTATCGGAATAAGTTGTTTTTAACTTTAACATGGTAACTCCAAGGATACAAAGTGCTGCATTCATTGTCATCAGTGTTAAAACTTTCTCTGCACAGACAGATCAAGAATATGGGGAAGAGTGAAAGGACAAAAGCGGAATGCAGTAATAAGTTTGATGCCTTGAGTAGACGAGGATAAACCCATGCAGGGGATACGGTGAAGGACTGAAGTGTACACAGACAGAATATAAAGACAAGAGAAAATAGACTTCTATCATGCTATCCTCTTGAAAGTACTCTGTGGAGCAGCTGTCTAACAAATATAGATAAATAGATACTTAAACAGTATTAGGGATAAATTTTCAGCTTAAGACATTGACTTGAGCAGAAAACACAGAAAGCTACAAAAGAATTAAACAAAATTCACGAGTCTTGTCTTTGTGCTCATTCATTCATTTGGCTCACCATCAACAGACTCCTTAACATCGACCGGGGTCTCAATGAGGACTTCGGGCACGGTGAGGGCCGCCACCAGGGCCACCGTGTAGGGTAGGAGGTTGTGCTGGTGGCTGAGGGCCAGCATCTTGCCATAACGTGGGGCCAGAGGGAACGCTGCCATGGCCTTGCCCAGGGAGGTGATGCGGCTCAAGTCTGTTGGCAAGGGGAATGCAGGTCTTGTGTGTGTTGGTTTCTCGGATGTAAAATAAAGATTAGCCTCCTTTTCACATTTTTTTTCTTAGTCTGGACCATATGGGTACCTACTTAGGAGGCAAACTAAAATTGAATAGCTCTACTTTTAGCCTGTGTTTATAGCAGCCAGTGTTAACATAAACTTTACTGAGCTAAAAGTTTTCAGGGAATGTTAGTGTGATTTATTACAGATAATGAAGGTTTTGTCAAGAGAATCAATCAGAATCATCTTGCAGGTTCACATGTAGGGAACACAAGGAAGAGCCATGTGAGTTGTGCATCTACCTTTGGCTTTCTCTCCCTTCATCCTCTTCTTGTCCTGGACAGTCTTGGCGGCAGGCTCAGGCATCTCCTCCAGAGCACCCAGCGTCAGCAACCTCTTCATGGCATGGCGCACCTGTGCCAAGAAAGGGTTGGCTACAACAGCTCATGAGGCTGATAAAATGAAAATTGCTCCAACACAAAAAAATCCTTACATGGAGGTTTGACTCCCTACTGGTTGTCTTATATGCTACTCCTACCGCCAGAATAATATGGAAAGAAGCATAAATATTTGCATACATATTCTGCATTATAATGTGATAAAGTGGAAGTTTCTATTTAATAGGGTTTCTTATAGATTAATGAAGAAACAGTAGCTTTAAGTACCCATTGAGTTGTGGGAAGATTTGATATGGACAAAGTAGATGCTTTTCATTCATTTAAGTTCACAGAAAAAAAAGACAGCAATGCAGAAAACAAGCACCACACAGTCATTACATAAATAGTACAATCCTAACATGAATTAGAAAAGTGAAACTTCTAAGATGAGCCTTTAGTAAGAGTACCTCACATACCTGTCCCTCCAATGACAGACAAACGGTGAGTACCGAGTGCATGGCTTACTTGGAGGTGGTCCGGGGGTGTCGGGAAGGGGAAGTTGATGACGGGCAGGTTCATGGCCTTCATCACCAGCACCAGGTCGTCAATGGGCCGCCGCTGGATCTCGGCCATGGAGAACTTTGCGAACTCATCATTGAACACGGCGGAGGAGTAGAGGCGGTAGCAGTGCCCTGGCGCTGTCCTGCCCGCCCGGCCCGCCCTCTGGTTGGCTGAGGCTTGGGAGGTCCAGGTCACATGGAACATGGACACACCCGTCATCTTGTCGTACACCTGCAAGCACACGCAAGATGAAAAGGTTACAATATATTCTGTGAACAGATAAGTACATCCTAAGTTGCAACCACACTATTAGAATAATAGCTTCTTCTTGATAAAATCAGGCTTTTCACAGTATAGCTACATACTTACACTGTAAGTTGCATATATCTGTTTACTATGCACAGCAGAAGATAAAGGCAAAGGAGGAAAGAAAATAAGAGGGATGCACAGGTGAGAACAAGAGACCAGAATGGGAAAGAAGGAGAAAAAAGAATGTCAGTAAAATATCAAGTCAAGCGGGTGAAAACAAACAGCAACAAGAGAAAGAGGGAGTACAGTAAGTCCATATGAAAGAGGAGATGAGGAAAATAAATACATGAGGTTAAAATAATAAATAAAAGAAATAAAAATATGAAAAAACAGGAAAAAGGTTAAAGAAGAGAGACTCAAGGAGGAAGAGGAAGACAGGATTGTGTGAGAGGAGTGAAAGGAAAAACAGAAATATGAGAAAGCAAAATGAGAGTAAACAAAAAAAAACAAGGAGGGAGAGGAAGACAAGATTGTTTGAGAGAAGAAACAAACAAAAATATGAGAAAGCAAGATGAAAGTAAACAAAAAAATAAACCCAAGGAGGGAGAGAAAAACAGGCCTGTGTGGATTGTTATAGAGGGGAGTAGAGAGAAACAAAAATATATATATGAGAAAGCAAAATGAAAGTAAACAAAAAATAGACCCAATGAGAGAGAGAAAAACAGGTCCGTGTGGGTGACCAACGCACCTTTTCCTTGACGCGGCCGCTGTCCACCACATACTTGACGCTGGGGAGGGTGAGTGACGTCTCCGCCACATTGGTCGCCACCACACACAGCCGCGTTCCCTCCGGCGGCGGCTGGAACACCTGTGGCAAAGGGAAGTCTGGGTCAGGGTAAAGTCAGATGAATAACCGCCTGTGACTAATATATTTTTTTTACCTTAACCATGAAATAACCTCAGATCAATGACATTAAGGATGACTATAGTCTGTTCACTTAAGTCCGACCCAAGCTGACAAAATATCCCTAAGTGTTTGCAAGCTGAGTGCTGATTGGCTACTGCTATGGCTTCCAAGTTTTCTTTAACCTCTGTTTGTATTTATCTCACGCACCACTTTCTGCTAATCTGCACTGTACTTACGAACATGCCTAGGTTTATGTTGTCAGCTTGGGGCAGACTTAAGTGAACAGACTTTAATTTGATAGATGGTGATTACTTAACAACCTTTAACTTGCAGATGATACAGTCTTACGAAATGAATCTGAGGAAAACCTACAGAGAGTGATCAAGGGTACTGTTCAGAAACTTGGCACCTCACAGAAAGAAAGCTAATTAGCCCACAAACAAGAACAGAGGATATGTTCATAGACTTGCCCTCCCACAAACTGACCATCACCCCTTCAGTCACCCCCTCCGTTAACTCCCCACCACCCCTAAAGACATCCCATCCACCTCTTTGGATTCTTTTTAGGAGCAGCGAGTAGCGGTTTTTTTTTTATTGTTTTCTTTTTTTGTGTGCCCTTGAGCTGTATCCTTTGTTGTAAATAAATAAATATAAAATCACCCCATATAACCCCACCCATCCACCTATCCCCACAAACTCACCACATCCCAAAACACTAATTCACACACAGGTCCTCCCTTTAACTCACCTTCACCCCTAAAGACATCCCATCCACACACTCATCTCCACACTTACTCCCCATCACCCTGAGACACTCCATCTACACACGTCACCCTTTAAGTCCTCCCCTCCACTAATTCACTATCACCCCTACACACCCCATCCACACACATCACACTCACTCACCAACTGCTGTCTCTCAGGGGGAAGAAGGGAGTAGAGGGGCAGCACCCACAGTGGCTGCTCACCTCCCCTGGGCCCCTCGTTATCCTCTCCCTCCTCCTCCAGGTCAAGATCAAGGTCCGAGTCCCCGCAGTCAATGGCGCCCCGGTCCTCCAGCTCACCAATGCCATCATCAACCTCCCCCTCAGCATCGTCAGGGAGCGCCGAGATGAAGCTGGGATGGAGTGTGTTGTCAATGAGTATGAGTAAAGCATTTAGTGAAGAAAATGTAGGAATAACAGGTTGATGTACAAGCGATAGAACAAAAAGATGGACCATGATGTCAGAAAGTATGAGCATGTAAAGGGTACAGAGGAGAAAATTAAGGGAGAACAGGTTAACATACTAGCAATAGAACAAAAAAAAGACATATTTTCTTTTCTTGCGCTGAATAACTTCACCATGATATGAAATGAGAAAAAGGAAGTAATAAAGGACAATAATGATGATGTTGATGAGACAAATGGAGAGGGGAAAATGGGTTGAAGTTCTAGTGATGTAACAAAAAGAAGACATATTTCATTTTTCTGCACTTACTTAACTGGCCATGTTATAAAGTAGAGAGAGAAAGAGAGAAAGAGAGAAAAAAAAAGGAATAAACAACAACAATAATGATGATGTTGATAAGGTGAAGAAGCCGAGAAGTGTATGACAATAGTAATAATAACAACCGTGCTCCTTGTTTCTCTAAAGCGGCAATTCTTAAAAATAAATTAAACAAATAAATAAATAAATACATAAAAAATCATTAGCACAACAAAAAAATAAAAGCAGAGAAATATATGAATCATTTTTTTATGGTCCTGGAGAGACAACCAATTCACTCACTTCTCCAGCTTCACCTCCGGCAGTATGATCTTCCTGGTGGGCGTCTCTTTCTCCGCCTTCCTCTGGGTCTTCCGCTCCTCCTTCCTCCTCCTGTAGCCGCTGACATTGGCCGGGCCCTCCTCCTCCTCCTCCTCCTTCTTCCCTCCTCGACCCGATAAGGGGAAAGTTGTACGAAGCTTCCTGACCAGCGAATTGACCTCCTGCTGACCTGCATGGGGTGGAGGGGAAGGGAAGGAAGGGGGGGAGTGAGTTGATGGTGATTACGGCAGAATTGTTTACTTTCTTTCTTTAGCATTCTTCTAATCCATCGTCCTTTCTTGATATTCTAAGCAACCCTCTCTCTCTCTTTTTCTTACTTTCTTTCTGTTTTGTCTGTTCCACTTTCTCATTGTATTACCTCGCTTACCATGAATGTATAGCCTTCTTCCTCTACTCTCTTAACTGATTTTTTTTCTTTCTATTTTATGTATGTTTCTCCTCTTCCCACTACCTTGCCTTGCCATTATCTCTATTCCACTTCTCATTTTACCTTCATCCCAATTCCCTTCACTATATCCCACCTCCCATTCTCTTCTATCTACCCTTTCTTCCCTTCTTTATTTCTATTCTCCTGTATCCACCTACATAAAACTATATACTACCTTCTGCCTTTCATTTTACCTCCCTTTCCCTTCCATACACCTCACCTCCCTTACCTTGAACTCTCCCTTCCTTTCCTCCATCCTGTTTCCCATCTCCCTTCCATACACCTCACTTCCCTTACCCTGAACTCTCCCTTCTTTTCCTTTAACCCTTTCCTTTCCTCCATCCTGTTTCCCATCTCCCTTCCATACACCTCACTTCCCTTATCCTGAACTCTCCCTTCTTTTCTCCCTCCCTGCCATACACCTCACCTCCATTACCCTGAACTTCACTTTCCCTTCATTTCACCGTTTCCTACCTCCCTTCCTTACACCTTACCATCCCCTTCCTTTCGGTCCACCTGTCCCTTCACTCTGCCCTGTTTCCTACCTCCTTCCATACCCCTTCCCTTCCCTCATTCCCGTTTCCCCCTTTTTACCTGTGAGGAAGACCAGTATCCCTCCTTCGGGCAGCTGTCGGTGGATCTTGCAGGCCTTCTTGTACGCCTCCCCAACATAGTCCTCCACCGTGTGCTTGTTGTAGTGGATGGTGACGTCAAACATCCGAGACTCCACCTGGGAGGAAGAGAATGGTGGAGTAGTTATTGGTTGTATGGGTGGATTGTTGGTTGGGTGGTCAATTGGGTTGTTCTTCTGGAGTGTTTCTGTTTGTTTTAAAGGTGTGAATTCTGACTGAGGGAGGGACACTATTTTCTTTTTCAAGTACTTATATTTTAGTCTATCCAATGTGATGGAGATTAGTACTGAGGCCATGTGCAGCTTTAGTATATGACCCCAGTTTCATCTTTACTTTTATATTTTTGTTTATCTCTGTGCTTTGTCTTTCTGTTTGGCTCATTAATATTCTACATTTAACAAAACAAATTATCTCTCTTTTATTCTCTTCCCCTCCTTTCAATTTCTTACTCTACCCTCATTTAACCCCACTCTCCCTTACAAACAATCCCTAACTCCCTAACCTACCCTCAACCTTCACTCACCAACATACTCACTCACTCACTCATCTCTTACCCTGGCACACACCCACACACCTCCTTACATCACCTTACCCACCACACACCTGCCATCACCCTAACACTTGCCACCCCCTCACTTTACCTTCCCCACCATCACCCTAACACTCATCAACCACTCCCCTTACCTTCTCCACAATCACCCTAACACCCACCATCCCCTCCCCCTCACCTTAATGACAGGCGGCTTGGGTTCCTTGAAGAGGCGAGGGTTGAGCGTGAAGTCCTCCACCTTGAGAGTGGCCGACATGATGATCAGTTTGAGGGGGTTGCCCTTAGCCTCGCGTCGGGGGATGATGCGCGAGAGGATGCCGATGAGGATGTCCGAGAAGACGCTCCGTTCGTGAGCCTCGTCGATGATGATGACGGAGTACTTCTTCAGTGTGGGGTCCTGCGGGATTGATAGGTAATGGTAATAGTGATGATAATAATGTACTGAGTGGAGGAACAGAAGGAGGAGGTGTGACAAGAAGCAGCAGCCAGAGAAGGAGAAAGAAAAATAGAAGGGAAAAGAGAAGGATAATGATGGTGCAAATGGATGGTGAGAATACAATAAGCAGAAACAAACATCAATAAAGAAATGGAGATAAGGATAAAGGTGCTGAAAGAGAGGATATATATGGCATAGAAAACAAAAGGAAAGTATAAATTAAAGAAAAATGCAAGAGAAATAATGATAGGAACATGTATAGAGTATATGAACGGCCAGTAACACAAAAAAAAATGAGTCATATTCACCCACTAGCCTCTTCTCTTCTACCTCCTTCCCTGTCTTCTCTGCCTCTTCATACAATCTTGCAGTCATTTCACCTACCAGCCTCTTCTCTTCTACCTCCTTTTTCACCTACCAGCCTCTTTCTTCTACCTCTCCTTCTGTCTCTCTCTTCCTCTTCAATCTTGCAGTCATTTCACCCCCCAGCCTTCTTTCTCTTCTTCCTTCTCTGCCTCTTCATACCTTCTAGCTCCTTGCCTGTCTTCTCTTCCCTTCCATACAATCTTTCAGTCATTTCACCTACCAGCCTCTTCTCTTCTACCTCCTTGCCTGTCTTCTCTGCCTCTTCATACAATCTTGCAGTCACCCCACACACCAGCCTCTTCTCTTCTACCTCCTTGCCTGTCTTCTCTTCCCTTCCATACAATCTTTCAGTCACTCCACCTACCAGCCTCTTCTCTTCTACCTCCTTGCCTGTCTTCTCTTCCCCTTCATACAATCTTTCAGTCACCCCACACACCAGCCTCTTCTCTCCTAGCTCCTTCCCTGTCTTCTCTGCCTCTTCATACAATCTTGCAGTCATTTCCACCCACCACCCTCTTCACTTCTAGCTTCTTCCCTGTTTTTTCCTTTTCATACAATCTTTCAGCCATTTCACCTAACAGTCACTTCTCTTTTACCTCATTTCCACCAACCAGCCTCTTCTCTTCTATCTCCTTCTTCGTCTTCCCTTCTCCTCATTACACTCATTCAACTGTTTCTCCCACCACCCTCTACTCTTCTACCTCCTTCCCTGTCTACCCATCCCCTTAATACAACCTTTCCGTTATGTCCACCCACCAGCTGTATTTCCTTGAGCAGCACTCCGTCAGTCATGAACTTGATGCAGGTGTCCGAGGTGGCGTTGCCCTCAAACCTGATCTGGTATGACACCTCCCGGGCGCTCAGACCCATCTCCTCACCCACACGCCGCGCCATCGACACCGCTGCCACCCGCCGGGGCTCTGTTATGCCAATCATCCGCCCGCCGCTGTGAGGAAGAAGCGGTGGATGTAAATGGAACGGGTGGAAGTCAGGGTAGAAGTGGAGATGGAAGTAAAGGTAAAGGTGAAGGAGGAGGGAAAGGGAGGGGTATAGTAGGTGGAGGAAGGAGAATAGCAGGTGGAGGAAGGGGTAAAAGTAAATGAGGAAGATGCAATGGAGTAGAGAAGGAAGTGGTTAGGGTGGGATTGAAAGGAAGAAATACAAGAAGAGAAGGAGGAGGAGGAGGAGGAGGAGGAGAAAGAAATTAGTGATGGTTTAGTCCATTTTCATTTCATCACTGCATATATTTTTTTCAGCAACTGTCACTAACAAGGTCATTATGATTTTCACCCAAACTATTTTTTTCACATTCAGTATAAGCAAAAGAATGAGAGGTACTAATGTATCTATTTACTTCCAGATTTCTTCATTTACTTTAAACATAGCAAATAAAACAATGCAAGTGGCAATGTCAAATCAAAGAATTCCAATATCTAGTTTGACACAATTTGTTTCATGCCAGATTTAGATTTCAATAAAGAAGTTTTTTCCCCTGATAGGAAAGCTTTTATCAGCATTATTATTGAGGTTCATGAAAGGGTATCAATAGAGCAACAACAAAAAATAAATAAATAAATAAACAGAGAAAGACCCATGCAGAAAGAGGTGTGCATATAGCCAACCACACCTTATGTTTGCCTTACCTGGTGTACCCAGCCTCATATAGGAACTGCGGCACCTGAGTAGTCTTCCCGCTGCCCGTGGTACCGACGAGGACAGTGACGGGGTGCTCGCTCACTGCCTCCATCACTGCCTGCTCCTCCGCCAGGATCGGGAGCTTCAGCCTTGACGCCTGCACCTCGGCCGGGCGGTTCAGACTCATGTAGATGGCCTTGCGGGGCTTCTCAGATGCTTCCCCTGAGTGGCTGGGGTCTTTGTCTTTTTTCTCTTTACTAGTTTCATTTTCTTCCTCTTCTGGTTTCTTTTCCACTGCTGGTCCTTTGTTTCCTGCTGCCTCCTCATTTTCTTCACCCTTCTGTGATTCTTCTTTGTCATCTTGCTCTTCCTCTTCCTCCTCCTCACTCTCATCACTGCTACTGGACAGTTCCTGCAATTGGATATAATTTAGGATGATGACAAAAACTCATCATCAATGTCTTCATTGTTACTTCTCCATTTCCAAAAGACGGGTGAAAAAGCTACCACTCAAAAAAACAAGTTATACTCAGAAGAGGAAGAATTGTCGTGAATGAGCCATGTTGCTATTCAAACAACGTTCATGTGCCTCAATACGCAAGTTTGTAGAAATGAGGAAATCTCCAATCAATTGATTCAAAATAAAAAATAAAAGCAGAACAAAACAAAACAAAGGCAAATTTATCTAAAGCAAATAAGCCATTGCTGATTGTATTACCAAATCCTCTTCTGATCTCTTCAAAGGACCAGCATCTTTTTTTTTTCAATTATGTCTCCTTTACCGTAAAATAAAAAATATAAAAACTTACACCAAGTCTGACTATTGTAGGGTCTGCCTGCTGTCGCTCCTGCTCCTCTCCCTCCTCCTCCTCTTCCTCCTGCTGCTGCTTCCTTCGCTTCTTCCCTCTCCTGATGCAGCTCGGAACCCTCCCTGCCTCCTGGTCCTCCCCGTTCACCTCATTATTGTTGATGACGGTGTAATCGCTTGACATGAATTTCTTCCTACCAAGTGTCTGTGTTGTTTGCAGTTGCGTCAACTTGGCCAGATCCTGCGGGCTGGCCTTCACCTCCTGCAGGGCCGCTAGGAGGTCTGCTCGCTGGTGGGAATGAAAAGTTGACGATTAGTAGCAGTGTATGCTCCTTAAGAAATCAATATCTTTGAGATCTGTGTTTCCTCATTATTTTCATTAATGTTCTAAATGACTGATCTACTGGGCATACGTACATTTTTACACTGAGCTACTTTGATTTATAATATTCCTATTTTCATTAATATTATAATGATAGCTCTCTCTTCTGTCTACCTTTGGTACAATGGCTGTCATGTTCTAAATATTGATCTTCCCATAAAGTTTCAATATTAAGCTGTCTTATTAAAGCAAAATGTATAATATAACTATATGCATACCTTGGCTTTCTTTTCCTTTTGTTCAATAACTTTTTCAAGCAGTTTCCTCTTCTTTTTGGAGAGGAGCTTAACAGGTGTTGCATTCTTGTCACGGAGCTTTTTAGTTGATCGCTTTGCAGACGGTAAAACCAAGGCATTGCTGGAATCATACTTCTCATTGCTGTCAATTTCAACCTTAATCTGAAACAAAAAAAAATTACCCAACGATAAATCATTTGGTAACATTAAGCATGATTTTTTGGCAGAGCAACAACATTCTTCATTTTTAACCTGGTAGCATCGACGGGCCAAATTTGTGGCTTTACCGTGTAGCAGCGACAGGCCAAATTTTTGCCATGATATAAACCCCCCAAATTAGATGATGCATAAACTGATCACAAATGCTTTGATATATATTATGAAATGGTTTGTGTGAATGATGATTTTTTCTCATTTTTCTCGCTTAGAGAGACCATTAAGAAACATGATCCCCGCTGCTACCAGGTTAATGAACACCAGTTAAGGCATATGAAAATGATGCTCTTTATTCCTAGGATGTAAAAGCAGCTTTTTTCCCTTTTATGTAATGCCCATAGTGTCAGTAGTGTCTCTCGTGGGGTATGGTGGTCAGTTGACTCCAGCACAATAATGGCATAGATCAGTGTTTCTTAAAGTGTGGTCCGACGACCCCCCGTGGTGAATGTGAATGGTCCCAGGGATAATTTTTTTTTATTTTTTTTTTCAGTCAAATTTAAAAAAAAATATAAATTTTTTTTTTGTAGCATTTTTGTTGATGGGGTTTACAGTGGCTAAGTCACATTGGGATGGAAAATGAAATATAAAATAATATTAAATAATAAAGGGTCCATATACATGAGTATTTTTAATAAAAGGGTCGCTGGCATAGATGTATTTCAGTTGAAGTGGTTGACGAGACAAATGGCTCATGCTTGGCCAATGCTGCTCCTAGGCACTCCTCTTGACCAAAGCAGCTGAAGGTAGGACTGATTGCGGTTAAGATTCGTTTTAGGTCCGTGCCAGTATCTCATTACCTACCTTATGAAACATCAGTATCTCTTCATATATCTTTTCTACAAACCTTCAACAGTCATGGAAACGCTTTGAAAATCCAATTCAAGGACTTTTTTTTTACTCTTGAAAATAGGGGATGATGTTTACGAAAGCGCGACGGTGCAGCCGGTGTTGCGAGAAATATCTCCTTGCTGAAATAAGTCATATATACATGTGGGTGGGGGTCCAGGGGGGGCAAAGCCCCCCCTGGATAGAAGGGCGGGTCGAGGGGGGCGCAGCCCCCCCGTTAGTAGGTCGTAAAGTTCAGTTGGAGTAGTTTAAATATGCTCCCCGACCCTAAACCCTCTGCGAGCTATTTTATGGCTGCGGCGGCTGCAGCGTCGTTGCAGCCGCTGCCAGAGGAGGCGACGCGCTTCCGTAAACATTATCCCCTATTTTCAAGAGAAAAAAAAAAAAAAAAAAAAAAAAAAAAAATACAGGCCATGAATTGGATTTTCAAAGCGTTTCCATGACTGTTGAAGGTTTGTAGAAAAGATATATGAAGAGATACTGATGTTTCATAAAGTAGATTATGAGATACTGGCACGGACCTAATACGAATCTTTACCCTGATTGCTGTCTGGACAGTATGAGGGTAATCTTTTACCACCCAGTGCTGGTGGAAAATTGTCAGCTGCTTGCAGTGGAAAGTCAACTCAAGTCTTTGGGATCTCTACATCAGTGGTGACCATTCACCCACTGACTCCCCCACAGGTAAACTTTGTAATATTGTGATTAGGCCATTCATCAGACTAAAAACAAAAAATTCTGAAGCCTTTACTTATATGGTGTGGTTACATTGAACTATTAGGTGGTTAGGTTAACTGGCATTCTTGAAGTACACTCATCTAACTGCAAAGGACATCTTTGTGCTATACGTTTGGAGTACTTTCTGCACATTCAACATACTACTATCTATTGCAAATAATTCATTTGTGAGATGTTAATTTCTTAAAATATGGTCTGGGGAGAATATGTTGAGGGATTTATTTACATTTATCACATTTTTGCAGTGGAGCACAGGTCAGGTTAGGTTAGTTTGGATTTAGCTAAGTTAAGATAAATACATGTCATTCCTCACACTGTGACATGGTTGCTGTCACTGGCGGGCGGATGCCTGGGTAGGTAGGGTTGCCACCTGATCCTTAAAAGATTGATAAGTGTTCTGCGTGAACACACCTTCCACCGCCGCCTCATGTCACTCACCTTCCTCAGCTCGCTATCATCCGTCACAACAGTCGGCTTGGCCTTGTACTTCAGCCTGGAGCGGCCCATGGTGTCTCCGTGGGGCCACACAAACCCTCCTGCTGGCTCACACACACGGCGGCGAGGAGACGGCAGCAGCGGCGTCCCAGCCTCGGCGCCTCACGTGCGTTTGTTGACATCCAGCACAGGGCGGCGACACTCACCACCTCGCTGATTATCGTGCTCACCATATCGTATTTTTCGGTTTCTGACTCATAACTATAGAAAGAAATATCGGTAATCAACGGTTTTAACAATAACTTCAAATGAATATCGTTATTAGTGCGGCTGTAACAGTTTTGGGTCTGGTACTGATTAATGTCATGCTCTGAGTACGACAATCTGGTGACGCTGAAACTCTCACTCGAGATTTCCTTCGTTTCTGATCTGTAGCATTCACTGGCTGTTTATATCAAAGCTAAACAACTCACGCTGTTTTCAAAATATACTTTTCGGCATAAAAGCAAATAAGCAGCTTTGACAGGAGCGGGTGACAACACATGCGTGGAGTAACCCTGAAAAGTTACAAATCATTATTTTATGTTTTAGTGCACTAATGTTGTTTGTATTATGGTTTTAGATAAAGAGAGCTGAGAATAAAATAAACGACGAAGTGATAGCTACATATTAATAAAAAAATACTTATCACCGAAGAGCAACAAAGAAAACTTGGCAAGGGTGACTAAATCAGACCAAAGTCATGCCCAATTAACTTAGTTTGCTTGTTATTGCGCAAGGTAATGATAAATGGGTGTGCTATAAACATAATTCCCAGTTTAATCAAGACACAAATAATTACAAAAAAATATATATATAAATAGAATGTTAATAAATTGACACTATTTCCCGTGCTTCATAGAGAGCAGAGTGGCGCAGTGGAAGCGTGCTGGGCCCATAACCCAGAGGTCCGTAGATCGAAACTACGCTCTGCTACAGCGAAATATTTTTACAGATAAAACTGAACAAGTCATTAACACAAACGACGAGATGTATTTAGATCCCTCGAACTATCATTTTAACGCCGTGTGCTTCCCTCCAGCGCACCACCACTGGTCGATGACGTCACCATTTCGGTGCTCAGAAGGGAAAGCGGGGGATGACTTCTTGAGAGAAAGTACAACTTTTTTCTGTGGCTCAGGAGTGGCCAGTGTCCAGCATAAACTCCGATGTGGGGGAACTCATCGGCGAACCTCTCAAATTTCAGTGAAAAAAAGAAAATAAATAAAATAAATAAAAAAAAGTAAATAAATATAAATAAATAAATAAAAGATGTACACTCTCTCTAGGGATCTATACACACATCTATCGTCGTTTGTGTTAATGGCTTGTTCAGCATTATCTGTAAAAATACTTGGCTCTAGCAGAGCGTAGTTTCGATCTACGGACCTCTGGGTTATGGGCCCAGCACGCTTCCACTGCGCCACTCTGCTCGCTTGGAAATAAGGAAAATAATGCCAATTTATTATTATTCTAATTATATAATTATTTCTGTTTTGGTAATCTTTTGTGCCTTGATTAAATTGGGGATTATATTTATTATGTTTAAAAAAAATTTATTTGAGTTCAGAATACAACATAAATCACTCTTTCATCCCTCACGCAGGTAAACTCTGGAACAATCTTCCTTCATTTGTATTTCCTCCTGCCTACGACTTGAACTCTTTCAAGAGGAGGGTATCAGGACACCTCTCCTTCCGAAGTTGACCTCTCTTTTGGCAACTCCTCTGAGCGCTTTTTGTGGGAGCAGCGAATAGCGGGCTTTTTTTTTTTTTTTCCCGAAAGCTGCTTCCTCTGCTGTAAAATAAAAAAGAAAGGAGATTTTGATCTCCCTCATATTGACTGGGCGACACTTTCGGGCATAGAAGGCGAGTCACATAGAATGATCGATTTTTTAGAGGATAATTACCCAAGTCAAATGGTTACTGAGCCAACTCGACAAAATAACATACTAGACCTAGTTATAGCAACCCAAGATAGTCTAGCTAGTACTGTTACGGCAGGAGAACATCTCGCTTCTTGCGATCATAAATTAGTGCGCGTCGACATTAGTGCTCAAACAACAGTGGCTGAAAGTAAAGTAATGGTACCCAATTTCAAAAGAGCAAATTTCATAGAAATCCGACAAAAACTAACAAAAATACCAGATGATTGCAACGTAGAGAAAGCCTGGCTAAACTTTAAAAATCAATTAATCACTCAGCAGTGGCTGAGCAAGACACGCCCGAAAACATTAGACCATCATGAAGCCAGGCAACGAGTAAAAAGATTAGTATCTCAGGCAAAGCGTAGATACGAAGAAAACATTGCAGCCAACTGTAAAAATAATCCGAAATCCTTCTTCAGTTATATAAACAACAGAAAGGCGATCAGAAGTGGAATTGGACCCCTAACTAATAGTGACGGTGAATTAGTGACTAAAAGTCAACACGTTGCGAACTTATTAAACAATTATTTTTCCTCCGTATTTAACTCAGAGTGGGCGCCTGTCACTAGTGGCGTCCCTTAGGGTTCGCTTCTTGGCCCAGTGCTCTTCATTATTTACATTAACGATGTGGACGTTGGAATCAATAATCTCATTAGTAAATTTGCAGACGACAGAAAGATTGGTAACTCGGTTGTCACTGACGAAGACAGACAAAGCCTCCAAGAAGATTTGCGGAAAATTTCAGCTTGGTCTGCTAGATGGGAGGTGCCCTTTAATAAAGAAAAGTGCCAGGTTCCTCAAGTTGGAACAAGAAATAAGAGGTTCAGTTACGAAATGCGCGGCGTTAAACTCAAAAGCGTTCAATGCGTCATGGACTTGGGTGTCAAAATCGCGTCAAACCTCAAATTCTCACTGCATTGCATCGACGCAGCAAATAAAGCGAACAGAATGTTGGGCTTCATTAAAATAAACTTTTATTCAAAAATAAAAATGCAATACTTCCGCTTTACAATAGTTTAGTCAGACCCAATTTGGAATATGCAGTTTAATTGGTCTCGCCACCATGAAAAGGACATTGCTAAATTAGGTGTTCAACGTCGGACAACAAAAATGATCCCTTCCTTGCGCAGCAAATCCCTACAACGAGAGGCTCCCTTAACATGTTCTCTCTTGAGAAACGTCGCCTCCGAGGAAAACTGATCGAATGCTTTAAAATACTTTATGGCTTCACGAATGTGGACAAATCAAAATTGTTTATGATCGATGACACTTTGCGAACGAGAAATAATGGCATAAAACTTAAATGTAGACAAGTAAATTCAGACTGCACCAAATTTTTCTTCACCAACGTTGTAGTGCGAGAATGGAATAAACTCCCACCTTCAGTGGTCCAGTGCAACACGACTGACTCCTTTAAAAACAAGCTCAACCGACATTTCCTTCGCTCAACCGACACTTCCTTCAACTTAATATTTACTAAAGTAGAAATGAAAAGTTTTGGAGCTATCTGACTAATGTAGAATCACTCAGGTTTAAGGACAGACCTAATCTGGACCATAGGGTCTGTGTGGTCTGAATTGCTATGTAAATCTCTCTCTCTCTCTCTCTCTCTCTCTCTCTCTCTCTCTCTCTCTCTCTCTCTCTCTCTCTCTCTCTCTCTCGATTTATTTCGTGCTCGAGTAAGGGATTGGTTTGTATTCATTGTCCTAAGCAGCATTAATTCTACCGTAAAATTTCCTCTCCGAAGACTGTTTGTTCGATTTGAGGATAATAGTTGAACATAACTTTTCGTATTCATCTTGAGCCCTACTAGTACTTGTAGACTCTCCCTGTTCAGTTGTCATCTGCTGCAGTTCTCCACTAGACTCGCTAAAAAAGAACAATTTTGATGGTGATGACTTACTTCCGCATCGTTACACAGGACATCACGAAAAACACGAAAAAGTTATCTATACGGGAAAATAAATATTTTCCAAAAATTCAGCCCGGGAATCGAACCCGAATCCCCGTGACGGGAAGGTGGGCACGCTAGCGTCGAGCCAAAGAAACATAGATAAGGCTTGATCGTTCAGTCCGGGATAAGAATCCGGGACTCCGAGACTTCCCGTGAAGGTTGACACGATAACGTCATTCCCCCAAATTTAAAGCCTTTTGGATTTTTTTCTCGCGTCTCAGGTCATCACACCTTGAATCCTGTAAATCAAAGATAACAAGCATTCGCTTCCAAATTGAAATCCTTATTCCTCTACGCGCCCGGAAATAGTTAAGGAGAAATGGTATCACCTTGTTTACTCTTTTCATCGAGACTTTTCCGGTAGTATCTGTGTAAGTCTGATCGTCATTGTTCCATCTTGGCTCAGGTCCACAACTTCTTCAGTGAACTGTCCTTAGACTTGGTTGTCGAATCGCATTCAATATGGCTACAGCTCTCACACACACACACACACACACACACACACACACACACGCGCGCGCGCGCGCGAGGGGGGGGGGGCCGCAGGCCTTCCCGTATGCAATGAATGCCAAAGAAGTTTTCTGCACTGATTTGTTTTCTCCAATATCTGGTTTGCTGTCTGGAGGTGATCCATCAGTTTGTTCCCTGAGCTGATTAGAATCTAATGTGTCGAAAATTTTCCTGAACGTGTGTGTGTGTGTGTGTGTGTGTGTGTGTGTGTGTGTGTGAGAGTGCATTCATTGTTTTATCTCATCTTTTCCTTCCTCAGCTCCATTCATTACTCCCTCTCCTCCCCGCTCTCCGTTATCTCCCCCCCTTCCCACTCTCTCAACTCAGGATGTCGTGGTTAGGTTATGTAAGAGCTGTTTCTCATTATATATCCTGTGGGCAACTGTGTGTGTGTGTGTGTGTGTGTGTGTGTGTGTGTGTGTGTAATTTGTCAATAACTGGCAGTAAGCTGATAGGACGATAGTTATTAAAGATTTGTCAGGCCTCCCATCGTGTATTGGAATGAGGTCTGCATTCTCCAGCCTTGCAGATTTTTCTTTTTTTGAACATTAGTAAAAACCTGCGAATATTTTTTCCACAGCAATATCCCTATAACAATATTACTAACGTCTTATTTGTTATGATGCAAATTGTAGAGACTTGCATCAAGCTGTCAAGAAAGAAAGGAATGATGTCCCTCAACAAGAAGAAGAAACAAGCAGCTGACAGCCTCAAATAAGAGCGAGTCTACTTACTGAAGTGGTCTAATTCCCTCGCCGTCCAAAGTTTAGTTCGGAGGCGGCAGATAAACGGATGAAGCGGCCCCCGGAGCTTACTGTGAAGATAATGGACGAAAGGAAGTGACGCTGCTGGTTAACTTTAGGACGTGGATACGGAAATAAACGCAGACAGACACAAAGAGATAGATAGACAGATGACGGTGTTGGTTAAATTTGGAACATGGATACGGAAGCAGACGCGGAGAGATATAGACAGTCGGATAAACAGATGACGATGCTGGTTAACTTTGTGACAAGGATACAGAAACACACGCATACATAGACAGACAAGTAGACAAACAGACATATATAAATAGATCAAGGGCAAATGCGACGGAGATGAACACTGGGGCCACGCGCAGCTATAATGTATTTGCTCCCAACTTTACTGACTTATTACATACATATATACCGCAAACTATCAACCCCCCCCCCACCCCCCCAAAAAAAGGAAAAATAAAACAGCCACTTTTTTTTACTACATGTACCGCAAACTGTGAATTTCATCAACGACAAAAACAACAGAAAGAAAAACAAATCAATCCATCCATCACCCAATCAATCATCAAGTGAGGCGGGAGAGCAACGTCGCGCGCCTCGCCCGGCCGCTTCGCATTCAAACTCACATTCACGACCTCAACAATGAACGTGAGCACAAGAACAATCCGGATCAGGGAGAACAATCGGGGTGCGCGGCGGCGGCGGCGACGACAACAAACAGACAAGACAATAATGAGACCAGCAGCAAAGGGCGAGCGAGAGAGACAGAGAATGGGAGAAGAAAGAAAGCGCGGGAAAAAGTAAATGGCGAGCGAGCGTATGAGAAAAGAGAGGAGAGGGTAAAAGGAAAGGGTGAGCGAGAGAGAAAGAGAATGAGAGAAGAAAGAGAGAGAGGACGAGAGACAAAAGTAAATGGCGAGCGAGCGTATGAGAAAAGAGAGGAGAGGGTAAAAGGAAAGGGTGAGCGAGAGAGAAAGAGAATGAGAGAAGAAAGAGAGAGAGGAAAAAGGAGAGAGCGAGCGAGAGACAGAATGGGAGAAGAAAGAAAGCGCGGGAAAAAGTAAATGGCGAACGAGCGAGAATGAGAAGGGAGAGAAGGCGAGGAAAAAGGGAAAGGGTGAGCGAGAAAGAGAATGAGAGAAGAAAATTTGAAGAGAGCGAGCGAGACAGAGAATGGGAGAAAGAAAGCGCGGGAAAAATTAAATGGCAAGCGAGCTAAAGGAGTATGGGAAAAGAGAGACGGCAAGGGTAAAAAGGAAAGGGTGAGCGAAAGAGAAAGAGAATGAGAGAAGGAAGAGAACACAGGAAAAAGGAGAGAGAGAGAGAGAGAGAGAGAGAGAGAGAGAGAGAGAGAGAGAGAGAGAGAGAAAGAAAGCGCGGGAAAAAGTTTATGGCGAGCGAGCGAAAGGAGAAAGAGAAAAGAGAGGAGAGGGTAAAAAGAAAGGGTGACCGAGAGAGAAAGAGAATGAGAGCAGAAAGAGAGCGAGGGAAAAAGGAGAGAGCGAGCGAGAGAGCAAGGGAGAAGAAAGAAAGCGCAAGAAGGAGTTTTTAGTCACACAAGAAAGGGAGAAGAGTTGACAAGAAAAGGAGAGAAAGGAGAGGAAGAGGAGTAGAGGACGAGGACGAAGAAAGGGGAGCAGGGAGAAAGTTTGGTCACAGAGGAGGAAGAGAGAACGAAGCAGAGAGAAAGGGAGAAGGGAAAAGCGAAGGAGAGAAGGAACGAAGCAGAAAGAAAAGGGAGAGGGAAAAAACGAAGGAGAAAGGGAAGAACGGAGAGAAAGGAAGAGGGGAAGAACGAAGGGGAAAGGGTAGAGGAATAACGGAGTGAGAAAAGGTGAGAGAAAGAAGGAAGATGATAAAAGAAATAGAGCGGACGTGGGAAGTCTTGCTCAGATAGAAAATATTAGAGAAAAGGAGAAAGACGAAGGCAAGGACGCAAGGAAGATAGAGAGCTTAGAAGCATTACTCACATACAAAAGGGAGACAATGATAAAAATAATTAATAAAGAGAGAGGAAGGGTGACAAAGGTAAATAAAGAGCTTACAAGTCTTTCTTACATATACGGAGGAGGGTAATGAAGAAGAGATGGCCGAGGAAGAAAGAGATCTCAGAGGACGATTAGGTTACATAGAAAGGGGAGGGAGTGGGAGAGAGGGGGGGAGAGGGGTAAGGAGGGCAAGGTCGCAGAAGGAAGCCAGCGCGGAAAGAAGTTTGGATCACAGAAAAAGAGATGAAGGGAGGGAGAGAGGGAGAGAGAAAGAGAGGAAACGTAGGACAAGGACGAGGAAGAAAGAGAACGCAAGGAAGGTTTACTCACATCGACGGAAGATAAAGGGAGAGAAAGGGATGCAGGAGAACAAGGGGAAAGAATTAAACAAAGAGGAGGAGGAGGAGGAGGAGGAGGAGGCGCACGTGAACGAAGAGACACGGTGAGAAAGAGACGCTGAGAGAGAGAGAGAGAGAGAGAGAGAGAGAGAGAGAGAGAGAGAGAGAGAGAGAGAAGGGAGGCAAAGAAGCGAACGAGAGAATTAATCTCACGGCCACTTCGTCACGAATATTCAAACTAAGGCCACAAAGGGACAGCAGACAGACAATAGACAGACGAGCGTCCCCGCCATACCCGAGGGAACCCGACGGACTGACCGACACACACACCGAGGAGGGGAGAGAAAAAAGGGGGGGAGGGGGAAAGAGGAGGAAGAGGAGGAGGTAGGGGAAGGAGGGAAGAGGGGAGATCGATCCTTTTGTCCCCCTCTCCACCTAACACTATACCTTCCTCCTCACGCCCCCTCCTCTTCTTCCTCCTCCTCCTCCTCCTCCTCCTCCACTGACCAATTACGCCCTTCGCCTCCTCTCCTGAAGGCCAATTAGGTCATCCAATTTCGTCATCACCCGCTGCACTGGTCACTTCGAGAGGAGGAGGAGGAGGAGGAGGAGTGATTAGGAGGAGGACGAGGAGTGAGATGATGAAAGTAATGGATGGAGATTAAACAGAAGAGGGTGAGATAGACAATGCTAGAGAAAGACAGGATGCGGAGGCTGGAACGAGAGAGAGAGAGAGAGAGAGAGAGAGAGAGAGAGAGAGAGAGAGAGAGTAAAATAAAACACGAGGTCGCACGCCAAATAACACCAATAATAGTAATAATAATAATAATAATAATAATAATAATAATAATAATAATAAGAAGAAGAAGAAGAAGAAAAAGAAGAAGGAGAAGATGAAGAAGAAGGAAATGATGAAGAATATGAATAATAATAAGAATAAGAATGAGAATAAGAATAATAAGAAGAAAAGTATACATAACGCAATTCATAACTCTTACTGCCATCTATCACCACAGTTAAAAAGACAACAAAAAATAAATAAACAATAGAATAAGTAGAAGTAAGTGAATCATAAACGCCTTAACCTGCAGGGCGCGACAAAGGAATCGGATCGGACGCAAACAAAGGCTCCAGGCAGGGCGGCGCGCTCGAAGGTGATTGGCTAAGACAGTCGGCGCCGGGAGCTGCACATCCAATCAAAACCCTTAGAGAGGATTAGATCGCTGCCCCTTGCCCTGCCGCCCCTGCCACCCCCTCCCTCTCCCTTGACCGACCCTCCCTGACCTGCCGCCCCCGCCATTCCCGCCCCTAACCCTTCCCTTCCCTGCCCTACCCTACACTGCCCTGCCCATGCCCGTACCCACTGCCAGACGTACGATAACGCCACCTCCTTATTTTGCTCCTCCTCCTCCTCCTTCTTTTTCTTTATTTTTACTCTCGTTGCACTTAAATTCGCTGCGTTGTATCACCAGGAAATACTAACATAACCCCTATGAAAACCTTATCAAATGTGGGTGTGCGAGCCCCTAAATGTTTGAGAATTATGGATGTTCTTTATTGATGCAGCAGATGTGTATTTTTTTATTTATTTTGTTTTAGATAGGAACGCGAGCAAGACGAGTTTCCTTCCCGTTGTGTAATAGGATGGCAGGAACCTCAGGGAACGGCCTCCAGCGAACACCTGGGAGTCGTAAGTTGGTTTCTGATGCGCTGCTCGGAGGATCAACAGACTCAACACTTTTGTCTTTATTCCTGAGTTCTCCAATTCAGTTTGACATGATTTAACGTCTTCAAGTCTTCTCCTGCACTTCTCATTTCTTGTTTCTTGTCTACTTTTATTTCTGTTTGGCCTGTTTTTTGTTAGTACTGTCTTTTCTTTTCTTCCTTTTCTCTTGTTTTGTTCTTTTTCTTCTTCCTCCTTTTCTAAATCTTTTCTTTTTTTCTTGCATCCTCGGTTTTCTCCTTTTCTCAATATAGTATACATATCTATTTATCTGACTCCTTGAACCCTCCTCCACTTCCTTATTTATAGCTTTATTTCCCTTATTCCTTGTCTTATTTTCTCCTTTTCTCACTATAGCATACATATCTATCTATCTGACTCCTTCAACCCTCCTCCACTTCCTTATTCACTATAGCTTTATTTATCTTATTCCTTGTCTTATTTTTGCTGCTGTCTTCCTTTTTTTCTTCCATTTCTGTTGCTTTTCATTTCCCATACTTCCTCTTTTTCTCCTCCCTTCCCTCCTTCCTCCTCCTCTCCTCTCTTTCCCTACAACACAGATATCGTACCACCACCACCACCACCATCACGACCCTTCTATTTCCACCTTATATTATCGTTACTTGTGCTTCTACCCTCTCTCCCCCTTCCCCTCCCCACTACTCTAATACTCCCTAATACTACCACCACCACCCTCAACCCTCTCTCCCTCCCCTACAAAACTATCGCCGCCCCTTTCAACACTCTCCCCGTCCTCCCCATTCAACCCTCTCTCTCTCCTCCCCACTCAACTCTCTCCCCATCCACCCTCAATCCTCTCCTCATCATTCCCCCTCCCCTCCAATACAGCCCCCGCTACCCTACCCACCAGCCATGCATCACCCAATATAGAGGCTCATTGTAGAGGGTGAGGATCATTTGAGGAGGAGGAGGAGGAGGAAAATGGGAAGAATATATGACGCTGGCTTCCTGAACCAGTCAATTTGTTTTCCGATGGTTTCTTCCTCCCCCATTTTCACCCTGCTTTATATTCCTTTTCCCTTTTCTTCTTTTCTTGTATACTTTTTGCGTCTTATTTCATCTTCTTTCTTCTTTTCCTTCTTTCCTTTTTACTATCTTTTTGCATCTTATTTCATCTTTTCTTTTCCTTCTTTCCTCTTTACCATCTTTTTGCATCTTTTCTTTTCCTTCTTTCCTCTTTACTATCTTTTTGCATCTTATTTCATCTTTTCTTCTTTTCCTTCTTTCCTTTTTGCTATCTTTTTGCATCTTATTTAATCTTTTCTTCTTTTCCTTCTTTCCTTTTTACTATCTTTTTGCATCTTATTTAATCTTTTCTTCTTTTCCTTCTTTCCTTTTTACTATCTTTTTGCATCTTATTTAATCTTTTCTTCTTTTCCTTCTTTCCTTTTTACTATCTTTTTGCATCTTATTTCATCTTTTCTTCTTTTCCTTTTTTCCTTTTTACCATCTTATTTCATCTTTTCTTTTCCTTCTTTCCTCTTTACTATCTTTTTGCGTCTTATTTCATCTTTTCTTCTTTTCCTTTTTACTATCTTTTTGCACCTTATTTCATCTTTTCTTTTCCTTCTTTCCTCTTTACTATGTTTTTGTATTTTATTTTGCCTTGCCATATTTTTTTTCCTTTCCCCTAGATTCTGGTTTTTGCATTTTATTTCACATTCTTTTTTCCTTTCCTTCTTTTATCTCGCACTTTTATTTACATTCTTTCTTCCTTTCCCATTTTCATTCATACTCCGCCTATTCTTGTATTTCATTCCACGTCCTTTCTTTCTCTTATGCCATGTCTCTTTTCACTTTATTTCACCGTTTTCCTCCTTTCCTTGTTTCTCCTTGTTCTCTTTTCATTCATCTTCTTTCTCTACCTCTCCTGTTAATCTTTTTTTTTCTTTTTCCTTCTCTCTTCCTCCACTTTTCCTGTTCTTACTCCTTCTCTCTTTTTCCCTCTCTTGCGTTTTATTTCACCTTCCTTCTTCCTCTCTTTCATTTTTCTATATCACGTCTCTTCTTGCAGTTTTATTTCACTTTTATTCTTCCTTTTCTTCTTTCCTCTGTGTTCTGTCTATATTCTTGCATTTTATTCCATCTTTTTTTCTTTCCTTTTTTTTTTTTTTTTTTTATTCGTCACTCTTCTTGCGTCTTATATCGCCTTTTTTTTCTCTCTCTTTTCTCCTCTAAAATCTGTTTCGCGTTTTAATTCCTCTCTCCTTCTTCCTTCTGTACTGACTCATATTCTCTTTTCATTAAGTATCACCTTTTTTTTCTCTCTCTTCTTTCCTCAATAATCTGTTTCGCGTTTTATTTCATCTTTCCTTCTTCCTTCTGTACTGACTAATATTCTCTTTGCATTTAGTCCACCTTCTTTCCTTCCCTTTTTTCCTCTCATATATTTCTTTCTCTCTATACATTTTCCGGGGCCGCGTGTAATTTACTTTAGGACTCTTGAACATTCCTGGGTCCTTGTTCCTTTGTCCATCTTCGAGTATTTTTTGGAGACCCTGTTTTTGTGATTTTATTTTATTTGATTTTATTTGCATACTCAGCGGGTTCCTTTGTCTTTGTCTTTTGTTTTTCTTGTTCTTGTTCCTCTTTTCTTCTTTCAGGTCTTCTTTCTTCCTCTTCTTCCTCTACCTCTCCTGTTCCTCCTTTTTTGCTCTTCTTCCTTCTCTCTTCCTCTGCTTCACTTATTCTTCCCCCTTCTCTCTTTTTCACTCTCTTTCTCTACCTCTCCTATGTCTCCTCTTTTCTCTTTCTTCTTCTCTTCTTTCCCTTCTTTCTCTACCTATCCTATTCCTCTTATTCTCTTTTCTGCCAACAGCACCACCACCACCACCATCATCATCACCATCATCATCATCAATAGCATCTTCTTTTTCTCCCATTTCTTCTTCTTTTCTTCTTTCCTCTTCCTTCTTTTTTGTTCTTTTTTTCCATAGTCCTTCAGTCATTCTTCGTCCCTTTCCTTCTTCCATGTCTTTTTTCCCCTTCTTGTTAATTAAAATCCAAAGGTGACATTTTTTCATCAACGTTTGTTTTATGCGTTTTTAATTGGTCCACCGCATCGAATGTTTTATTAAGATCTGCATTATTTTTTAACGAAGATTTAATTAAGGAAAAACATATATGCTCTCTCTCTCTCTCAATAGCACTAAACTGTCCCTCCTTTCCTCTCTGTCTGTCTGTCATTCTTTTCCTTCTTTCTTTCCTTCCTCCCCTTCTTTCTCTACCTCTCCTATTCCTCCTCCTACTCTCTTCTTCCTTCTCTCATTTCTCCCTCTTTTCCTCTACCTCTCCTATTCCTCCTCTTTTCTCTTCTTTCCTCACTTTCTCTACCTCTCCTGTTCCTCCTTTTTTTTTTCTCTTCCTTCTTCTCTCTTCCTCTACTTCACTTATTCTTCCTCCTTCTCTCTTTTTCCCTCTCTTTCTCTACCTCTCCTATGCCTCCTCTTTTCTCTTCTTCCTTCTCTTCTTTCTTCCCTCTCTTCCTCTACCTCTCTTATTCCTCCTCTTCTCTTTTCTGTCACTTATTTACTCATTTACTTATTCTTCCTTTATTGATTTCTTGCATTTCGACCTATCTACCTACCCCCCCCCCCCTCTCTCTCTCTCTCTCTCTCTCTCTCTCTCTCTCTGACATACGGGCGGTCATGGGCTGTTAGAGAGCGAGCATTCTTATCGTTTGTCACATGTCATCAGTGTGAGAGGGGGGGGGAGGGGGGGGGAGAGGGGGAGGGGGAGGGAGAGGGAGAGGGAGAGGAGAGGAAGAGGAGAGGAAGGAGAGCAATAAGAGTAATAGTGGAAAGGGAGAATGCGTGTTTGTGTAGAGAGAGGAAGAGAGAGAGAAAGAAGGAAGGGGAAGAAGAAAAAGGAAGGGAGGGAAAACGGAGGGGAAGGGAGGGAAAGGGAAAAAAAGGGAAGAGGAAAGGGAGGGGAAGGGAATGGGAGGGAATGAGAGAGGGGAAGAGGAAGGGAGGGAAAGGGAAGCGAGGGAAGGAGGAGGTGAAGGAAAAAGGAGGGAGGAAAAGAGGAGGGGACGGAGGGTTAGGGAAGGGAAGGGAAGGAAACAAAAAGGAAGGGAAAGAGGAAGAGAGGGGAAGGGGAAGGGAGGGAAGGAGAGAGGGAATAAGAGAAAGAGGAAGGGAGGGAATGAGAGAAAGAGGAAGGGAGGGAAAGGGAGGCGATGGAAAGAGGAGGGAAGGGAAAGAGGGAGGGAGAAAAAGGGAGGAAAGGAGGGGAAAGAGGAAGAAATGGGATGAGGAAGGGAGGGAAAGAGGAATGGAACGAAAAAATGGAAGGAGAGGGGAAGGGAACGGGAGGAGAAGGGGAGGGAGAAAGAGGAATGGGAGGAAAAGGGATGAAGGGAGGGAGGAATGAAGGGAGAGAAAAGGACGAAGAATGAAAATATAAATTGCTTGAATAAAAAAAAGGGAGGGAGAGAGAGGGTTAAGGAAGGGAGGTAAAAAGACGGATCGCGTTTGTCTGTATGTTTGTTTGTTTGTATTTGAGCGTTTGTATGTATGTATGAGAGAGAGAGAGAGAGAGAGAGAGAGAGAGAGAGAGAGAGAGAGAGAGAGAGAGAGAGAGAGAGAGAGATACTATTAGTCTGGGGAGTAAAAACAAAAAAAAAAAAAAAAAGAGAAAGGGGAAAGAAAGAGAAATTGCAAACTTGGAAAGGGAACCAGAAAAAGATTGATGGCTCGAAAAGGGAAGGATGAGAGAGAGAGAGAGAGAGAGAGAGAGATCACCACTGCTATATTCACCCTGATTCACTTCTGCACGATTACCCACACGCTTTGCTCACTCTCTCTCTCTCTCTCTCTCTCTCTCTCGTTGTTGTTGTTGTTGTTGTTGTTGTTGTTGTTGTTGTAGGATATAGAACAACAAGACGCTAGTAGATTATGGCAACAGAAGTAACGATAATAGTAATAGTAATGGTAGTAGTTGTAGTAGTAGTAGTAGTAGTAGTAGTAGTAGTAGATTATGGCACCAGTAATGATAAAAGTAGTAGTGGTGGTGGTGGTGGTAGTGGTGATGGTGGTAGTGGTGGTGGTGGTAGTGGTGATGGTGGTAGTGGTGATGGTGGTAGTGGTGGTGGTGGTAGTGATGGTGGTGGTGGTGATGGTGGTGGTGCATAAGAACATAACGATTTACAACCTGTCACCTTTCCTTCGTCCCTCCCTCCCTCTCCCCGTTTTCCTTCTTTCCTCTCCTTATAGTGAGGCGCCAGGAAGGGATGAGGAGAAGGAAAGGGAAAGAAAGAGGAAAAGAGGGAGGAAGGAAGGAAGAAAGGAAGGAAGGAAGGCTGGAAGGAAGGAAGGAAGGAAGAAAGGAAGGAAGAAAGGAAGGAAGAAAGGAAGTAAGTAAGGAAGGAAGGAAGGAAAGGAAAGGAAGGGAAGGAAGGAAGGAAGGGAAGGAAGGAAACTTGATACACGAGAAGGAAAGAGAGTGGAATGAGGAAGGTAAAAAGGGAGGGGTGAAAGAAAGAAAGAAAGGGAGGAAGAAGGAAGGAAAATGAGGACAAACAAGAAAGTAGGATGAGAGGGGATGGTGGAGAGAATAAAATAAAAGGGAATGAGGGAGAGAAACATTAAAAAAAGGGGGAATGGGGAAAGGAAATTAAGCGGGGGAAGAAGAAAGGGAAAGGAGAAAGTGAAGGAAGAAAACGAAAGATGGACAGCGAAGGATGATAAGAAGGGATGGAAAGAGGAAGGAAAATGGGAAGGAAAAAAATGAGGAAAATGGGAAATGTGGAAAGGAAATCAAGAGGGAAAAGGGGAGAAGGAAAGGAGAAAGTGAAGGAAGAGAACGAAAGACGGACAGCGAAGGATGATATGAAGGGATGGAAAGAGGAAGAAGGGAAATGGGAAATAAAAAAAATGAGGAAAATGGGAAATGTGGAAAGGAAATCAAGAGGGAAAAGGGGAGAAGGAAAGGAGAAAGTGAAGGAAGGAAACTGAGGAGGAAGAGGGAAGGAGGATAAAAGAAGATGGTAAAGAGAAGAAGAGAAATGGGAGGGAGAGAAGAAGGAGAAGAAGGGAAATGGAGAAAGGAAATTAAGAGGGGAGGGAAAAAAGAGGGAAAGGAGAAAGAGAACAGACACTTTATCTATCTATCTATCTATCATTTCACCCATCCTTGTATCCATTTATTTTTATCAGTATTATCTATTTCAACGTTTACATAATTTCAATACTCTGGTTTGACTCATGAATAAAATATTTCACGTTTGTATCTCTCTCCCCGGTTGGCTGATTGACCCCCCTCCTTACCCCCCCCCCTCTCTCTCTCTCTCTCTCTCTCTCTCCCGGCAGCACCACCAGACAAAGGAGGGTCGGGTCTCTACGATCGTCCAGGCACTCGCTCGACCCTCCAGGCGCCGCGATGACACAGCCTCCACGACTCAAGACAAGACCCACCATGCCTCAAATTCTGATGGCATGGTCCTCCGCTCTCTCCTTCCCTATCTTTTTCACTTTTTCTTTCCCATTTTTTATTTTCATTTTACTTATTTGAAGTTATTTCTGTTGTTCATTCAGTCTTTCTTCTCTTACTTCTTTTTGTTGTCTTCCTTTCTTCTTCCTTGCTATCTTTGTTTGTTTGTTTTTCTTTTTTGTTTTCATTTTTTTTACATCCTTTATTTTTTTTCTTTTCTTACTTTCTTGCTCTACTTTTTTCTTCCTCTTTCTTTCTTTTCTCTTGTTTTCTTTTTCTTCTTCCATCTCTCTTTCCTTTTTTCTCTTTTTCTTTCCTTTTTTCCTTCTTTTTCTTCTTATTCCATATCTTTGGTTCCTTACTTCTAAATATTTCATTCTTAACTAGACATTTGTATTACTCTTTATTTTTATCTCCTTTTCCGGTTCTTTTTCTCTTCTTTTCCGGTTCTTTTTCTCTTCTTTTCCGGTTCCTTTTCTCTCCTTTTCCGGTTATTTTCTCTCCTTTTCCGGTTATCTTCTTCCGTTTCATCTTCTTTTTCTTCTTCTTCTTCTTCTTTATCATCATCTTCCTCTTCATCATCATCTTCTTCTTCTTCTTCTTCTTCTTCTTCTTCTTCATCATCATCATCTTCTCCTTCTTCTCCTCCTCTTCGTCCTCCTCCCCTCAGAATCTGTACATATTACCATATATACACAACCTCCCCTCTGGTATGTTGATGATACAGTGTGTGTGAGTGTGTGTGTGTGTGTGTGTGTGTGTGTGTGTGTGTGTGTGTGTGTGTGTGTGTGTGTGTGTGTGTGTGTGTGTGTGTAGTCTTTTTTTTCTGAAGCATGTAACGAATGAAAATAAATAGGAAAAAAAAAACTATCTTCTTGTAAAGGTTTTGTTGCATAAATATTTTGAAGTCTGTCTGTCCGTCCATCTGTCTGTCTTCTGTCTATATTTATGAATGTATCAGTGTTGTTTTCTTTCTTTTATTGTTTTTTACGTGTTTCTGTCAATCTTACCTTCTTTCAGTCTGTCTCTTTGTCTGTCTGTCTGTCTATTTGTCATGTTTTTTCTTCCTTCTATAGTTACTTGATTGTGTTTCTCACCCTCTATCTGTGTGTGTGTGTGTGTGTGTGTGTGTGTGTGTGTGTGTGTGTGTGTGTGTCGCGTCATGGGCTCGCAACTTCACTTCATTAAAAATACTTTCGCAACTAAATTCGCATTCACACCAGCCAACACACACACACACACACACACACACACACACACACACACACACACACGAGCCAGAATAAAAAATAATAATTAGCATACAATCTACACAGCCAGAAATAAAAACAATAAAACCCCAGCCTGCTAATCAACTTTGGTCCGCGGGAAATAATTGAAATAAAAGAAGAGAAACAAAGAGGAAAAAATCAAAAGAAAATAATCGGGTCAGGAAAAAACACGAGAACAAGACAAAAAATAAAGAAAATAAGAAAAATAAGGAACCCAAATAAAAATATACAAGACAGAAAGGAATGAATAAACTAATAAAAGACAAGAGACAAATAGCTCGTGATTCCAATGATAGAAAAAAATAAACTTTCTCCCGTTTTCTTCCATTTTCTTCTAAACAAAGGGGTGACTGCGCTTTATTGGATGACAAAGACGTATTGTTTGTGTCCCTTATTAGCGCACCTTCCTATGTTAAGGGCTAATGAAAGGTGTGTGTGTGTGTGTGTGTGTGTGTGTGTGTGTGTGTGATTCTCTTCGTATGCAAGTCTATTCATGTCTGTCTATCTGTTTGTCTGTCTCTTCGAGTTCATCTGTCTGTCTGCCTTTGAATCCATCTGTCTGTGAATCCGTCTGTCTGTCTGTCTGTCTGTCCATCTATCAATTTGGTCATTTATTGTCTCTCTGTCTTCCTTCTTTTTGTTTTCTTCCTTTATTTTTCCTTCCTATCTTTCTCTCTTTATCTCCTTTCTTGTCTTTTCTTCTGTCCTGTAGTTTCCTCCTTTATCCAGTTTTTCTTTCCTTCTTTTCCTTCCTTCTCTACTACTTTTTCTTTTCTTTTTTATGTTTTTTTTATCTGCTTTGTCTGCCTGTCCGCCTCTTTGCTCGCCCTTTATCCCTACTTGCTTGTCTACCTGTCTGTCTGTCTGTCTGTCTGTCTATGTAAGAGTGAAAGTAACAGACAATAAATCTAGTCAATCTATTAGAATGTTTTGTGCGTAGAAGGTGATCAGTCTTAAGGGAGGAATCTTGTTCTTAATCACCGAGGAGGAGGAGGAGGAGGAGGAGGAGGAGGAGTAGAAGGAGGAGGAGGAGGAGGAGTAGAAGGAGGAAGAAGAAGAGGTGTTACAGAGACAGTGACATGAGGGGAGAGAAAGGAGGAAAGAGAACTGATTGACGAGAGAGAGAGAGAGAGAGAGAGAGAGAGAGAGAGAGAGAGAGAGAGAGAGAGAGAGAGATTTACATAGATTTACATGGTGAAGAAAATCAGTCATTTACATTAATCAGAAGAATAAAACGTTGCATTTCTACTCTAGTTGATATTAAGTTGAAGGAAGTGACGCCGAGCCCTTTAATCAACACACACACACACACACACACACACACACACACACACACACACACACACACACACACACACACACACACAAACACACACACGCACGCACACTTTTCACCCCTTTACCGATAATTAAAAAAGAAACACAAAACAATAAATAAATAGAACAGAATAGAGAAAAGAAAAAAAGATTGACGTTATAATACTTGAAGAAGAGCAGAAAAAAAATTGAAAATTAATACGGTAAAAATAAAGAAAAATAAGAGTAAATAAAAAAAATAGAAATACAGTGAATAGAAAACAGTAAATAAAACATCAAAAAACATAGAAAATTAATAAAGAAAAAAAAAACATTAAATAAAACAAAAACAGAAAAAAAACAATGAAGAAAAATAAAAAGATTAAATCACCATTCAACATCCTTCGTCAATAAAATAAGTGCATTAAAAAGAAAAAAAAAAACAATCAAACAAAAACAAACCAATAAAAACAACAGAGGAAAAAAAAACAAGTAAATTAATTCATACTTTTAGGAGAGACAACTTTTCACACACACACACACACACACACACACACACACACACACACACAGTTTTTGCCTGAATTGCTTTAGCAGATTAATGTGGGAGTGTGGCGGAGGGGCGGGTGGGAGGGAGGGAGGAGGAGGAGGAGAGGAGAGGAGAGAGAGGGAGGAGGAGAGGAGAGAGGGAGAGAGGGAGAGAGGGAGAGGCAATAGAAGAGAGAGAGAGAGAGAGAGAGAGAGAGAGAGAGAGAGAGAGAGAGAGAGAGACAAAGAAAATAAAGAATAGGTAGAGAGAGAACAAGTAGAAAGAGAGAAGGTAGAGAAATCAGGAAAGGCAAGGAGACACGAGAGAGAGAGAGAGAGAGAGAGAGAGAGAGAGAGAGAGAGAGAGAGAGAGAGGTATGTAAATGAGGGCGAGCAATGATTCATTTCTCTTCTGCAGAGGAGTGATGCGCTGAGCTGCCAATGCACTCACGGTTGATTACTGGCGAGGGAGGGAGGGAGGGAGGGAGGGTGTGGGAGTGAGGGAGAGTGTGAGGGTCAGTGAATGTGAGGGACAATGAGGGAGTGAGGGGGGGAAAGAGTGAGGGTGAAGGAGAATGGGAGGGAGAGAATGAGGGAGAGGGAGAGAGTAGGGGAGTGTAAGGGAGAGTGAGAGGGAGGGAAAGGGGAGGGAGGAGGAGGAGGAGGAGGGTAAGGGAGAGGAAGGGAGAGGGAGGGGAAGAAGGTAGAGGTGGTAGGAGGGGAATGCATGAAAGGGGTAAGAGGAATTGTGGAAGAAAGAGGAGGTGAAGGAAGGATTGATGGATAGGAAAAAGAAAAAAAAAATAGAATAACAACAACAACAACAACAAAAATAAACAAATAAATAAATGTCAAGAGAAAATTTGAAGAGATGACAATAGGCGGAAATGAAAGGAGAAAGAGAAGGAAAGAGAGAAAGGGAAGAAGAAAAAGAGGGGAAGCAGTGGTAAGGGAGGTATGAGGGGTGAAAGTGGGAGGAGGAGGAGGAGTAGGAGGAGGAGGAGGAGGAGGAGGAGGAAGGGGAAAGGGTAAAAGAGGGAGGGAGGAAGTGAGGGGATGAAGGCGAAAGGAGGGGAGAGAAAGGAAGATAAAGAAATACTTATAAAGAGATAGTATGGTGGTTTATAATCTCTCTCTCTCTCTCTCTCTCTCTCTCTCTCTCCCGCGTCACCCTCCCATAACTCAGACCATTAAGTCTCGCAATCTCGTTATGCAATATATAATGAACATTTTTTTGGTTGTTCCTCTTAAATTTTATGGTTACTCGCCTTTGTCCGCGTGCCCGTCTGTCTGTCCGTCTGTCTGTCTGTCTGTTTGTCTGTCTGTTCATCGGTCCTTTCTTTGTCTATCTGCCTTTGTATGCTTTCGTTAGGTTCTGTCTCTTTGCGTTAATCTGTCTGTTTGTGCACTTTATTTTTCTTTGATTCTGTCTCTGCATCTTCCTCTCTGTCTGTTCTTCTGTGTCTGTCTGTCTGTCTGTTCCTCCCTTTTGTTGTTTGTTCCTTTGTCTGCGAGTGCCTGCTATTCTGTCTGTCAATCTGTCTGTACATCTGTCTACTGTTGCTGCTCGGTTTAGTTTGTCAGTGTTTGTCTGTCTGTCTGTTGTCTGTCTTTTTGTCTTTATGCTATTCACTTTCACATAAATTGCCAGTGTTTGTCATCGTCTGTCTGTCTCTGTTTGTCTGTCTGTCTTCTTGTCTGTATATTGCTTTTCTCACTGATACAATTTGCCACCGTCTGTTACCGTCGATGTGTCTGACTGTCTGTATGTCTGTCTATCCGTTAGTTTGTCTGTATATCTGTCTGTCCGTCTAACTGCCAGTCTGACTTTTCGCTTTCTCTCTGTTTGCTTGTGTTCCTTTCTTTTTCTTGTGTTTTATCTACCGATCTATTTTCTCTCTCTCTCTCTCTCTCTCTCTCTCTCTCTCTCTCTCTCTCTCTCTCTCTCTCTCTCTCTCTCTCTCTCTCTCTCTCATTTCTTCAGTCACTTTTATTCTCTCTCTCTCTCTCTCTCTCTCTCTCTCTCTCTCTCTCTCTCTCTCTTTAATTGGCTTTTTTTATTTTCTCTTTTTGCTTTCACTTTTCTTTATTTCTTTCTCTCTCTCTCTCTCTCTCTCTCTCTCTCTATAATTGGTATTTATTTTCTCTTTGCTTTCACTTTTTCTTTATTTCTCTATTTCATTCATTCTCTCTCTCTCTCTCTCTCTCTCTCTCTCTCTCTCTCTAAAATTCCGCTGATTGCAGGTTTCGTGTCTTGCAAAATTTATTCAATTCTCACACTTCCCCTGCTGTCCCTCCTCCTCCTCTTCCTCCTCCTCCTCCTCCTCCTCCTCCTCCCTTCCGTGCAACAGCGTGCAATCAGGCCGCAGCGCCACTCTCTCTCCTTCCCTTGCTTCATTAAGTGTTAATTCGAAGAGTCTTTAGAGTGGCGCCCAACAATATAGCGTTGATTCCCGCCCCCTACAGAGAGAGAGAGAGAGAGAGAGAGGGGGGGGGGGGGTCAGTGTGGATGAATGAAATAGCAGGGAAAGATAAAATGGTGAAGGAAGAAAGAAAAATAAAAGAAGAGAAAGAAAGACAGCCATTAGAGAGAGAGAGAGAGAGAGAGAGAGAGAGAGAGAGAGAGAGAGAGAGAGAGAGAGAGAATGTGTGAATGAATGAAATAGAAAGAAATAAAGAAATGTAAGAAAAAAACAAAAAAGACATGCATTAAACTACCTATATCCCAGAGAGAGAGAGAGAGAGAGAGAGAGAGAGAGAGAGAGAGAGAGAGAGAGAGAGAGAGAGAGAGAGAGAGAGAGAGAGAGAATTAATGAAGTTCACACAAGAGTTGGAGTATTTATATATCGATCAAATAATAACAATGAATGAGAATCGTGAATAACAGGAGGAAAATTGAAAGATAAAAAAAGACGAATGAAAATAGAGAAGAAAAAAAAGGTAAAAAAATAAAACAAAAAAATCAGTGGACCTTAAACCCGGCATGAACATAAACAAACAAACAGACAAACAAACAATCTTCACCTTAGTTTTCTTATAATATTATTTTTTTATATCAATCCACATCTTCTCTTTTCATTTAATTCTCCCATCTCTAACTTTCCCACTTTTTAGTCTTTTCCTCTTCTCAATTCTCTTCTTTTCCCTCCCCATCCCTTCCATCACCCTTCTTCCTAACACTCTTATTCCTTTCTTCTTTTCGTCTCCTTCTTCTCCTCTTTTCATTTAATTCTCCCATCTCTTACTTTCCCACTTTTTAGTCTTTTCCTCTTCTCAATTCTCTTCTTTTCCCTCCCCATCCCTTCTATCACCCTTCTTCCTATCACTCTTATTCCTTTCTTCTTTTCCTCTCCTTCTCCTCTTTTCATTTAATTCTCCCATCTCTAACTTTCCCACTTTTTAGTCTTTTCCTCTTCTCATTTCTCTTCTTTTCCCTCCCCATCCCTTCCATCACCCTTCTTCCTAACACCTTTATTCCTTTCTTCTTTTCCTCTTCTTCTCCTCTTTTCATTTAATTCTCCCATCTCTAACTTTCCCACTTTTTAGTCTTTTCCTCTTCTCAATTCTCTTCTTTTCCCTCCCCATCCCTTCCATCACCCTTCTTCCTAACACCTTTATTCCTTTCTTCTTTTCCTTTCCTTCCGTTCTCTTTCTAGTTAATTCTCTCATCATCTTCTGTCATATAATATTTAGCCAACCTTTGTTTTCTTCTTCCATATTTCCTTGTTTATCTCAGGCTTTCTCCCATTCTACCTCTCTGTCCATCCGTCTGTCTGTCTGTCTGTCTGTCTGTCTGTATGGATTATGAAGAGAGGATGTGACGAAAATGAGAAAGAAAAAAAAAACATGAATAAAAGGAAAGGATATTAATTGCTGCAGGGAACTCATCTTCATTAGAATACAAAAAAGCAATATTGCAAGACTGGAGAAGGAGGAGGAGGAGCAGGAGGAGGAGGAGGAGGAGGGAACACAATTAAAACAGTAACCCTTCCCCTGTCTCCTCCTCCACCTCCTCCTCCTCCTCCTTTTCTTCCTTCCCTTCTCCCCTTTTCTCTCCCCTTCCTATGTCAACCACAGTCATCACAACACTAGGAGGAGGAGGAAGAGGAGGAAGAGGAGGAGGAAGAGGAAGAGGAGGAGGAGGAGGAAGAGGAGGAGGAGATTATAGGAAGAGGGGAAGGAAGGGTATGAGTAAATAAGTTAGCAATAAGTAAATAAAACAGCAAATAAAGCAGCGAAATGAAGTAACGATGAATAGAAATTACGTAAAATGAAAAGCAAGTAAAAGTGACTAAAGAAAACGGGAAGCGGACAATCAAGGCGTCATAGAAAACGCTTAACGAGGGGAGACTCATTAATGGCGTCGGATTGCAAGATACGTTAATGGGGCGAAGATTTGTTGCAATCATTATCAGACGTCGCCTACGGGCATGTGTGTGTGTGTGTGTGTGTGTGTGTGTGTGTGTGTGTGTGACGAGGGTGGAGGGTAGAGGAGAAGGAAAGGACGGAAAAAAAATGTATAATAGGAGATGGAGGAGACAGGAATGGGGGTAAAGGGAATAAAAAAAAATGAGAAAATGAGAAAAAAGAAGGGGGAAAATTAGGGTGAATGGGTTGCTCAAAACAGGAAAGACGATAGAAAGGGGACGAAGATGAGAGATAGATAGAAAAGGGTGTGGAGAATGAAGGAATAAAAGTAAGTGGAGAAGGAAAGCGGGAAAGGAAAGAAAAGGATAAAACGAAGTGGAAAATGAAAGTTGAATGATGGGCGTAAGAGGAAGGGGAGAGAACTGAACAAAAGGTGGAGGGAAGAGGAAGAGGAAAGGAAGGGAAAGAAGTGAATGAACCGGGAAGAGGAGGAAGAGGAAGATGAATGATGGGCGTAAGAGGAAGGGGAGAGAAGTCAATAAAAGGTGGAGGGAAGAGGAAGAGGAAAGGAAGGGAAAGAAGTGAATGAACCGGGAAGAGGAGGAAGAGGAAGATAATAGAATAAAAACTAAAAGAATAAGGAAGAGAACGAAAGAGGAGAGAAAGGAAGAAGATAGCGAGTGGGAAAAAAAAAACAGAAATAAGTGAAGGAAAGAAAGAGAAACAGAAAGAGGAAAAGAAATGGAAATAAAAGAGGGAAATATAAGAAATTGGGAACGAAAGAAAGAAGAGAAGTGAAATAAAGTAAAATAAATTAGAGAAAGAGAAAGGAGACGGAAATAAAAGAGGTAAGAGAAAAGAGATGAGGTTGAATGGCGGTTGCAAGAGACAAGGAGGAGAGAAGAGGGGAATAAAGGGGAAAAGGAGGAGGAGGAGGAGGAGGAGGAGGAGGAGGTGGGGACGAAAGGAGGAAGACGAGGGTATGCTGAATGCGAAAGGAGAGAGGAATAAAGGGATAAAGAGGAGGAGGAAAGGGGTGGATGAGGGGAAGAAGGGGGAGGGAGGGGAGGAATGAGGGGAAGGGAGGAAGGGGGGGGAGAGGGAATGAGTGTTTACGACCGAATTGTTTGAGGGGAATGACGTCACTCACTCGTGCAATGAGAGGGTTGATTATTGTCTTGTTTGTCTGTTTGTTTGTTTGTTTGTTTAACTGCTTGTTTGTTGCACTGCCTCCTCCTCCTCCTCCTCGTTGGCAAGATGTGTTATTATTATTTTTTTGCTTTATCTTTTTGTTTTCTTTTCCTTTTTTGTGTTTTTCCTTGTTTTAGATTTTCCTAGTGTACTTCCCCTAGTTTCAGTTTTTCCTAGTTTCAGTTTTTCCAAGTAACAGTTTTTCCTAGTTTTATTTTTCCTGTGGGTGAATTTTGTTTTTTTGTGCTGTTTTTTATTTTTATTTTTGGTCATTGTCTGTCTGTCTGTTTGTCTGTCTGTTTGATTCTGGATCTTGCTTTCTACCTTTGTTTGTGTGTATCTAACTTTTTTTATTTTATCCATGTTATTTGCTTGCTTCTCTCTCTCTCTCTCTCTCTCTCTCTCTCTCTCTCTCTCTCTCTCTCTCTGTGTGTGTGTGTGTGTGTGTGTGTGTGTGTGTGTGTGTGTGTGTGTGTGTGTGTGTTTGTCTGTCTGCCTGTCTGTATTTTTGGTAAGTCTGAATCTCCTTGTTTATTTATCTGTTTGCCTGTCCCTTTTGTCTGTGTTTGTCTGTCTGCTCCCCATCTCCCTCACACACACACACACACACACACACACACACCGCGATAATTACAGGAAGACAATGTTACGACCGCCGCTGTGTCGTAAAGGAAGGAAGGAAAGAAGGAAGGAAGGAAGGAAGGAAGGAAGGAAGGAGGAAAGGAACGAGAGGAAAGGAAGAACTCAAGGCCACGAGATTAATTAGTGAATGTGACGGAAGGAAGGAGGGAAGGAAGGAGGGAAGGAAAGACGGAATGATTGAAGGATGGAGAAGGAAGGAAAAGGAAGAAATGGGAAGGAAAGAAGAAAAAACAAAGAAAGAAAGAAATAGAGGAAGGAAGGAGAGATGGAAGGAAAAGAAAGAAGGATTCATGGATGGAGAAAGAAAGAAGAGGAAAAAAAGAAAAGAACGAAAGAACGAAAGGAAGGAGAAAGAAAAGGAAAGGAAAGGAAGAAAGGAAGGAAGGAAGGGAAGAAAGGACGGAAGGATCAGGAGACAAGGAGGGGAAGGAGGAGGGGTGGGGAGGAATACAAATGTTAATGACTACAATCACCCAATACAATAGCGATCATTTAAGAGGCTCCAGTGTTTAATTGTATGTTAAACAGTGGTGGTGGTGGTAGTAGTGGTGGTGGTAGTGGTAGTAGTAGTAGTAGTAGTAGTAGTAGTGGTGGTGGTGGTGGTTGAGTGCTATGTTTGTGTGTGTATGTATGTATGTATGTATGTATATATGTATGTATGTATGTATGTATGAGCGAGTATATATACATAATTTTAAGACTCCTGCAAACCTCATTATTCATTATTTAATCGACATTTGAATATAATAAAGGACTTCACTTATCACTTTATTTTTCCATCGATTCTTGGCTCGGAAATGGAGATGATGTAAAATTTGTGGATGATTATTTTTTCTTCCTCCCATTATTCTTTTTTGTTGTTGTTGATGTTTTCTCCGTATTTTTTAATCATTGCTTTCTTTTGTTATTTCTTTTCTTCTTACTGGTTTGGTTACTTCTACTTGAATTTTATTTCTCCTTATTACTGGCACTCTTCTTTTCTTTGTTGTTGTTGTTTTCTTCGTATTAGTCATCATTTCCATTTGTATTTTTTTCTCCTTATTTTGGTTACTTCTACTTGACGTTTATTTCTCCTTATTATTATCATCTTTCTTTTTGTTGTTGTTGTTGTTGTTGTTGTTGTTGTTGTTGTTTCCTCCGTATTAGTCATCATTTCCATTTGTATTTTTTTTCTCTTTATTTTGGTTACTTCTTCTACTTGACGTTTATTTCTGCTTATTACTGGCATCTTTCTTTTTGTTGTTGTTGTTGTTGTTTCGTCCGTATTAGTCATCATTTCCATTTCTACTTTTTTTCTCCTAATTTTGGTAACTTCCACTACTTGACCTTTATTTCCCCTACTACTGTCATTATTTTTTTTTTTGTTGTTGTTGTTTTCTCCGTGTCATAATTTCCGTTTGTAACTTTTCCTTTTTGTTGTTCACTCTCGACTTGACATTTCTTCTCCTATTGTTGCCGTTACTTTTTGTTTTTTTTCCTGATTACGTTCATTAGTTTATTCTGTTTGCTATACTAAAAAAAATATATATGGCTTAAACTTTTACGCTTCTGTTCAAATAAACCTGAAAAAAACCCTCATAATTATGGAAAATATAGGGAAAAGAGAGAGAGAGAGAGAGAGAGAGAGAGAGAGAGAGAGAGAGAGAGAGAGAGGAATCCCTTCTCGCTATGACACTGCTGCCGAGCCCTGAGGCAAAGCGACACACACACACACACACACACGCACGCAGGCAGGAAGGCAGGCAAGCAGTCACGTTCCTCTTCTCTTTATCATTACGCGACGCCTCGTTAACTAAACCATTCAAGGGGCCTCCACTTTATTACTCTTTACTCCCGTTTTATCTCCCAAAGGGGCGGCCGCGGCACCATTACTATTCCCGGGCAGTCTCCCCCGCTTTGAGCCGCCATAGAAAACGGGGGAAGCGTGCCTCAACTACACCCGGTAATAATAGGAAAGGAATTTGAGGGAAGTGTCGTGTTACGTGGACTTCATCTCTTTTTCTTTTTCATTTTAAGGGTGTGAGAGGGAAGGGTGTTGGGGAGGAAGGGTGATGGAAGGGATGGGAAGGGAAAGGAAGGGAACTGATAAGAGGAATGAGGAGACAAGGAAAAATATTAAGAGATGAGATGATTTTGATTGAGTGGAAAGAGAACGGAATTAAGGAGAGGAAAAAAGAAAGAAAGAAGAGTGATGGGAATAAGGGTGATGGAAGGGATGGGAAGGGAAATGAAGGGAACTGATAAGAGGAATGAGGAGACAAGGAAGAATATATAGAGATAAGATGATTTTGATTGAGTGGAAAGAGAACGGAATTAAGGAGAGGAAAAAAGAAAGAAAGAAGAGTGATAGGAATAAGGGTGATGGAAGGGATGGGAAGGGAAAGGAAGGGAACTGATAAGAGGAATGAGGAGACAAGGAAGAATATATAAAGATGAGATGATTTTGATTGAGTGGAAAGAGAACGGAATTAAGGAGAGGAAAAAAGAAAGAAAGAAGAGTGATAGGAATAAGGTGATGGAAGGGATGGGAAGGGAAAGGAAGGGAACTGATAAGAGGAATGAGGAGACAAGGAAGAATATATAAAGATAAGATGATTTTGATTGAGTGGAAAGAGAACGGAAGGAGAATAAAAAAAGAAAGAAGAGTGATAGGAATAAGGGTGATGGAAGGGATGGGAAAGGAAATGAAGGGAACTGATAAGAGGAATAAGGAGACAAGGAAGGAAATATAGAGATGATTTTGACTAAAGTGGAAATAGAACGGAATTAAGGAGAGGAAAAAAGAAAGAAAGAAGAGTGATGGGAATAAGGGTGATGGAAGGGATGGGAAGGGAAATGAAGGGAACTGATAAGAGGAATAAGGAGATAAGGAAGGAAATATAGAGATGATTTTGATTGAGTGGAAAGAGAACGGAAGGAGAATAAAAAAAGAAAGAAGAGTGATAGGAATAAGGGTGATGGAAGGGATGGGAAGGGAAATGAAGGGAACTGATAAGAGGAATAAGGAGATAAGGAAGGAAATATAGAGATGATTTTGATTGAGTGGAAAGAGAACGGAATTAAGGAGAGGAAAAAAGAAAGAAAGAAGAGTGATGGGAATAAGGGTGATGTAAGGGATGGGAAGGTAAAGGAAGGGAGTTGATATGAACGAGGAAGAGATAGAAAGGAAGGGAATATAGGGAGGAGAGAATGAACTAAAAAGAGGAGAGGAATGAGAGGAAAAGATGAAAGGATAAAGAGTGTCAGGAAGAAAGGTGATGGAAGGGATGGGGAGGTAAAGGAAGGGAGTTGATATAAAGGAGGAAGAGATAGGAAGGAAGGAAATATAGGAAAGAGAGGATTAACTGAAGAGAGGAGAGGAATAAGAAGAAAAGAAGAAAGGAGTAAAGGTTAACGTTAGGAAGAAGAGTGATAGAAGGGATGGGAAGGTAAAGGAAGGGAATTTATATGAAGGAGGAAGAGATAGGAAGGAAGGAAATATAGGAAGGAGAGGATTAACTGAAGAGAGGAGAGGAATGAGAAGAAAAGAAGAAAGGAGTAAAGGTTAACGTTAGGAAGAAGAGTGATAGAAGGGACGGGGAGGGAAAAGAAGGGAAATGGTAAAAGGAAGGAAGAGACTGGAAAGAAGGAAAGTCGGGGATGAAAGAATTAACTAGAAAGAGAACGGAAGGAAAGGAAAAGAAGAAAGGAATAAAGGTGTTAGGAAGAAGGGTGATGGAGGGGATGAGGGAAAAGAAGAGAATTGATAAGAGGAAAAGACTAAAAAGTGGGAAAGTTAGAGATGACAGAATTAAATGAACAGAGGAGAAGAAGGAGAGGAAAAGAAGAAAGGATAGATAGT
>NC_066536.1:7597132-7599632 GCF_024679095.1 Eriocheir sinensis
TCCTCAAGTACTTTTTCGGTTCCAGTTTTTTTTTTTTTTATTCTCTCTCTCTCAAAAGGAAACAGAAAGGAGATAAAAAGAATAAGGAAGGAGATGAGAGAGAGAGAGAGAGAGAGAGAGAGAGAGAGAGAGAGAGAGAGAGAGAGAGAGAGAGAGAGAGAGACTGCGAGGAGAGAAATGAAACAGAGGAAGGGAATTTGTCGAGATGAAGGTCGTTGTGTAAATAGAAAACAAGAGAGAAAACAAAAAAAAAAAAAAAGTGAAGAGCAGTGAAATGAAGAAGAGAAAAAAAAAACATAGAACTTCTTAGGGACGATGTTGAAGGAGGAATAATATCGACACTTAAAATAATAATAATAATAATAATAATAATAATAATAATAATAATAATAATAATAATGGCATAAATTATATTAGTGAAGAGTAGGAATATGAATAAGAACAGGAACAAGAACAACAACAATAGGAAGAAAAAGAAAAGGAGAAAAAAAGAGAAACACGAGAGGAAATTGCAAGGAGTAAATATGTATAATTAAATAAAGGAAAATATACGCAAAGACGCGGACAATACAAATAAGCAATAAAACAAAAAAATAGGTGGAGTATAAATGAATTAATAAACAATAGATAAATATGTAAACAAATAAATTCACGAGAATGAAAGATGACGTCACACACACACACACACACACACACACACACACACACGCACGCACACACCTCTTGAAAACATGACAAAAGGAAGCATTTTCTCCCCTATATTTCAATCACCATATCTAGTCTCTCTCTCTCTCTCTCTCTCTCTCTAGTCCTCTTCCTTTCCTTCCTTCCTAACATACTTTATCACTAACATCTTTCTCCCATCTACGTTTATCCTCCCCTTCCTCTTCCTTCTCCCTTTCCTGTTATTTTTCTTTCCCTCCTCATTCAAACATTATTTTACCTATTTTAATTTTGTCTCGTCCTACACTTAGTCCTTCTCTTCTAGTCCTCCTCCTACTTCTTCCACTACGATTGCTACTTCTTCATATTTTTCTCCTCCTCCTCCTCCCCCTTCTTTACCTGTTATTTTTCTTTCCCTCCTCATTCAAACATTACTTTACCTATTTTAATCTTGCCTCGTCCTACTCCTAGTCCTCTTCTAGTCCTCCTACTTCCACTACGATTGCTACTTCTTCATATTTTTCCTCCTCCTCCTCCTCCCCCTTCTTTACCTGTTATTTTTCTTTCCCTCCTCATTCAAACATTACTTTACCTATTTTAATCTTGCCTCGTCCTACTCCTACTCCTTCTCTTCTAGTCCTCCTGCTTCTTCCACTACGATTGCTACTTCTTCATATTTTTCCTCCTCCTCCTCCCCGCGTCACACAAACACAATCAGACCCCCTCCAGGCTTCGGTAAGATGAACACAATTGCACCTTTTCCCGTCTGTTATTGCCTCGCCTACACCCAGAGAATATCCTCGCAGTCTGAAGCTAAAACTCAATTGTGTGTGTGTGTGTGTGTGTGTGTGTGTGTGTGTGTGTGGAAGTATCGTTCATGTCTGTATTTGTTTTCATTGGTCTCTCTCTCTCTCTCTCTTTATTTACACAGTTACATCAGGCCCAGTACCTATAACATTACATTATAAGGCGGCACTAGTTTCTAGGCTAAAGGAAATAGTTGGTATCCCTATCTGAAAGTCTCTCTCTCTCACACTATTAGCATAATAATAATAATAATAATAATAATAATAATAATAATAATAATAATAATAATAATAACAATACAATTCCCTTTACATCCTTTTGCGTTTCTCCAATTTGCTTCCTTTCCATCGCTTCCGCCTCCTCCTCCTCCTCCTCCTCCTCTTCCGCCTCCTCCTCCTCCTCCTCCTCCTCCTCTCCAACACTATTTCCTCCACGGTAACACAAGCCAACGCAGACTTCATGAACAATTTACTTCACAAATTGTTTTTTTTCTTTATATTTCGTCGACATCGGAGAGTGAAATGAGGCGGTGAGAGAGAGAGAGAGAGAGAGAGAGAGAGAGAGAGAGAGAGAGAGAGAGAGAGAGAGAGAGAGAGAGAGAGAGAGAGAGAGAGAGAGAGTAGGTGGAACAGAAAACAAAAACAAAAAAAGAATATGAAGAACCAATAAAGAGACAAAACGGAATGAATAAATTAATCTATGAGAGAGAGAGAGAGAGAGAGAGAGAGAGAGAGAGAGAGAGAGAGAGAGAGAGAGAGAGAGAGAGATCGTAAGTACCTCCTCATCTAAAACCGGGTCGATTACACACGAAAATTGAGATTGAAAAATACACTCTTCTCTCTCTCTCTCTCTCTCTCTCTCTCTCTCCGACGTGGACCAGTAATATTTTGAGATTTTGGGGGTATGGGAGGTAGGATGGAGGAGGGAAGGGGGGAGAGGGGGAGATGGACGGGGGGAGGGGGAGAGAAGGGGAAGGGGGAAGGGAGGGGGAGAAGAGGGAAAGGTCCATCTTGTATTCAAAATGCGTCAG
>NC_066536.1:7604632-7614632 GCF_024679095.1 Eriocheir sinensis
TTGTTGATTTTTTTCGAAGTCACTTAAAAAGAGAAAACGGATGAGAAAGACTTTTAACTGATATCTCTCTCTCTCTCTCTCTCTCTGCACCCTTCCTGAGATAAGCTATCAACTCTAATGAAAAAGTTACGATGGGGAGAAAAGGGAGGAGGCAGGAAGGGAAGGGAGAGGCCGGAAGGGAGGGAGAGAGAGGGAGGGAGAGAGAGAGAGGGAAAGGGAGGGACTTGCTACCTATGGAGGAGATGAAGGAAATGTTTGGGTTTCCTTCGCTACTGTAAATACGAAGGGAGAGGAAGGGAGAGGAAGGGAGACAAGGAGATAGAGGAGAGGGAGGGAGGGCGTGAGAGATGAAAGGGTGTGTACTGAGGGCAGAGAGAGAGAGAGAGAGAGAGAGAGAGAGAGAGAGAGAGAGAGAGAGAGAGAGAGAGAGAGAGAGAGAGAGAGAGAGAGAGAGAGAGAGAGAGTATAAAGGAGAAGATAAGGGAAAGAACAGGAGAAGGAAGGGAGAGGAATAAAGTGAGGGAAAGGAAAGGATAAGAAATAGATAGGGAGGGAAAAGGAATGAAGGAAAAAGTGAAGGAAAAGTGTGGATGGGAGGTAGGAAGGGAAGGTAAAGGGAGGAAAATGGAGGGAAAGAAAGGAAGGGTAAGGATGAGGGAGAAAATTATGTTATACAGAAAGGAGGGAGAAAAGGAGAGAAGGGAAGAGAAATAGAGAAGGGAAAGAAAAGAGGGAAAGGATGGAGGGATAGGAGGGAGGTGAGGAGAGGGAAACAAATGAAGGGAAAGATAGAAAAGGAGCGAGAAAGGAGGAAAATGAGGGAAGGGAAGGAAAAAATAGCGAAGGAGGGGCAAGGGAAGGGAAATGGAGGAAAGGGAAGGAAATAAAGGGAGGGAAGAAGGGAGGGAGGAGGAAGGAATAAGGAAAAGGAGTGAAGGGAAGGGAAATAATGTAAGAAAGGAGAGAAGTATAGGAGGGAAAAGATTAAGAGAGGAAAGGAGGGTATAGAAGAGAGGGAGAGAGAGGGAGGAATGAAGGGGAAAGGAATGAAGGAAAGGGAGATAAAAAAAAGAGGGAAATATGGGAAGAGAAAGAGTGAGCGAGGAAAGGAGAATATAAATGAGAGGAAAGAGAGGAAGGAGGGAAAGGAAGGAAGAAGGAGGGAGGATGAAGGGAAAGGAGGAAAGGGAGATGAAGAGAAAGAGGGAGGAAAGGAGAATATAAATAAGAGGAAGGAGGGAAAGGAAGGAAAGGAAGGGAGGGAAAGGAAGGGAAGTAAAGGGAGGGAGGAAAAGGGGGGAAGGGGGAGGTCCGTCACATCTTATCGACCACTGAATTTCGTATTAAGAGAATTGGATTGAAGGATTACACAGATTATGGACGTCCGTGTGTGTGTGTGTGTGTGTGTGTGTGTGTGTGTGTGTGTGTGTGTGTGTGTGTGTGTATTTCTCGGGGCTATTTGTGTGTATTCCAAATCTCTCTCTCTCTCCTTACCGGTTCGTGGGATCAAATTCGTCCTGTAAAAAAATTAAAAAAATTAAAATTAGTAAAACAAAGAAAAGACAATAATAAAGAAAAAACAAACAAACTTCAAAACAAACAAACAAACCAATAAACAACAAACAAATAAAAGTAAACAAATAAACAAGTATACCCCCCCCCCAAAAAAAAAAAAAAATAGTGGCCAACCTGACCCTCGTTTTCTTCCACCAATACACGGCGTCGTTTTCTTTTCAGGCCGCCCTCTCGTTTTCTTTCATCCCCGCAAACACGCGAGTGGAAAAAAACGAGGCATTGGAGGGGGCAAGAGGAGGGGGGGGGGGAGAGAGAGAGAGAGAGAGAGAGAGGGGGGGGAAAAAGGAGGAGGAGGAGGAGGAGGAGAGAGGGACCTACTTCGTTTTATTTACGTCCGGCTGTCAACAAGATGCTCTCTCTCTCTCTCTCTCTCTCTCTCTCTCTCGTCGTGTCTCCCTTTATTAATTATCCTGGTGGCGGTGGTGGTGGCGGCGCCGGTCACTGGAGGGAGACCTTAGTTATTCCGCCTCACTGGGTCACATCATTATCCTGTGACGCTGCCCTTCGCTGGAGTGGCCTTGGGCAGGGACGCGAAGGGTGGGGAAGTGACAGGAAGGAATGGGAAGGGACGGGAAATGATGGGAAAGGGACGGGAAGGAATAGGAAGGGAGGAAAAGTGACGGGAATTGAAGGGAAGGGAGGGGAAGCGACGGGAAGTGACGGGAAGAGAAGGGGAAGGGACGGGAATGAAGGGGAAAAGAGGGAAGTGACGGGAAAAAAAGGGGAAGGGACGGGCAGGAATGGGAAGGAAGGGGAAGTGACAGAAAAGGAAGGGAAGGAAGGGGAAGGAAGGGGAAAGGAAAGCCACGGAGGAGAAAGGAACGAGTAGGAGGGGGAAGGGGCGGGAAGGGACGGGAAGGGACAGGAAGGAAGGAGATGGGACGGATAGGGACAGGAAGGAACGGGAAGGAAGGGGAAGTGGTGGAAAGTGAAGGGCAGGGAGGGAAAGGAAGGGACGGGAATTGAGGGGAAGGACGGGGAAGGGAGAAGTAGGAACATGAAGGGAGAAGTGACAGGAAGAGACGGGAAGGAAGGGGGTTAATAGGGAAGTGAAGGGAAGGGAGGGGAAGGGAGAGGGGAAGGGAGAAGGAAGGCGAATAGTGGAGGGAGAGGAGTGGAAGAGGAGGAGGGAGAGGAGGAGAAGAAGAGGAGGAGGGAAAGGTTGAGAGCTAAGAAAGGAAGGAGGAGGAAAAAGAATAAAAAAAGAGGGAAGAGGAAAATGATAATGATGAAGAGGAGGAGGAGGAGGAGGAAGAGGGAGAAGAGATTGTTTGCTTCGGTAATTCTTTAATTTTTTTCTCTCATTCTTCAGAAAAAAAATTATATGGACCAACAAAAAAATAAGTAAACAAGACACTAGACATTTATACACAAAGAAAAGACAAAAATAAAGAAATAAATAGAGAAAGGATGAAAGACAAAACACGAAAAGGTACACACAAGAAAAAAACAAAATATAAAAAATCTGCAATAACAAGGGGAAGGGAGGGGAAGGGAAGGGAAGGGAAGGGAAGGAAGGGGAAAGGAAAACCACGAAGGAGAAAGGGACAGGCAAGAGGGGGAACGGACGAGAAGGGACAAGAAGGGAGGGGATGGGACGGATAGGGACAGGAAGAGAGGGAATGGGACGGGAAGGAACGGGAACGAAGGGGAAGTAAAGGGCAGGGCGGGAAAGGAAGAGACGGGAAGGGAGGGGAAGGGACGGATAGCGACAGGAAGAGAGGGAATGGGACGGGAAGGAACGGGAACGAAGAGGAAGTTAAGGGCAGGGGGGAAAAGGAAGGCGGACGGGAGGGGACGGGACGGATAGGGACAGGAAGAGAGGGGAAGGGACGGATTGGGACAGGAAGAGAGGAAATGAGACGGGAAGGAACGGGAACGAAGGAGAAGTAAAGGGCAGGGCGGGAAAGGAAGGGGCGGGACGGGAGGGCAAGGGACGGATATGGACAGGAAGAGAGAGAATGGGACGGGAAGGAATGGGAACGAGGGGGAAGTAAAGGACAGGAGAGAGAATGGGACGGAAGGAACGGGAACGAGGGGAAGAAGTAAAGGGCAGGGGGCAAAGGAAGGGACGGGACGGGAGGGGAAGGGACGGATTGGGACAGGAAGAGAGAGAATGGGACGGGAAGGAATGGGAACGAGGGGGAAGTAAAGGGCAGGGCGGGAAAGGAAGGGACGGGAAGGGAGGGGAAGGGACGGATAGCGACAGGAAGAGAGGGAATGGGACGGGAAGGAACGGGAACGAGGGGGAAGTAAAGGGCAGGGGGGAAAGGAAGGGGCGGGACGGGAGGGAAAGGGACGGATAGCGACAGGAAGAGAGAGAATGGGACGGGAAGGAACGGGAACGAAGGAGAAGTAAAGGGCAGGGGGGAAAAGGAAGGGGCGGGACGGGAGGGAAAGGGACGGATAGCGACAGGAAGAGAGGGAATGGGACGGGAAGGAACGGGAATGAAGGGGAAGTAAAGGAGTCGCGGGCTTTTTTTTTTTTTTTTCCATTGTTGTTTCCTTTTTTTGCCCTTGAACTGTTTCCTCTACTGAAAAAAAAAAATAGATGAATAAGAAAATAAATAAACAAAAGAAAACAAATAAACAAGATACAAATTGGGTCAGATACTTGTGAACAGGAGGATCAAAGAAAGGATTAAGAAAGGGGATTAGAATATGATTAGGAGACGATCAAAGCACATAGGACAGTTTTTTTTAAGATACTGAACACACACACACACACACACACACACACACACACACACACACACACACACAGAGGATACGACAGACAGACATTTCACTGCATCCTTTCCTCCCCCTCCCCTCCCCTCCCTTCCCCTCCCTGCTCCCCCAAACCACGTAAAAAAAACAAAGGGGTGAGGGGAGGGAAGGGAGGGAAGGGGAGGAGAGAAATAGCTAACATAACATTCCCCTTTCTATTACCCATCCCTGCATTCCTTCCCTCAATTCATCTCTCTCTCTCTCTCGCTCTCTCTCTCACCCCAAACCAGTCCTGTTGCTTCCTCTCCCTCTCCCCCCACCTCTCCTCACCCCATTTTCCCCTCCTTCCCCTCCTTCCCCTCCTATTCTCTCCTCCTCTTCCTCTTCGTCGTCCCCTCTCCACCCCTCCTCCTCCTCCTCCTCCTTGCCCCTCTCCGCGCTATGAATCACACGCGCTTCCATTAATCACAGAGTTTGCGACATTTCTACGGGATAACAAATTCGCGTCCTTCAGGTCCACCGAGCGGCTGATGTTACAATTAGGCTGTTTTTTATGTGAGCCACGCCTCGCCGACTCCAGGTTATTGTGGCAGATACTCGATAAACGACGCACACACGCACACGAGAGAGAGAGAGAGAGAGAGAGAGAGAGAGAGAGAGAGAGAGAGAGAGAGAGAGAGAGACCCATAGATATAAATAAGCAGATACAAAACACATAGATATATATTGAAAGACACCAATGATAGATAAAGATACTCTCCTATGTATTCTATTCATGAGCAGTGAGTAGGGGGCTTTTTTTTCATTATTGTTTTCTTTTTTTTTACGCCCTTGAACTGTCTCCTCTGCTGTAAAAAAACAAAAAAAAAAAGATAGACAGATACAGAAAGACAGACCCAGATAGATAAATATACACATACAGATAGACAGAAAAACAGACAGAAATAGAGATAAAAGACACCACAGTTAGATATTTACAGACACAAAGAGAAAGAGAAAGAAATAGACCCTGATAGCAAAATATACAGAGAGACAGATAGAAAAATATAAATACATACACATAAAAAAAACTTACATATTCAGTGATAATATATATAGATGGACTCGCATATTGACAAAACCTGAAAATCGACAGAAAAAAAAAAGAGTAGACAGAACAAACAATAGAAACAGACACACAGAGAGCCAAGTTAATAGACAGAGAGACACAGACAGATACACACGAGATAATGTAAAGACAGACACACTTGTGGCTGATGGATACACACACACACACACACACACACACACAGACACAGACACAGACAGCCATGTAACCAATTGGACAAACACACACACAGACACACACACACACACACACACACACACATCGACTATCAAAACTATTTACCCATGTTGCCCTCCCCTTCCCTCCCCTCCCTTCCCCTCCCCTCCTCTCCCCCCCTATCCTCTCTTCCCCATCCCTCCTCTCTCCTCCCCTTCATTCCTCCTCCTCCTCCTCTCGTATTTCCTCAGTGCTCCGTTTTTCCTCTTTCTCTCCTCTAATCTTCTTCGCCTTCATTCCCCATTCCTCCTCTTATCCTCGCTTTTCCAATGTTTTCCTTTTCTCTCTTTCCTCTTTTCTTTTTCCTTTTCTTCTTTTCGTTGTCTATCTCCTAATCCTCCTCCTCTCTTCCCCTTTGTCCTTCACTTCTCTTCTGCCTTCTTCTCCACCACCTCCACCTCCACCTCCACCCCTTCCCCCTCTCCTCCACCTACCGATCTTCCCCTGTTCTCCACCTCTACCCCTTCCCCCTTTCCTCCACCTACCCATCTTCCCCTGTTCTCCACCTCCAACCCGTCCCCTTCTCCTCCACCTCCCATATTCCCCCCGTCCTCCACCTCCACCCCTTCACCCCTCTCCTCTCAACCTCCACTCCCTTCCCCCCCTCCTCTCCACCTCCATCCCTTCCCCTTCCACCCCTTCCCCCTCTCCTCCACCTCCATCCCTTCCCCTTCCACCCCTTCCCCCTCTCCTCCACCTATCTATCTTCCCCCTGTTCTCCACCTACAAATCTTCCCCCTGTTCTCTACCGCCACCCCTTCCCCTTCTCCTCCACCTCCCATATTCCCCCCGTCCTCCACCTCCACCCCTTCCCCCTCTCCTCTCCACCTCCACCCCCTTCCCCATCTCCTCTCCATTCACCCCTCTCCCCTTCCTCCTAATTTCGCTGCTAAACTCGCAAATTATTTACATTATAAAAAAAAGTTTACAATAAATATTTATACAACAATTTCTGACTTTCTGCCCGAACGAGGAATTTTTGGCCCTTTTCGGTAAATTGGATTCTCACTCACCCCAAAAATTATACGAAAAAAAAAATGTGGATAGACACGTGTTGAACATACATAATTAACAGCAATATATATTATTTTAGTATCATTATCCCGGGTGGAGTTAGATAATTATATATGTATGGATTGAGAGAGAGAGAGAGAGAGAGAGAGAGAGAGAGAGAGAGAGAGAGAGAGAGAGAGAGAGAGAGAGAGAGAGAGAGAGAGAGAGAGAGAGAGAGAGAGGAAATGGATGCTTTTTTTTTTAATTATGAGTTGTCTGTCAATCAGGTTCTTATTAAGCTTTAGATTCTAGAGGAATATACAGAACATGATGTCTATTGATGAACGTATAAAGCCATTTCAATAGACGTAATGTTCTGTAAATTCTTCTGGGTCTTAATGAACAACTGATTCGTAAAGTAAAACATAATTAAAAAGACATTCTCTCTCTCTCTCTCTCTCTCTCTCTCTCTCTCTCTCTTTTCTCACTCTCCACCTTTTATCTCTATCCCTGTTCTTCTCTTTCTTCTTAGGGACACCACCACCACCACCACCCCCCCACCACCACCACCACCACCACCACCATCACCACAACCACCACCGCCACCACCACCACCGGACACTCGGCAAGGACACTGGGATGACCAATTACTGTGGAGTGTGCAATTAGAGAGAGAGAGAGAGAGAGAGAGAGAGAGAGAGAGAGAGAGAGAGAGAGAGAAACGCACACACTTTACTGTCCTGTACTCAAGCCTAATGTAATCAAACACACACACACACACACACACACACACACACACACACACACACACACGCACACACACACACACACACAATTAGTCATGTATTAACCCGAACATACACACACACACACATTCTCAGTAACACCCTTCCTTCTCCCCCCTCTCCCCCTCCTCCCCTCATCCTTCACCCCGTTCTCACCCCTCTGGACAAACCACTCTCCTTCTCTCTCTCTCTCTCTCTCTCTCTCTCTCTCTCTCTCTCTTCCGTATTTTTTTTTCTTTCCTTCTTTCCCCTTTAATATTTCTTCTCTTTCATCCCTTCCTTCTTCTCTCCTTCCTTACTTCCTTTCCTTATTAGTCTCTCCTTTATTTTTCCTTATTCCTTCCTTTCTTCCTTCTTTTCCTTTCTCCTTAGTCTCTCCTCTTCCCCTTATTCTTTCCTCCCTTCCTTTCTTCCTATCTTTCTTCCTTCCTTCCTTCCACTAATTCTCCTTCTCTCTTTCCCACACTCCTTCCCTTCCCTCTCCCTCTCTCCTCCCCACTCTCCCTTCGTCCCTTCCTTCCTCTCCCTCTCCCTCTCTCAGTACCTCCCACTACATCCACTTATCTCATCTTTCCCTCCCACCCACTTCTTTCCTCCCCCTCAATCTCCCTCTTCTCCCTCCCTCCCTCCTTCTGCTGGGACGGGGGAGGGGAAGTGTGGGAGACTGCTGGTTACTGTAAGAAGGGAGGGAATGAGAGGGAAGGAGGAAGGAGGGAGGGAGGGAAAAAGGGAGAGAGAAATTTGGAGGGAGTAAGTGGTGAAAGGGAAGAAAGGAATGGTGTAAGGGAGCTGGGTGGAGGAGAAAGAGGGAGAATATGGCGAAAGAGGAAGAGGAAGAAGAGGAGGAGAAAGGCCAGGAAGTGAATAAGAAGAGGGAAGGAGGAGAAAAAACAACACTAGAGAAGAGAGGAAGAACGAACGGAGGTGAGAACAGGAAGTGAGTGGAGAAATACAGGAAGGGAAGAGAATTAGGAGAGAGAAGTGAGGAAGGAAAAAGAAAAGGGAGGGAAAGGAGTAAGAAGAGAGAAGTGAAGAAGGAAAAAGAAAAGAAGGGAGGGAAAGGAGGAAGGAGAAGAGGGAAATGAAGAAGGAAAAAGAAAAGAAGGGAGGGAAGAGAGGTAGAGGAAAGAGAAATGGGGAAGGAAAAAGAAAAGAGAGAAAGGAGGTAGAAAAGAGAGATAAGGAAGGAAAAAGAAAAGAGAGAAGTGAGGAAGAAAAAAAGAAAAGAAAAGAGGGAAGAGAGATAAGAGAAGTGAGGAAGGAAAATGAAAAGTAGGAAAGCAAAAAAAATCGGATAGAAATTATACGAAAGACGAGATGAGAGAAAAAAAAAGAGGATGAAAGAGAAACGAAAGAGAAAGGAAGAGGTTAACTACGAAGAAGAGGGAGTGAGAGAAAAGACAGGAAGGAAAGTAGGAAAGGAATAAAAGAGGGGCAAGAGGAAGAGGAAAGGAGAGGAAAGAGGAAGAAAAGTAAAGGAAGAAACAACAAGGAGACAAAGAGGGGAGAGAAGAGGGAGAAAAGGAGAATAGTAGAAAAGACTAGATAAAGGAGGGAAGAGAAAAGGAAAAGAAAAGTAGAGAAATGGAAGAAAGGAAGGAAGAGGAATGAGGGAGAAGAGGAGAGTAGGGAGAAGAAATAGGGGAGAAGAAAGAGGGAGAAAATAGGGAAATGGAAGAGAGAAGGGAGAGAGAGAAAGAAGGGAAGAGAAAAGAGGGTGAAAAGCAGAATAGTGGAAGAGAAAAACAGGAGGGAGGAAGGGAGAGAAAAAAGGGAGAAAAAAAAGAGAAGTGGAAGAAAGTGGCGAGATAGGGAGGGAAGGGGAAGAAAGAGAGGAAGAAGGCAGAGGGGCAAGGAAGAGAGAGAGAGAGAGAAGGGTGGAGGGAGGGGAGGGAAAGGAAGGAGAGAGGGAGGAATGTAAATGTGTTATGTTAGTGAATAAAGAGGATCAGAGTATTGATGGAGGGAAAATGGAGAGGCCTGGGAGTGACACGGAGGAAGAGGAGGAGGAGGAGAAGGAGGAGGAGGAGGTATTGGAGCGTGGGAGATTACATAAGAGACGAACAACAAAAGGTAGAAGATAGAAGAAGAAGAAGAAGAAGAAGAAGACAAAGAATAATAATAAGAAGATGAAGAAGAAGAAGAAGAAGAAGAAAAAGGAAAGGAAGAAGAACAAGAACAAGATGAAGGATAGGAAGATGAAAAGAAAGAGAAAAAGACGAAGATTAAGACAAAAACCAAAAAAGAAACTGAAGAAAACAAAGAAAGAAAAGAAGAGGAAGGGAAAAAGAAGAGGAAGAGGAAGAAGAAAAAAAAATATGAAGACGAAGAATGAGAGAAGAAGAAAAAGGAAAAGAAGAAAAAAATACATAAACAAGAGGAGCAGGAGGAGAAATCCATCTAACTCTTTCCTGACTCCATTCATCGTACTGGGACTCACCACATGACTGCCGCGCCTGTTACACTCATCCACCACTCTCCTAGTAAACCAACTCTCGCCTATGTCTTCGCTACATCTGAAATCACCTAACATTAACCCCTTACTAAGTGTCCTACCCGGCTCTCTTACCCCCGGAACCTTATTGATATCATCCTTATTAAAGCCCTTCACCCA
>NC_066536.1:7619632-7622132 GCF_024679095.1 Eriocheir sinensis
AAAAAAAGGGAAAGCAGAATCATGGAGGAAAATAGATAGGGAAAAAATGGAATGAAGGAAAAGGGAGATAGGAAAGAGGAGAAGAGGGAGGAAGAAGGGAGAAAGCTAGGGAAAGAGGAAAAATCAAAGAAAAGAGGGAATAGTAAGGAATAAGGAATAATAAGAAGAGGGAGGTAGAAAAGGAAGAATGGAGGAATAGGTAAATAAGAGGGAGATAGGAATGGAGAGAAGACTGAGGAAGAGAGAAAGCAAGGGAGGGAGGAAGAAATCAAATAAAAAAGGGAAGAGATATAAAAACGAAGGAATGAAGGGAAGAGGGAGGTAAAAAAAGGAAAGAGGGAAGAAGGAGAGAATGAGAGGAAGAGAAGGGAGAAATGGAAGTAGAAAGGAGAGAAAGGATGGAGAGAGAAGGAGAGGGGAAAGAGAGGGAGGGAGATGAAGAAAAGAGAAATAGGGGAGGAGGAGGAGGAAAGAAGAGGAAGGGAAGGAGGGGATGTAAAGAAGGGAGATGGAGAGACTGGGAGGAGGGAAAAGGAAGGGGGGGAGGGGGAGGAGAGAGAGAGAGGGAGGGAGATGGAGAAAAGAGAAATGGGGGAGGAGGAAAGAAGAGGAAGGGAAGGAGGGGATGTAAAGAAGGGAGAAGGAGGGACTGGGAGGAGGAAAGAGGAAGGGGGGGAGGGGGAGGAAAGAGGGAGGGAGGAGTGGAGGAAAGAGGAGGGGAGGGATGTAGGTAATGGTCATTCTATTCATGTGTTGACTCAAGTATAAACACGCCAACTATTTTTTTTTACCAGAGAGAGAGAGAGAGAGAGAGAGAGAGAGAGAGAGAGAGAGAGAGAGAGAGATTGCTTAATACTCACTGCATATGCTATTTTACGTGTCCCAAGGTGTTTCTCTCTCTCTCTCTCTCTCTCTTAACCGCAGTGCCATTTGCTTCTTTACTTTCTCTTTTTTTTTTGGCATTTTCCTCTGAACACAAACAACCAAACCACACACACAAACACATAAACAAACTAACAAACAAACACACACACACACACACACACACACACACACACACACACACACACACACACACACACACACACACACAAACAAACACAAACACTCCATCCTTCCCACGATCACATGATAATAGAAAAATCTCCCTTCCTTTAGAAAAAAAATATTAAGATGTCTCCATTCATTTCCAACTACGAATAAAGGAAAGGAGAGGGAGGGGGAGAGGGAAAAGGGAGGGCAGGCAGGAGGGAGAGAGAGAGAGAGAGAGAGAGAGAGAGAGAGAGAGAGAGAGAGAGAGAGAGAGAGAGAGAGAGAGAGAGAGAGAGAGAGAGAGAGAGAGAGAGAGAGAGAGAGAGAGAGAGAGAGAGAGAGAGAGAGGACAAAGGCAGGAATAGAGATGTGTGAAAAGAAATCAAGAGTAGTGGAAAAAATTAGGATGATGTCTGATTGGGTGAGAGAGAGAGAGAGAGAGAGAGAGAGAGAGAGAGAGAGAGAGAGAGAGAGAGAGAGAGAGAGAGAGAGAGAGAGAGAGAGAGAGAGAGAGAGAGAGAGAGAGAGAGAGAGAGAGAGAGAGAGTAAAGAAGGAAAGAAATACAAAATGAATGAATATAAAAAGAAAAATGGAAGAAAGAAAGAAAACGAAGACAATACACCAACAAAACGACGTACCAGAGAGAGAGAGAGAGAGAGAGAGAGAGAGAGAGAGAGAGAGAGAGAGAGAGAGAGAGAGAGAGAAGGAAAGAAATACAAAATGAATGAATAAAAAGAAAAATGGATGAAAGAAAGAAAACGAAGACAATACACCAACAAAACGACGTCCCAGAGAGAGAGAGAGAGAGAGAGAGAGAGAGAGAGAGAGAGAGAGAGAGAGAGAGAGAGAGAGTTAGGAAGTGGAGAGGGTAAAGAACGAAAATCTATAAAAAAAAAAGTAAAGGAGGTAAATCTAAAGAAGAAATCGTCCCATCACACGAGAGAAGGAAAAATGAAAGAACGAACACACACACACACACACACACACACACACACACACACACACACACAATTAGCCATTATTAGGATGCATATAATCCCACAATCGTAGACAATGCACTCCTCCTCCTCCTCCTCCTCCTCTTCTTCTTCCTACTCCTCCCTCCCCCCTCCTCCTCCTCCTCCTCCAATAAAGGGTTTTTAATTCCATTTCCAAACCTCCGTCGACTGTGGAATCACGTTGAAATCCCACAGAAGATCCACCCACTGAGAGAGAGAGAGAGAGAGAGAGAGAGAGAGAGAGAGAGAGAGAGAGAGAGAGAGAGAGAGAGAGAGAGAGAGAGAGAGAGAGAGAGAGAGAGAGAGAGAGAGAGAGAGAGAGAGAGAGAGAGAGAGAGAGAGAGAGAGAGAGAGAGAGAGAGAGAGAGAGAGAGAGAGAGAGAGAGAGAGAGAGAGAGAGAGAGAGAGAGAGTAAAGAAGGAAAGAAATACAAAAGGAATGAATATAAAAAGAAAAAAAGGAAGAAAGA
>NC_066536.1:7627132-7682132 GCF_024679095.1 Eriocheir sinensis
AGAACAGGTGGGCTACAGCTAAATTTTCTGGCTAAGGTCATCCTCTAATCCTTATTTTTTCCGCGTTTTTATTTATTTTATGCGGGATTAGCTTTTTTCGCAAATTACTGTGTTTTTCTGTCCTCCTTTCCCCTTCCAAACGCCATACGCACAAAAAAAAAATAATAAATAAATAAATAAATAGCGTAAACTAAAACAGCAAACAAATGAAAACTCACCAGAAATAAAATTGTCATCAGAATATGTAACAACGGGTAAAAAAAAGAACATAACCTTATACTGAACCCTTGCGTAAAACCATAATTATATAGCCTCTTATAGTACAAAAAATAATATAGTTTGGTTGTATTAAACACGCTGATATCCCTTTTCCTACCTGATCAACTGGTACTTCTGCTGTCATTTATGTATTCTATTAGCCTATAAATGAACCCTCTCGTAATACAAGTTCCTTATAGTACGGAGAAAGTTGTGAGGATTGGTTATATTAACACGCTGGAATCGCCTTTACGTCCTAACCATACAGTTACTATTCTGTCGTCATATACGTATCCCCCTAAAGTCTAAACCCAAAGCCTCCCGGAAAACCAAAACCTCGGCACTGAAAAAAAGGAAATACACGAGCAATACATTCTCTGGCGCTAATGATGAATGCTGAGCCCTGGACACGGCAGCCACGAGTAATGACAGCAGCCCCGCCCACCGCCATCACCCGAGAACTATAATTACCTGTGCTCGTTAGGCCGCCTCGCACACGTCACGGGCTCGGCTGAGGGCTATATATACCTGGGACGCCCACAGAAGCAGTCAGAACCTCGACACACGATTCAGATATAACTTGATTTCTAGCGTTGTGTTCATTTTCTTTTGAAGCAACAATGTCGCGGAAACAAAGTTGGAGGACTTTTCTAATCTTGTTGATTATATTAACGGATGACGTGCTCACCCACGTTATCCGTATTCAAAATGGTGCAGGCTGGTCGGAGTCCTTCCGAGTTCCAGCTAACCCTGGACACTCGATGGACTCTGACCTGCAGGACCTTCCCTCCGTTAAGGACACTGTGAAGTCCAGCTTGGCATCTCACGAGGTGCTGGCGAGATTCCTCAGTGTCGCAGATAGCAGCGGGCTGCTCTCTGGCCATGAGCTCGAGACGATGCGATACCAAGCCAGCCAGGCTAAAATCGCGGATGGCGTTTTAGGTGGGATAATCCACCGACGGAAGAGGACCCTGGGTGACACGCCTAACTGGCTCGCTCGCATAGTCGAGATGCAGGTTAGCCTTGTCACCAGGGTCTTCAGATCTCGGTTGTGGGGGAGATACAGGTACACGTTGAGTGTGGCCTCCCTCGTACTTCTCGTCTCCACGATCACGCATGTGTATTTGGAACGACAAGGCATGGGGGATATCGGCGACACCTCAACCTACCTGGATTTCTACTGGCTGGCTTATGAGATACTTATTGAGGTTAAAGAGTTTTCTGATGAGCACTGCTATTACCCCACGTATTGGCCCGCCTCGTTGCTCGCCCCCAACAATTGCAATCCCTACCGCCTGGTGGAGGAAACTCGCCATGTCTTGGAAAACCAAAGTGATGAAATTAAAACAGAGTTCAGGTCTGTTACTGAATCTAAGAATTTGGTTTTAAGGATAAAGAATATTGTATTTGAAAGACCTTAAGAAATGACCTCTTTGTTAGTGCCTTTCTAATATTATTATTTATCTGAGGCAAGTCCCTTAGAAAGTGAAACCTGAATTGGGTTTAAATTTCTTGCCTCAAGATTTTCAAGGCGGATGGGAAGATGGGATCGAAATCCGCTGCTGACTCCACAGGTAAGAATATTTTTACTGTACTATCTTTTGCTTGCGTGTTACAGAGGTGTGTATTAGTTTCGTCCACATGATTTTATGTTACGTCCCTTTGAACTTCCCATTGTTCATTGGTTTTATCCCTTTCCTGATTGTTACAACAGAGTGGAAGGAACTGGGCTGCACCTCCCATTGCTTCCCTGCGGTAACGTTATTCATTAATTTGTCCAAAAATAAATAGTGATGCTAGTCTTTTCTCAAGTTATTCATTAATTTGTCCATTTCCCTACTTGTCTATGATTTTTCAATTTCCCTTGTTGTCCAGGGGTGGGTGGGTTGATGGAGCCTGGCCTGAACCTCCCCTTGCTGATGTTACTGCTGGAGAAAGTCTACCTCCCCTGCTGCTGGCCCTGCTGGAAAGTCTACCTCCCCCTGCTGCTGGCCCTGCTGGAGAAAGTTTATCTCCACCTGCTGATGGCCCTGCTGGAGAAAGTCTATCTCCCCTGCTGCTGGCCCTGCTGGAGAAAGTCTATCTCCCCTGCTGCTGGCCCTGCTGGAGAAAGTCTACCTACCCCTGCTGCTGGCCCTGCTGGAGAAAGTCTCCCTGCTGCTGGCCCTGCTGGAGAAAGTCTACCTCCCCTGCTGCTGGCCCTGCTGGAGAAAGTCTACCTCCCCCTGCTGCTGGCCCTGCTGGAGAAAGTCTATCTCCCCCTGCTGCTGGCCCTGCTGGAGAAAGTCTATCTCCCCTGCTGCTGGCCCTGCTGGAGAAAGTCTACCTACCCCTGCTGCTGGCCCTGCTGGAGAAAGTCTATCTCCCCTGCTGCTGGCCCTGCTGGAGAAAGTCTACCTCCCCTTGCTGCTGGCCCTGCTGGAGTAAGTCTACCTCCCCGTGCTGCTGGCCCTGTGGTAGAACTTCTAAAGCCCCTGCTGCTGGCCCTGCTGGAGAAAGTCTATCTCCCCTGCTGCTGGCCCTGCTGGAGAAAGTCTACCTTCCCTTGCTGCTGGCCCTGCTGGAGAAAGTCTACCTCCCCTTGCTGCTGGCCCTGCTGGAGAAAGTCTACCTCCCCTGCTGCTGGCCCTGCTGGAGAAAGTCTACTCCCCTGCTTCTGGCCCTGCCGGAGAGAGTCTACCTCCCCCTCCTGCTGGCCCTGCCGGAGAGAGTCTACCTCCCTGCTGGCCCTGCTGGAGAAAGTCTACTCCCCTGCTGCTGGCCCTGCTGGAGAAAGTCTATCTCCCTGCTGCTGGCCCTGCTGGAGAAAGTCTACCGACCCCTGCTGCTGGCCCTGCTGGAGATATCTAACTCCCCCTTGTGGTTGGCCTGCTGGAGAAAGTATACCTACCCCTGCTGCTGGCCCTGCTGGAGAAAGTCTACCTCCCCTGCTGCTGGCCCTGCTGGAGAGAGTCTACCTCCCCCTGCCGCTGGCCCTGCTGGAGAGAGTCTACCTCCCCCTGCTGCTGGCCCTGCTGGAGAGAGTCTACCTCCCCCCTGCTGCTGGCCCTGCTGGAGAGAGTCTACCTCCCCCCTGCTGCTGGCCCTGCTGGAGAAAGTCTACCTCACCCTGCTGCTGGCCCTGCTGGAGAAAGTCTACCTCCCCCTGCTGCTGGCCCTGCTGGAGAGAGTCTACCTCCCCCTGCTGCTGGCCCTGCTGGAGAGAGTCTGCGGGCCGCCTGCTGCTGGCCCTGCTGGAGAGAGTCTACCTCCCCCCTGCTGCTGGCCCTGCTGGAGAGAGTCTACCTCCCCCCTGCTGCTGGCCCTGCTGGAGAGAGTCTACCTCCCCCCTGCTGCTGGCCCTGCTGGAGAGAGTCTACCTCCCCCTGCTGCTGGCCCTGCTGGAGAAAGTCTACCTCCCCCTGCTGCTGGCCCTGCTGGAGAAAGTCTACCTCCCCTGCTGCTGGCCCTGCTGGAGAAAGTCTACCTCCCCCTGCTGCTGGCCCTGCCGGAGAGAGTCTACCTCCCCCTGCTGCTGGCCCTGCCGGAGAGAGTCTACCTCCCCCTGCTGCTGGCCCTGCCGGAGAGAGTCTACCTCCCCCTGCTGCTGGCCCTGCTGGAGAGAGTCTACCTCCCCCTGCTGCTGGCCCTGCTGGAGAAAGTCTACCTCCCCTTGCTGCTGGCCCTGCTGGAGAAAGTCTAACTCCCCTGCTGCTGGCCCTGCTGGAGAAAGTCTACCTCCCCTGCTGCCGGCCCTGCTGGAGAAAGTCTACCTCCCCTGCTGCTGGCCCTGCTGGAGAAAGTCTACCTCCCCTGCGGGCCCTGCTGGAGAAAGTCTACCTCCCCTTGCTGCTGGCCCTGCTGGAGAAAGTCTACCTCCCCCTGCTGCTGGCCCTGCTGGAGAAAGTCTACCTCCCCTGCTGCTGGCCCTGCTGGAGAAAGTCTACCTACCCTAGCTGCTTGCCCTGCTGGAGAAAGACTATCTCCCCTTGATGGTGGCCCTGCTGGAGAAAGACTACCTCCCTGCTGCTGGCCCTGCTGGAGAAAGTCTATCTCCCCTTGCTGCTGGCCCTGCTGGAGAAAGTCTACCTCCCCTGCTGCTGGCCCTGCTGGAGAAAGTCTACCTCCCCCTGCTGCTGGCCCTGCTGGAGAAAGTCTACCTCCTGCTGCTGGCCCTGTTGGAGAAAGTCTACCTCCCTGCTGCTGGCCCTGCTGGAGAAAGTCTACTCCCCTGCTGCTGGCCCTGCTGGAGAAAGTCTACTCCCCTGCTGCTGGCCCTGCTGGAGAAAGTCTACCTCCCTGCTGCTGGCCCTGCTGGAGAAAGTCTACCTCCCTGCTGCTGGCCCTGCTGGAGAAAGTCTACCTCCTGCTGCTGGCCCTGCTGGAGAAAGTCTACCTCCCTGCTGCTGGCCCTGCTGGAGAAAGTCTACCTTCCTTGCTGCTGGCCCTGCTGGAGAAAGTCTACCTCCCTGCTGCTGGCCCTGCTGTAGAAAGTCTACCTCCCGTGCTGCCGGCCCTGCTGGAGAAAGTCTACCTCCCTTGCTGCTGGCCCTGCTGGAGAAAGTCTACCTCCCCTGCTGCTGGCCCTGCTGGAGAAAGTCTACCTCCCCTTGCTGCTGGCCCTGCTGGAGAAAGTCTACCTCCCCTGCTGCATGCACAGCTGGAGAAAGTCTACCTCCCTGCTGCTGGCCCTGCTGGAGAAAGTCTACCTCCCCTGTTGCTGGCCCTGCTGGAGAAAGTCTATCTCCCCTGTTGGTGGCCCTGCTGGAGAAAGTCTACCTCCCCTGCTGGTGGCCCTGCTGGAAAAAGTCTACCTCCCCCTGCTGCTGGCCCTGCTGGAGAAAGTCTACCTCCCCTTGCTGGTGGCCCTGCTGGAGAAAGTCTACCTCCCCTGCTGCTGGCCCTGCTGGAGAAAGTCTACCTCCCCGTGCTGCTGGCCCTGCTGGAGAAAGTCTACCTCCCTTGCTGCTGGCCCTGCTGGAGAAAGTCTACCTCCCCTTGCTGCTGGCCCTGCTGGAGAAAGTCTACCTCCCCTGCTGCCGGCAATGCTGGAGAAAGTCTACCTCCCCCTGCTGCTGGCCCTGCTGGAGAAAGTCTACCTCCCTGCTGCTGGCAATGCTGGAGAAAGTCTACCTCCCCTGCTGCTGGCCCTGCTGGAGAAAGTCTACTCCCTTGCTGCTGGCCCTGCTGGAGAAAGTCTACCTCCCCTGCTGCTGGCCCTGCTGGAGAAAGTCTACCTCCCCTGCTGGCCCTGCTGGAGAAAGTCTACCTCCCTGCTGCTGGCCCTGCTGGAGAAAGTCTACCTCCCTGCTGCTGGCCCTGCTGGAGAAAGTCTACTCCCTGCTGCCGGCCCTGCTGGAGAAAGTCTACCTCCCCTGCTGCTGGCCCTGCTGGAGAAAGTCTACCACCCCCTGCTGCCGGCCCTGCTGGAGAAAGTCTACCTCCCTTGGTGCAGGCCCTGCGGGAGAAAGTCTACTCCCCCTGCTGCTGGCCCTGCTGGAGAAAGTCTACCTCCCTTGCTGCTGGCCCTGCTGGAGACAGTCACCTCCCGTGCTGCCGGCCCTGCTGGTGAAAGTCTATCTCCCTTGCTGCTGGCCCTGCTGGAGAAAGTCTACCTCCCCCTGCTGCTGGCCCTGCTGGAGAAAGTCTACCTCCCCCTGCTGCTGGCCCTGCTGGAGAAAGTCTACCTCCCCTGCTGCTGGCCCTGCTGGAGAAAGTCTACCTCCCCTGCTGCCGGCCCTGCTGGAGAAAGTCTACCTCCCCTGGGGCGGGCCCGGGGGGAGTAAGTCTACCTCCCCCTGCTGCCGGCCCTGCTGGAGAAAGTCTACCTCCCATGTTGCTGGCCCTGCTGGAGAAAGTCAACCTCCCCTTGCTGCAGGCCCTGCTGGAGAAAGTCTACCTCCTGCTGCCGGCCCTGCTGGAGAAAGTCTACTCCCCTGCTGCCGGCCCTGCTGGAGAAAGTCTACCTCCTTGCTGCTGCCCCTGCTGGAGAAAGTCTACCTCCCTTGCTGCTGGCCCTGCTGGAGAAAGTCTACCTCCCCTGCTGCTGGCCCTGCTGGAGAAAGTCTACCTCCCCTGCTGCTGGCCCTGCTGGAGAAAGTCTACCTCCCCTGCTGCTGGCCCTGCTGGAGAAAGTCTACCTCCCCTTGCTGCTGGCCCTGCTGGAGAAAGTCTACCTCCCCTTGCTGCTGGCCCTGCTGGAGAAAGTCTACCTTCCCTTGCTGCTGGCCCTGCTGGAGAAAGTCTACCTCCCTTGCTGCTGGCCCTGCTGGAGAAAGTCTACCTCCCTTGCTGCTGGCCCTGCTGGAGAAAGTCTACCTCCCCTGCTGCTGGCCCTGCTGGAGAAAGTCTACCTCCCCTGCTGCTGGCCCTGCTGGAGAAAGTCTACCTCCCCCTGCTGCTGGCCCTGCTGGAGAAAGTCTACAGTCTACGTGATTGTGCACCAGTTACTCCAGCCGGCCATGCAGCGGGAGCACACGCCAGACTTCACAGGAATATCACAGGCATTGTAGGTGCACAGGTCTTCCACAGCGGAGGACCCTGGAAAACTTGCTGAATTTGGTAACCTGACTTCAGTGTGGAATTTACAGGATTTTGGAATTTTAACTATTTAACTTAGGCTGTAGTAATTATTTTAACTTATAGGCTGAAGTATTAACTTTTCAACTTAGGCTTTTGGAATTATTTGGAATAGTTTATAATTGCACTAAATACGGAAGTTATTGCCCATGAATGATTCAAAATGATGCATAAAAAGCATACATTCAACAATATTTACGCTGTTTTTAATTTTACCCATGTGGTTTACAAGCAATAAACTATTAAAATACCTTTTTTTATTTTGAACTTAAAGCCAGATGTCAAAACCTTAAATTAATAAGGAAATAGTCTGAAAATTTACCACAAGTTTGCATGTGCTTGTTCAGCTTATTGAAATTCTTGTTGTGGATGGACAAATGAAATAAAGTCTAGTCAAGTGGTGTATTGCCAGCCATACTGCAGTGACATCTTTGACCTTCACAAACAGGTCATTCCAGTGTATGCAATTTGAGTCCGTTGTGTATAGTTTAAGAAGTGATTGTTCCCTGGGATAACGTGAGTGTGCAATGTGAAGTGTAGCTGAACAGTGCTGCCGCCTAGGCCCCCCAGCTCCCCCCTCAAGGAGCAGCACACCAGCCGTCACTCCAGCCTAGATCCACTTCCGGCTCATTTGCTGTGTTCACAGGTGGCCTCAAGTGATCGTGATAGGGACCACTTGACTAAGTTAAAAGTTTACAATAAAGCTGCAAAACATGAGTGTGATTTACTGAAAGTTTTCCTATAGTGATTATTGATATATCCGTAGGTAGCACTATGAAACTGAACCGATATAAATGGCTTTTTTGTTGTACAATAAACCAATCAACACTCCCTAGCGGTGTTCAGACAGACATGACAGGGATCGTAACGTGTGGGTCAGTGCAGCTAATATAAAACCATTATTTCTTTGTCTATGCCAGTCATTACCTCAAACTGAACTGCTATCCCCTCCCTCCGTTGAGTCCTTCATTGAGCTCTACCTGCCATCCGGTAGCCCTGGTGGAACTACGAAATAAAATATGCATGCGGCGTACGTCCCATATAATTTTTCTGACTATTTGTTAGTATTTAGAAATCACATTTTTCTCATATCTACGGTATAGACACTTGACTTACTATACCAGGTTTACTTAAGCTAGATTCCTGGCGCCTAGGCAGGTTGGTAAGGTTGCAGCTGACTGGCTGCACCGCTCTCTCGCAGACACTCGTGTCAGACCATAATTATCTTGCATGCTCGAGTGAGACATGTTTCTATATTATAAGCCATAGCTCACCTCATATACGAGATAGCCAGTTTTGGTTGACACCATCAGACTCCGCAGTGACTAAAATCAAGATGTATTGTAAAAAATCGACAAAAAATGAGTCGAAATGTGAAGATGTTAAAAAAATGATAATAATAATAATGAAACACACACACACACACACACACACACACACACACACACACACACACACGCACACACACACTTACTCCCACCACCACCACCACTACCACCCCCCACGCAAACAATAATAACACCAAAACAAAAAAAAACAAAAAAAAGGAAAAAGCAAGCTCCCAATACTGTACAGGTTTAGATTCCTTTTAATAGGCTCTGATACTCTTTTCGGCAGACTTGATCCTTAATAAATGCGCGTTTCCATGGGTTCCGAGAGCATTACCGATCCCCCATTTATCGTAATCCGATCATTAGTCAACCATCCCGCCCCTCCCCTCCCCTCCTCCCCCCCCCCCCCCCGTCCCCTTCCCTGCCAACCCCCTTTCCCCTTCACTTATTTCTGTCTCACTCACCCCTTTCCTGTTTTTTGTTGTTGTTGTTGTTGTTGTTCAGGCGGTGGGAAAGAGTGGAGATAGAAAGGGATAGAGGAAGAAAGGAAAGGGAAGAGAAAGAATGAAGAGGATGAGAGAGAGAGAGAGAGAGAGAGAGAGAGAGAGAGAGAGAGAGAGAGAGAGAGAGAGAGAGAGAGAGAGAGAGAGAGAGAGAGAGAGAGAGAGAGAGAGAATGGGATGATAATCAAAGAAAAAGCCAAACTAAAGGAGAAACATACACACACAAAAAAAAAAAGGTGAAAAAAAAAGTTAACTCGTATATTTTCTTCTCCCGAATAAATTTAGCGTAAAAAAATAAAAATAAAAGCCAAACGAACGGAGAAACAAACAAAAAAAAAATAAAGTAAAAAGAGTGACCAGGTATCTCTCCCTCAGGTACAAAAACAAATATAGATAGAAATGAAAATGAGAGGAAAACAAAAGAAGAAACAAGAAAATAAAAAAAATCAAGGAAAAAAAAGAGTAATTAGGAACTGTCTGGAGTGACCGAATGAAAAAAAAAAAAAAAAGGAAAGGACGGACAAACAAAAGAAGAATGAAGAAAATAGAGAAATCAAGGGAAAGAGTAGCAGGGAAATTAAGTCAAGCGTAACCGTATGGAAATAAAACCAAATAAAAGAGAACGAGATGAAAAAGAGAAACCAAAGAAGATACATGGGAAAAAATAAGAAAACCCAAGAAAAGAAAAGGGAGAGTAACCAGGTAAAACTTCCACTAAAAAAAGGGAGAGTAACCAGGCAAAACTTCCAGTAAAAAAAGGGAGAGTAACCAGGTAAAACTTCCACTAAAAAAAGGGAGAGTAACCAGGTAAAACTTCCACTAAAAAAAGGAAGAGTAACCAGGTAAAACTTCCACTAAAAAAAAATAATAAAAAAATATGAACGAAGAAAATCACAAACAGGAGAGAAGGAAAAAAACGTGAAATAAAAGAAAAAGGACAAAAAAAGAAACCAGGTCGTATACTTTCTTCCTTCCCAAGTGTGTAAGTTTAGCGTCACCAAGAAAATAAAAACAAACAAAAATAAAACAAATAAAAATAAATAAAGAACGCAAAGGAAATCATAAGAGAAGTAAAAAAAAGTAAGCAGGTGAGTTTAACAAAATATAACAAACACAAGTAAATAAAAGACACAAAAATAACAAAAAAAAGGACAATAGGACTAAAAGGAATCATATAAAAAGTAAATGAAAGAAGAGTGAGTAACCAGGGAGGGAGGGGGACGGAGGGGGGGGGGGGGGTTTGGCAGTGACGATTAATTAAGCGAGGTGAAAAAAAGGGAAAGGAAAGGAGGAGGAGGAGGAGGAGGAGGAGGAGGAGGATAAAGAACGAGAAGGATCTGCAACGGGTGAACAGATAAAAAAAAGAGGTACAGGTGACAAACAGGTACATAACAACAGGTGATAAAAAAAACAGATGAAAGACAATAAAAAAAAAACAATAGTAAAACAACAGCAAAAAGAAATCATGGGTAAAAAAAAATAGAATAAAAAAAGAATAACCAGGTGCTATTTTTTTCCCTTTCTGCCCAAGTTTAGCAAAATATAACAAATACGTAACAAACAAATTGAAAACGATATCAAAACAAAGCAAAAATAAATCATGAACAGAAATAAAAAAAAAGAGGAAACGAGTAACTTTTTTTCCGGCCACCAGATCAAACGGGATAAAAGAGGAGGAGGAGGAGGAGGAGGAGGAGGAGGAAGAGGAGGAAGAGGCGGGGAAGAACTAGGATGAAGACGAGAAGAGAAAAAAAAAGAGCAGAGTGGAAAAAAAAACAGGTATATAACTTTCCCAGCACCGAGTCTATTTAGTGTGCGGTTGAGGGGAGGGGGAAGGGGGAGGGGAGGGAGTGGAGGGAGGAGGAGGGGGAAGGGGAAGGGGAAGGGGGAGTGGGGAGGGGACGGGGGGCTTAGCAAAGACGATCCAATAGCGAGTGGCTGATTATCATAAGTGCGCGGGACGACGGGCGGGTTGTGATCCTGTTAGCGGGAGATTGGCCGATCGGCGCCGACTAATGGGCTAATTGGCACTCGTTAAAGGGAGGAGGGACGGGGAAGGAGGCGAAGGAAGGGGGCTGGAAGTGACGATTAAGCGAGGTGTGAAAAAAAAGGGAAAGGAAAGGAAAGGAGGAAACATGGAAACGAATATGAACAGGCAGCAGAAAGCTTATTGGCTCATTGAGAGGCTGCCTGCTTTCAGTAATTTACAATCAAACTGTCAGCCACAAGCGACCTACGGAAAAGATTAAAGCATTTGTGTACGTACTCGTGGATACGTTCAGTTCATTCCCGACGCAGCAAAGTGACGATCAATGCGATTCTTAAGGAGCTGATTGTTTCCTCACTAGCCACTCCTGCAGGAAGGCTGTTCCAGTGGCGGACGACGCTGTTCGAGAAATAACTTCTGTCGATATATGTACCGCATCGCTTCGCTTGAATTGTTATTCCATTGTTTCGTGTCCTCGGGTTAGTCTGTAGCGTGAATATTTTGGAGTGATCGACGTTGCTGAACTTGTTCAAGTACTTGAAGGAGGAGGAGGAGGAGGAGGAAAAAGAAAATAGAGAACGAGGGGATATTGAAAGGGGGAACAGGTAGAGGAATAAAATGAAAGTACAGTATATGTGATTAACTGGAGATGAAGGAAAATAAAGAAATTAGGGGAAAAGGGAGAGGAGGAGAAGGAGGATGAGGAGGAGGAGGAGGCAGGGGAGGAGAAAAAGGACGAGGACGAGGACGAAGAGGAGAAAGGAGGAGGAGTAAAATGAAGAAAACACATGGAACAAAATGAAAGAGGGAAGGAGTAAGTGGACGAGACGAAGACAAGGAGGAGGTGGAGGAGGAGGAGGAAACGAGAGGGAGACAGAGGAGAGGCACAGGAGGAACAGATAATGAATATGAATGAATAATTAAGAAGACAAAACAGAAAAGACATGAAAAAAAAGAATGATAAAACATGCATTCCACGAAGAGAGAGAGAGAGAGAGAGAGAGAGAGAGAGAGAGAGAGAGAGTAAACAAATCCATGGCTTTTACTTCCCGTTGCACAATTTTCTTATTGAGGAGGAGGAGGAGGAGGAGGGAGAACACGGACAAAGACAGGAAGAGAGGAAAAAAACAGCAGAGTAAAAAAAAAAAAAAAAAAAAAAAAAAAAAATGAAGGCATAAGGTTGATAAAAAGACTTAGCAAGAGGACGAGATAAAACACACAAAATAAAGCTAATACAACAACAACAAGAGCTACAACAACAACAACAACAAACACGTCAAAACGAAGAACGAAGAAGACGAAGGAAAGGACGGAGGAGAGAACGGAGGATAGGAAGAGGGAGACTGAAGGAAAGGAGGAGGAAGAGGAGGAGGAGGAGGAGGAAGGAGAGATAGGCGTTATAAATACAAGAAGAAAGAATTGGGAGAGAAAATAAGAGAACGGGGGGAAAAGGAAGAAGAGAGAGAGAGAGAGAGAGAGAGAGAGAGAGAGAGAGAGAGAGAGAGAGAGAGAGAGAGAGAGAGAGAGAGAGAGAGAGAGAGAGAGAGAGAGAGAGAGAGAGAGAGAGAGAGAGAGAGAGAGAGAGGAAAGGTGTGAGAGAAGGAGAGAACGAAGAGAGGGAAAGAAGAGCGATCAAGGAGGGAGATAGGAAGGGGAAAAAAAAGGGAGGAGGGGGAAGGGAGGAATAAAAGGGGTACAAAAGGGAGACAGAAGCAGCTTACAAATCGTCCTGAGCATCAAATTTAATTGAAGTAAATCCCTTAAGAGCCGAGTAAGTAAGGGAGAGAGAGACAGGAGGAAGGGAGGAAAGGGGGAGGAAGGAGGAAGTAAAGGAAGAAAGGGAGTAGCGAAAAAGAGGAAGGAAAGGGGAAGAATAGAAGAAAAGGGAGGAAAAAGGGAGAATAGGAAGCAAGGGAGTAGAGGAGAGGAAGGAAGGGGGCAGAATAGAAGATGAAAATGGAGGAAGGAGGGAAGATAGGGAGAAGAGGAGGAGAGAAAGGAAGGGGGTAGAATAGAAGAAAAGGGAGAAGGAGGAAGGATAGGGAGTAGGGAAGGAGAAGGGAGGAAGGAAGGGGGTAGAATAGAAGAAAAGGGAGGAAGGAGGAAGGAAAGGAAAAGGAGAGAGAGGAAGGGAGGAAGGAGAAAAGAAAGGAAGAAAGGAGGGAAGGAGGAGAGGAAGGAAGGGGGTAGAATAGAAGAAAAGGGAGGAAAATGGGAGAATAGGAAGCAAGGGAGTAGAGGAGGGGAAGGAAGGGGGTAGAATAGAAGAAAAGGGAGGAAAAAGGGAGAATAGGAAGTAAGGGAGTAGAGGAGGAGAGAAAGGAAAGGGGTAGAATAGAAAAAAAGGGAGGAAAAAGGGAGAATAGGAAGCAAGGGAGTAGAGGAGGAGAGAAAGGAAAGGGGTAGAATAGAAGAAAAGGGAGGAAAAAGGGAGAATAGGAAGCAAGGGAGTAGAGGAGAGGAAGGAAGGGGGTAGAATAGAAGGAAAAGGAGAAGGAGGAAGGATAGGGAGTAGGGAATGAGAAGGGAGGAAGGAAAGGGGTAGAATAGAAGGAAAAGGAAAAAGAAAAAGAGGGTAGGAAGAGAGAGAAAGTAGGGAAGGAGGAAGAAAATGAGGAAAAAAATAAATAAATAAATTACGGAAGAAAGGAAGAAGGGAAAGAAGGAAGAATAGGAGAGAGAGAGGAGGGAATAAAAAAAAAGAAAGGAAGGAGGAAAAGGGGGTAAAATAGGAGAAAGAAATGAGGAAATAAAATAGGGAAGAAAGGAAGGAGAGAATTAGAGATTGTGGGAGGGTAGAATGAGGAAAGAAAGGAAGGAAGGAAGGAAGAACAGAGTAAAGAAGGGAAGAAGAGACGGAGGGAGAGTAGGGAAAGAGAATAAAAGGAAGGAAAAATGGATGAAGGGAAGGAGGGATGAAGAGAGGGTAGAAAAGGAGAAAGAAAGGAAGGATGAGAAGACAGAATGCTTGAATGAATGAATGAATGAATGAATGAATGAATGAATGAATGAAATAAGGAAGGAAGGAATAAAAGTAGAGGGAGGAAGAAAACATAGAACGTATACCAAGGAAGAAAAAACAAGAATGAAAGGAGATGGGAAGGAAGGAAGGAAAGAAGGAAGGAAGGAAGGAAGAAAGGAAGGAAGGAAGGAAAGAAGGAAAGAAGGAAGGAAGGAAGGAAGAAAGGAAGGAAGGAAGGAAGGAAGGAAAGAAGGAAGGAAGAAAGGAAGGAAGGAAGGAAGGAAAGAAAGGGAGGAAGAAGGAAGTATACGAACCGGCATATTGGCAAAGAATGAATTAAGGACAGCAAGAAAGAAAGAAAGAGAGAAAGAGAGAAAGAAAGAAAGAGAAAGAAAGAAAGGAGAGAAATAAAGAGCGCGAACTAATAGAAGAAAAGACCAATTAGGAAATTAAACAAAACAAAAAAGACCAAAATAAATTGTACAAAATTAATTAAGAGAGAGAGAGAGAGAGAGAGAGAGAGAGAGAGAGAGAGAGAGAGAGAGAGAGAGAGAGAGAGAGAGAGAGAGAGCAATCAATAAACCCTGTATTGTTAAAAGCATCGGCCTTTGGGAAGAATGTTTTAGCAACCAACCCACGACCCCCACGAGGAGGAGGAGGAGGAGGAAAAGAAGAAGAAGAAGAAGAAGAAGAAGAAAAAAAAAAGAGAATAAAGAACAAAAAAAAAAGTAAGGAAGGAGAGGAGGAAGGAGACGATGAAGAATAAGAAAAAAAGAAAAGGAGGAGGGAGACAAGAAGACACAGGAAGAAGAAAGGGAGGAGAGAGACGAGGAAGAAGATGAGGACGAGGAGCAAGGCATTGGAGAAGGGCAAGAAGGGCAATGAAGAAGAGAACAAGAAAGAAGAATAAGAAGAAGAAGAAAAAGAAAAAGGAAGGACACGAGTAAACAAGGAAGAGGATATAAACGTGATCACATAAGACGAAAAGAAAGGCAGAGCGGTTAATTAAGAAAAAAATAAATAAATAAATAAATAAATACTAGAGTACCCCCTCCATCCCTTCCTCCCTTCCTTCCTTCCCACTCGGCATAGAAAACGGGGACCAACAGAACCTACGAGTACATTATGGTATTTGTATGAGAAGAGAATGGGAATCAATTAGACGGACTCATAACTAGTTACCAATGAATCAAGGCTTGGATAGTAAGAGAAAATAGGGGGTGACTAAAATAAAGGTAGGAGAAATATAAAAAAAACGGTATAAATAAGGAGAATGGCAAAAATAAATAGGGGGTGACTAAAATAAAGGAAGGAGAAATATGAAGAAAAAAAAAGTATAAGGAAAATGGCAAAAATAAATAGGGGGTGACTAAAATAAAGGTAGGAGAAATATGAAGAAAAAAAAAGTATAAGGAAAATGGCAAAAATAAATAGGGGGTGACTAAAATAAAGGTAGGAGAAATATGAAAAAAACGGTATAAATAAAGAAAATGGCAAAAATAAATAGGGGGTGACTAAAATAAAGGTAGGAGAAATATGAAGAAAAAAAACGGTATAAATAAGGAAAATGGCAAAAATAAAAAGGGGGTGACTTAAATAAAGGTAGAAGAAAGATGAAACAAAGGTATAAATAAGGAAAATGAGAAATAAATAGATAAAAACAAAGGAAAAAAGGAGATAGCAAACAAAAAGAAGTATATATAAAGAAAGTGAAAGAGTTGAAAGAAGGCATAAAACTTACTAACTGACGAAGACAAACAATAATGGAGCAAGGATTAGTGAATGAAACAGAGAAAAAACCAGAGAAAAATAAAGGAAAAAAGGAGATAAAAAACAAAAAGAAGTATATATAAAGGAAGTGAGAAAGTTGAAAGAAGGCATAAAACTTACTAACTGACAAATACAAACAATAATGGAGCAAGGATTAGTGAATGAAACAGAGAAAAAAACAGATAAAAACAAAGGAAAAAAGGAGATAGCAAACAAAAAGAAGTATATATAAAGGAAGTAAGAAAGTTGAAAGCAGGCATAAAACTTACTAACTGACAAATACAAACAATAATGGAGCAAGGATTAGTGAATGAAACAGAGAAAAAAATTGATAAAAACAAAAGAAAAAAGGAGATAGCAAACAAAAAGAAGTATATATAAAGGAAGTGAGAAAGTTGAAAGCAGGCATAAAACTTACTAACTGACGAAGACAAACACGAAAAGAGGAAAGGTAAGTGAATGAAAGAGAAACAATAGATAAAAAAACAGGGAAAATAGGATATGATGTAAAAAAAAAGAATTAAAAAAAAGTAATAAAATAAGAAGACTAACATTCCACTATTTGACGGATGAAAATAAGCACGAATAGAGGTAGTAGTAGTAATAGTAATAGCAGTAGCAGTAGTAGTAGCAGTAATAGTAGTAGTAGTAGTGACACGGACGAGCAACCTCAGCACCAGCACCAGCAGCAGTGACGCCTCAGCACTTAACATAAATCTCTCACTATGCTGCACAATTAAGCGTAATGCGTGGCGAGGGGCACCGCGCGGCCAGGACGGACATGAATAGAGGGTGGCGGAGCGGCAGGGAGGGGAGGAGGGAAGAAGGGGTGTGGGGGAGGAGGGAATGGTGTGGAGAGGTAGGGAGGGAAGGAAGGAAGAAAGGGGTGTAGAAAGGGAGGCAGGGAGGGAGATAGGGAAGGAAGGGGAGAAGGGGAGGAGGGGGGGGGGGGGGTAGGGAAGAGGGAGGGTTAAGGAAGGAGAGAGGGAGGAGGGAGGCAGGGAGGGAGATAGGGAAAGGGGTGAAGCACGGGAGACAGGGAGGAGGGGGGGACAAGGGTAGGAAGAGGGCGGTGGGTTAAGGAAGGGAAAGAGGGGAGTAGAAAGGGAGGCAGGGAGGGAGATAGGGAAGGAAGGGATGAGGCAAGGGAGACAGGGAGGAGGGAGGGACAAGGGTAGGAAGAGGGAAGGGGGTTAAGGAAGGGAGAGAGGGGAGTAGAAAGAGAGGCAGGGAGGGAGATAGGGAAGGAAGGGATGAAGCAAGGGAGACAGGGAGGAGGAGGGGGCAAGGGTAGGATGAAGTAAGCGGGGAGGGGAAGGAACACAGAATCTCCTCTCCTCCCCATTTCTCTCCCTCCTCCTCTCTCTCCCTCCCTCCTCGCATTCTCCTCCTCGTGCGCGCTATCAAAACAAAGAGAATTTCACAAGACATTACACGGCGTTGTGGCAGCAGTGTGTGTGTGTGTGTGTGTGTGTGGCGCCAGGTTCTCACGGGGTAAGTCGAGGGGCAACCTGCAATGTGTGTGTGTGTGTGTGTGTGTGTTACAGAGAGAGAGAGAGAGAGAGAGAGAGAGAGAGAGAGAGAGAGAGAGAGAGAGAGAGAGAGAGAGAGAGAGAGAGAGAGAGAGAGAGAGAGAGCGAGAGAGAGAGAGAGAGAGAGAGAGAGAGAGAGAGAGAGAGAGAGAGAGAGAGAGAGAGAGAGAGAGAGAGAGAGAGAGAGAGAGAGAGAGAGAGAGAGAGAGAGAGAGAGAGAGAGAGAGAGAGAGAGAGAGAGAGAGAGAGAGAGAGAGAGAGAGAGAGAGAGAGAGAGAGAGAGAGAGAGAGAGAGAGAGAGAGAGAGAGAGAGAGAGAGAGAGAGAGAGAGAGAGAGAGAGAGAGAGAGAGAGAGAGAGAGAGAGAGAGAGAGAGAGAGAGAGAGAGAGAGAGAGAGAGAGAGAGAGAGAGAGAGAGAGAGAGAGAGAGAGAGAGAGAGAGAGAGAGAGAGAGAGAGAGAGAGAGAGAGAGAGAGAGAGAGAGAGAGAGAGAGAGAGAGAGAGAGAGAGAGAGAGAGAGAGAGAGAGAGAGAGAGAGAGAGAGAGAGAGAGAGAGAGAGAGAGAGAGAGAGAGAGAGAGAGAGAGAGAGAGAGAGAGAGAGAGAGAGAGAGAGAGAGAGAGAGAGAGAGAGAGAGAGAGAGAGAGAGAGAGAGAGAGAGAGAGAGAGAGAGAGAGAGAGAGAGAGAGAGAGAGAGAGAGAGAGAGAGAGAGAGAGAGAGAGAGAGAGAGAGAGAGAGAGAGAGAGAGAGAGAGAGAGAGAGAGAGAGAGAGAGAGAGAGAGAGAGAGAGAGAGAGAGAGAGAGAGAGAGAGAGAGAGAGAGAGAGAGAGAGAGAGAGAGAGAGAGAGAGAGAGAGAGAGAGACCGTCCACCGGAAATGTTCTCTATATTTCCTCCACATTATGCTTAAATTACTTACAGAAACGAATTTTATCATTGCAATATAACAGTGAGTCATTGACACTTAACACAAACCAGAATTTATTGGCTGGAGTAGGTAGGAAGACACCTACCGAACGGGCGCAAGCCACTCCCGGTGAGGTATATATGGGAGGTGAGAAGGGAGCTGAAGCCCTCCAAAGACCCTTCCCATGTCCTCACTAACCGTTTCCCTATTGTCTCACCAACACCGGAGAGTAGTTCAGCATGCTCTCTAAAGACAGATCCTCTCTTTATCCACACCACACTACATTCACATAACATATACACCTTTTTCCAAAATTCAAAATTCAAAATGGCTCACTTAAGCAATGCCTCGGAGTCCCCGCCTTTGGGGGGGACCACAAATTCCCAGGAGGACTCCCTTCTGGCTGCCGACCCGAGAGGTGTCTTGATAACTCCTCGAACCTCTTTCTTCTCAATTTCTGCAACATTCGCGGTCTTCGCTCTAATTTTCATTCTGTGGAACATCATCTCTCCTCCTCTAAACCTCACCTTCTCTTCCTTACCGAAACACAGGTTTCTGAGGCTACTGACAGCAATCTCTACTCTGTTCCCTCCTACTATCTCTATCCTAAATTTCAATCCAAAGCTGGATGTTGCGCCTACGTGCGCAACGACATCACTTGCTCTCGTGCCCACGACCTTGACTCTTCTGAATTTTCCACCATCTGGTTAAGACTTCACTGTCATTCTATTACTAAATACATATGTGCTGTTTATCTCTCACCTAACTCTACCAACTATGTAAAATTCTTTGACTATTTGAATTCTAAAGTGGAGCACATCTGACCCACTCTCCTTCGCTGAAATCTCCATCCTAGGAGATTTCAATATTCACCACCAGGTTTGACTTTCATCCTTTTCACTGACCATCCTGGTGAACAAGTTTACAACTTTGCTATCCTCAACGACCTAGAGCAGTTGGTCCAGCACCCTACACGTATTCCTGACCGTCTTGGAGATCGGCCCAACATTCTAGACCTCTTCCTTACCTCACACCCTTCTTCTTATTCTGTCAAACTGTTCTCTCCCTTGGGCTCCTCCGATCACAACCTTATTTCCGTATTCTGTCCTATCGATCCTGTACAGCCTCTGGACCCACAGAAGAGGCGGTGCTTTTGGCATTTTGCTTCAGCTCGGTGGGACGACCTGAGGATGTACTTTTCTGATTTCCCGTGGAGTGATTACTACTTCTAGGACAGAGACCCCTCTGTATGTGCCCAGCGCATTATGGAGGTGATTGTCTCTGGAATGGAGGCATACATTCCTCGTTCTTTCTCTACTCCTCACGCTAAAAAGCCTTGGTTTAATCACGCTTGTTTTCGTGCTGTCAATGATAGAGAGGTAGCTCACAAAAGATACCAGAGCCTTCAAACTAATGCTAATTATGAACTTTACATTTCTGCCCGAAATCGTGCCAAATCTATTCTCCGACTAACCAAAAATTCTTTCATTAATAGAAAATGTCAAAACCTTGCTTTCTCTAACTCCTCCCGTGACTTCTGGCATCTAGCCAAAAACATCTCCTCCAACTTCATCTTTCCTCCACTCCTCAGTCCTGACGGCAACACTGCCGTCTCATCTATCTCTAAGGCTGAACTCTTCTCTCAAACTTTTTCTAAAAACTCCACTCTGGACGATTCTGGGCATATTCCCATTACTCATCCCCCCTCTGACTCCTTTATGCCTGTTATAAAGATTCTTCAAAATGATGTTTTCTATGCCCTCTCTGGCCTCAATCCTCAGAAGGCTTATGGACCTGATGGAGTGCCTCCTATTGTCCTTAAAAACTGTGCCTCCGTGCTGTCACCCTGCCTGGTCAAACTCTTTCGCCTCTGCCTGTCAACATCTACCTTTCCTTCTTGCTGGAAGTATGCCTTCACACAGCCTGTACCTAAGAAGGGTGACTGCCCAATCCCTCAAACTACCGTCCTATTGCTTTACTTTCTTTCATCTAAAGCTTTGAATCAATCTCAACCGGAAGATTCAAAAGCACCTTTCCACTTCTGACTTTCATCTGATCACCAGTATGGGTTCCGCAAGGGCGTTCTACTGGTGATCTCCTAGCCTTCTTAACTGACTCTTGGTCATCCTCTTAGCTGTTTCGGTGAAACTTTGCTATTGCGCTGACATATCAAAAGCTTTTGATAGGGTCTGGCACAAATCTTTGCTTTCTAAACTACCTCCTACGGTTTCTATCCTTCTCTGTACCTTTATCTCCAGTTTCCTTTCTGACCGTTCTATTTCTGCCGTGGTAGACGGTCACTGTTCTTCCCCTAAATCTATTAACAGTGGTGTCCCACAGGGTTCTGTCCTATCTCCCACTCTTTTTCTGTTGTTCATTGATGATCTTTCCAAAACGAACTGTCCTATCCATTCCTACGCCGATGATTCCACTCTGCATTATTCAACTTCTTTTAATAGAAGACCCACCCTTCAGGAACTTAACGACTCAAGGCTGGAGGCTGCAGAACGCTTAGCCTCAGACCTTACTATTATTTCCGATTGGGGCAAGAAGAACCTGGTGTCCTTCAATGCCTCAAAAACACAGTTTCTCCACCTATCCACTCGACACAATCTTCCAAACAACTATCCCCTATTCTTTGACAACACCCAGCTATCACCTTCCTCAACACTAAACATCCTCGGTCTATCCTTAACTCAAAATCTCAACTGGAAACTTCATATCTCATCTCTTACTAAATCAGCTTCCTCGAGGCTGGGCGTTCTGTACCGTCTCCGCCAGTTCTTCTCCCCTGCACAGTTGCTGTCCATATACAGGGGCCTTGTCCGCCCTCGTATGGAGTATGCATCTCATGTGTGGGGGCTCCACCACACAGCTCTTCTGGACAGAGTGGACAAAGGCTCTTCGTCTCATCAGCCTCCTCCTCATACTGATAGTCTTCTACCTCTTAAATTCCGCCGCAATGTTGCCTCTCTTCATCTTCTATCGATATTTCCACGCTGACTGCTCTTCTGAACTTGCTAACTGCATGCCTCCCCTCCCGCGGCCCAGCTGCACTCGACTTTCTACTCATGCTCATCCCTATACTGTCCAAACCCCTTATGCAAGAGTTAACCAGCATCTTCACTCTTTCATCCCTCACGCTGGTAAACTCTGGAACAATCTTCCTTCATCTGTATTTCCTCCTGCCTACGACTTGAACTCTTTCAAGAGGAGGGTATCAGGACACCTCCTCCCGAAACTGACTTATCTTTCGGCCACCCTTTGGATTCTTTTAGAGCAGCTAGTAGCGGGCTTTTTTTTTATTAATGTTTACTTTTTGTGCCCTTGAGCTGTCTCCTTTGCTGTAAAAAAAAAAAAAAAAAAAAAAAAAAAATTATCAACCTAACCTCACTTCACGTAACCTGAGCTGACCTGACCTGACCTACCCTAACCTAAGCTCACCTCACCTAACCTAACGTAACCTAAGCTACCATTAAGACCAGAAATATCAGCTTCTTTAATGAGTCCAATGTTTAGTGCAGGGAAGAGAAGAGGAAGGAAAGGAAAGCAAAAGCGAAGAGAGAGAACAAAGACGGACAAGAAGGACTGAGAGAAAAGAGAAGAGAAAGGAAGGAAAAACAAAAGTGAAGAGAGAGAACAAAGACGGACAAGAAGGACTGAGAGAAAAGAGAAGAGAAAGGAAGGAAAAACAAAAGTGAAGAGAGAGAACAAAGACGGACAAGAAGGACTGAGGGAAAAGATAAGAGAAAGGAAGGAAAAACAAAAGTGAAAAGAGAGAACAAAAGACGTACAAGAAGGGCTGAGAGAAAAGAGAAGAGGAAGGAAGGAAAAACAAAAGTGAAGAGAACGAACACGTAACAAGACAGACAAAGAGAAAGGAGAAAGGAAGGAATGGAAGAGTGAAGAGAAAAAAAGACGTAAAAGAAAGATAGAGAGAAATAATGAGAAGAGAAAAGAAGGACCTGAAAGAAAGATAAAAAAAAAAGAAATTAAAAAAGGAAAGAAAAGAGGAAAGAAGGAAAAGAAAATTGTGGTGAGAGAAAGAAAAGAGGAAAGAAGGAAAAGAAAATTGTGGTGAGAGAAAGAAAAGAGGAAAGAAGGAAAAGAAAATTGTGGTGAGAGAGAGGACGTAAAAGAAAGAGAAGAAGAAAAGAGAAGAGGAGGGAAGGAAAAAGAAAAGTGTAGAGAGAACAAGAACGCGGAAGAAAAATAGAGAGAAAAGAGAAGAGGAGGGCAGAGGGAGGAGCGTCGAGAGGATGCGCGGAAAGGGACGAGTTTTGAGCCGACCATGCGATGACCTCCCTTCCTTTAGATCTTGCTCCTGAGTGCCTGGTTGGTATTGTCAAATGCTCCCACCCCTCACACCAACTATTTTCAAAGGCCAAAAAGGAGGTTAATCGAGTTTTAATGAGTGTTTTTTTAGGTTCACGGTACAGAAGAAGGCTCAGACTACCACCAGGGTCATAAACGTACCCCTGGAAATGCCCTAAACTCTCACGAAAGACTGGTAAATTACGCGTTCTTGGGCCCAGAAATGTTTAAAAATATGGCCCTTTCCCATTCACACGGCACGGAAGCCTTGACCCACTTCCACCAGGACCCGTCTTCTCAAACCTTTCGTCGCCCAATTAAACATATTTGACAAGGCTTTCGCAGGCGTTTCGGGCATTTTCAGGGGTAGTTTAATGGCCCTGGTGGTTGTTTAACTCTTCTTCTGTACCGTGAATGTGAAAAAAATCCTCATGAAACTCCAATTAACCTCCATTTTGACCTTTGAAAATAGTTAATGTGCGAGGTGGAGGCGTCTGAGAGTACCGTCCCAGGCTCATAAAACTACTCATGGAAACGGGTAATAAATAACACGCGGCCCGTTTAGTTAGTTATAATGATGAGTAATAAAGGGCGTGGCGGACTGATTACGAAAACCGGACGCTGCTGAAGAGGGCGATGACGATATTAGATTCAGAGGAACGGGGGGGGATAACGGAGGGAAGAGGGGGAAAGATGAGGGGGAAGGGGAGGGAAGAAGGGGGCACAGCGACACACACACACACACACACACACACACACACACACACACACACACACACACACAAACAAAAAAAATAAAAAAAAAAGGATGGCGATATACTGTGTGAAAATCTCTAAAGTATGAAGGGAAAATGAGAGAGAGAGAGAGAGAGAGAGAGAGAGAGAGAGAGAGAGAGAGAGAGAGAGAGAGAGAGAGAGAGAGAGAGAGAGAGAGAGAGAGAGAGAGAGAGAGAATACATACTTATCAGACACATCACTACGAACACTAAGAAAAAAGAAGTTGAGATGAGTACCATAAAAAAGCATGACTTTCTTCACATCAACGATACATTACTTTTTTTTTTTCCTGTGGCTTTTTTGTGTGTTAATTTAAAAGATCATAAACTACACTCTCGTAAGTAAATGCTTCTTTGTTTTGTTCTGTCTTTCTTTCTTTCTCTTTTTCTTTCTTTTTCTATCTTTTCTCTTTTTCTTACATTCTTCTTTCTTCTTCCTCTTTCTCTCTTATTCATTCTCTTTTTCTCTCTTTCCTTCTCTCTCATGCATTCTTTCCTTCTTTCTTTCTCTCTTTAATTCTTCCTTCCTTTCTTTCTTTCATTCATCTTTTCTTTCTTTCTTTCGTTCATCCTTTCTTTCTCTCTTTCATTCATTCTTTCCTTCTTTCGCTTTTCCTTCCTTCCCATCATCCTTTCTTTCTCTCTTTCTTCCATTTATTCTTTCCTTCTTTCCCTTTTCCTTCCTTCCCATCATCCTTTCTTCCTCTCTTTCATTCATTCTTTTTTCACCTCTTCCCATTAGTGTTTTCCTGCTAGTGGAGATGACGCGAGTTGAAGGAGAGACGAGCAATGACGAGAGATAAAAAAAATAAAAAAATAAATGGAAACAAAGAAAAAAAATGGTCTTGTTTTCCCCTCCCCCAAAAGCACAAGGAAATGAATGAACAAAATGTATGAATGTAGAGAAATGAAGAAAAAAATATGAAATTAACGAAAAGAGAGGAAGAGGACGAAGGGGAAAAGCTGCTGTATAAAGAAAGAAAGAACGCGGTAAAAGGAAGAAGGTTAAGGTAAGGAGAAAGGGAAGAAGAGGGAAAATAAAAAAACACACGAAAAAGAAAAGAGGAAAAATAACAAAAATATACAAATAAATAACATCAAATAATAAATACTTAATGAACCCTCAGTTATGATAACAACAACAACACTACCAATTCTACTACTACTACTACTACTACTACTACTACTACTACTACTACTACTACTACTACTACTAATAATAATAATAATAATAATAATAATGATAATAATAATAATAATAATAATAATAATAATAATAATAATAATAATAATAATAATAATAATAATGATAATAATAACAATAATAACAATAATAATAATAATAATAATAATAATAATAATAATAATAATAATAATAACAACAATAATAATAATAACAATAAGAGTGAAAATAATAACAATAAATACTATATATATATATATATATATATATATATATATATATATATATATATATATATATATATATATATATATATATATATATATATATATATTTATATAAAAAAACGACCACAAAATATTATGAAAGAGATTCCCACTCTGAAACGATGCCGCGGGGAAACGATCGGCAAGAAGAACGACACAGAAAGGAGAAAGGAAGGAAAAATAAGATGTCTCTACTGCGTCATCAAACAAAGGTATCTCAACGGCACATACATCAACACTGTGACAAATAGTTACAAAGTAGTTACAAATAGAGGAAGTGTGTGGGTGGTGCTGGGAGGGGGAGGGGGTTGTGTGCGTGTGCGTGTGTGTGTGTGTGTGTGTGTGTGAGAGAGAGAGAGAGAGAGAGAATTTGCCTTATAATTAATAACGTAATGACCATTGCCTCTCTCTCTCTCTCTCTCTCTCTCTCTCTCTCTCTCTCTCTCTCTCTCTCTCTCTCTCTCACCCATCACCTTCACACCATAACATAACCTCTGATCACGAGCTACCAATAACATGAATTTTGTCCACCTACCCTGCCCTCCCCCCTCCCCCCCGTCCCCCCACCTGCCACCCCTCTCCCCACCCCCCTCCACCTTATGCAGAATCACCACTGTCCACCCTTATATAATAATTTCCCTTCCAGCCACCCACCTTTCCCAATTGACTCCTCTCTCTCTCTCTCTCTCTCTCTCTCTCTCTCTCTCTCTCTCTACTCCCCTTTCTCTCCCCTCCCTCTTTCCCCTTCTCTCCTCTCCTTCCACTTCCCATCCTTCCCCCTTTCATCTCATTTCTCCATCATCCCTTCCTCTCCCTCTTCCAATCCTCTCCCCCTCTTCCCCTTCCTCTCCCCACCCCCTCTTCTCTTCCCCTTCCCATCCCTCTTCCCTTATCATCTTTTTTTCCCCTCTTTATTCTATCAACGGCGCGGCAGAGTGAAGGGAGTGAAGAGGGGAACCCACGTCTGTTGCCCACGGTGATGAAGGGAAGGGAAGGGAAGAGAGGGGAGGGGAGAGGGGCGGGGGAGGAGGAGGGTACTGAAGGGAGGAGAGTGAGTGAGTCAATTGCGTGTTAATTCTAGAGTGGACGAAGGAGAGGTTGTGTTGATTAGGGCAGTTTGTCCGGCAATGAAGAGAGAGAGAGAGAGAGAGAGAGAGAGAGAGAGAGAGAGAGAGAGAGAGAGAGAGAGAGAGAGAGAGAGAGAGAGAGAGAGAGAGAGAGAGAGAGAACCTTACCTTTCCTCTCTTTAGGCTTCAATAGGGTGCTGGAAATGCCATGGATAGGAAGAGGAGGAGGAGGAGGAAGAGGAGGAGGAGGAGGAGGAGGAAGAGGAAGAGGAGGAAGAATAGAAAGAGGAAGACAGCGACAAAAAACAGTAACAAAAACAATAACAACAAGAGCAACAAGAAGATGATGATGATGATGATGATGAAAAGGTGGAGGAAGAAAAGAAAACAAGGACACAGACACGAAATAAATAAGAAAATAGAGGTGCAGGCGATGATGAAAGATGGAAAGGAGAGATGAGGGTAAAGACGAGGAGGAAACTGAACCTACAAAGAGAAATAAGGAAAAGAAAGGAGAAAGGAGAAATTAGTTATGGGAAGAAGAGAATGAAAAGAAGAGAAGAAGAGAAGAAGAGAATGAAGAGAAATAAGGAAAGAAAGGGGAAAGGAGAAATTAGTTATGGGAAGAAGAAAATGAAGAGAAGAGAAGAGAATGAAGAGAAATAAGGAGAGAAAAAAAGAGAAAAGGGGAATTAGTTATGGGAAGAAGAGAATGAAAAGAAGAGAAGAAGAGAATGAAGAGAAATAAGGAAAGAAAGGGGAAAGGAGAAATTAGTTATGGGAAGAAGAAAATAAAGAGAAGAGAATGAAGAGAAATAAGGAGAGAAAAAAAGAGAAAAGAGAAATTAGTTATGGGAAGAAAAGAATGAAGAGAATGAAAAGAAAAGAAGAGAATGAAGTGATATAAGGAGAGAAAAAGAGAAAAGATAAATTAGTTATGGGAAGAAAAGAATGAAGAGAATGAAAAGAGAAGAAGAGAATGAGAAGAATGAAGAGAAGAGAATGAAGAAAAATAAGGAATAAAAAAGGAGAAATTAGTGATGGAAAGAAAAGAATGAACAAAGACAAAGAACAAAAGCAGGCATATATGAAAGGGAGAGAGAAAAGCAATAACAGGAAAAAAAAAAAGGATAAGGAATGAAAGAAGGAAAAAAAATCACAATGGAAGAGAAAATAAAAGGAGTAAAATTAAAGAAAATAAGTAAACAAACAAGTAATGAAAGAAATGATGAAAAGAAACAGAAAGAAAGACAGAAAAAAAGAAAACGTACGAAGCAAATAAATAAAAAAATAAAAAATAGACAAAAAAAATTAATAAAGGAAGATCAACGGGAAAGGGAAGAGAAAAGAAGAAGAAAACAACAAGGCTTAGGACTTAAAAGGAAAGGGAAGGAGGAAGAAAGGAAGGAAGAGGCAGAAGGGAGGGAGGAAGGAAGAGGTGGGAGGGAGGAGGGGGAGGGCGGGGAGACAAGCATATAGGTGTTCTGAAATTTTGAAAGGGCAAGTTATTAATGTGGAAATGTGGAGAAAGTTCAAGAATACACCGAGGCTTGTTGAGGGAAGGTTATTATTTAGAGAAAGAGAGAGAGGGGAGGATGGGGAAAGGGATGGGGGAGGGGAGGAAGGGATGGTGGAGCAGGGGGAAGGGATTGGGAAGCAGGGGAAAGGAGGAGGAGGAGGAGGAACGAGGGGGGAGGAGACAGCGTTGCTAAATTATCGTACTCATCGCAATGCATTTTCGTAGCTTCTGACCAATAACGAATGCAAAAACAAACAAACACACATCAATATATAGGAGTTTTAACGCTAACTTCAATTTTCTATTGTTATTTGTGTAGGTACGAGAGTTTGAGGCTTAAAAGTAATAAAAACGATGTGGTGAATACGATAATCTGGCAACGCTGAGAGGAGAGGCCTATACCTACTGTTGGGAAATGTTTTAGCTCCCTTTCTAAACATCCATTTCCCTTCTACTTCTTTTTTTTCCTCTCTTTTGAACCTCCTTGATTTGCCACCACCACTACCACCACCACCACCACCACTACCACCACCACCACAGCCACCACAAATAACAAAGAAAATAGCATCACCAATCACCAATATCATCACCAAATTGAAAGGTAAATAGTAAAAAAAAAAAATAATAATAATAATAATAATAATAATAATAAAATACAGCTAATAAAAATCGCTAAGTAGGACCCAATTCATAAAGGCGGGGGTGGGGAGGTGGTAGTAGTAGCAGTAGTAGTAGTAGTAGTAGTAGTAGTAGTAGTAGTAGTAGTGTGGGGTGAGGTGAGGGATGAGTGTGTGTGTGTGTGTGTGTGTGTGTGTGTGTGTGTGTGTGTGTGTGTGTGTGTGTGTGTGTGTGTGTGTGTGTGTGTGTGTGTGTGTGACTGCCATCTTCCTTGGACAGAAATCCGTGATCGTGGAAAGATAAAAAAATAAATAAATAAATAAATAACGACAGGTCTTCCTTATATGCGGAAAATATGAGCATTAAACTTGTGGGAAAGAACAATTATTTATCGTCTCTTATTTTGTGTGGGTTTTATGACAAAAATAAAAGGCGCGTACAAACAAGAAAGGTCAAGATAAGAAGATAGCGCGTACAAATAAGTAAGGTCAAGATAAGAAGATAGCGCGTACAAATAAGTAAGGTCAAGATAAGAAGATAGCGCGTACAAATAAGTAAGGTCAAGATAAGAAGATAGCGCGTACAAATAAGAAAGGTCAAGATAAGAAGATAGCGCGTACAAACAAGAAAGGTCAAGATAAGAAGATAGCGCGTACAAATAAGGAAGGTCAAGATAAGAAGATAGCGCGTACAAATAAGGAAGGTCAAGATAAGAAGATAGCGCGTACAAATAAGGAAGGTCAAGATAAGAAGATAGCGCGTACAAATAAGGAAGGTCAAGATAAGAAGATAGCGCGTACAAACAAGAAAGGTCAAGATAAGAAGATAGCGCGTACAAATAAGAAAGGTCAAGATAAGAAGATAGCGCGTACAAACAAGAAAGGTCAAGATAAGAAGATAGCGCGTACAAATAAGGAAGGTCAAGATAAGAAGATAGCGCGTACAAATAAGGAAGGTCAAGATAAGAAGATAGCGCGTACAAATAAGGAAGGTCAAGATAAGAAGATAGCGCGTACAAATAAGGAAGGTCAAGATAAGAAGATAGCGCGTACAAATAAGGAAGGTCAAGATAAGAAGATAGCGCGTACAAATAAGGAAGGTCAAGATAAGAAGATAGCGCGTACAAATAAGGAAGGTCAAGATAAGAAGATAGCGCGTACAAATAAGGAAGGTCAAGATAAGAAGATAGCGCGTACAAATAAGGAAGGTCAAGATAAGAAGTTAGGAATAAAATGCTTATGAATAGGCAACACTAAACAAAAAGAGAAGAGAGGAGCGGAAAGAAGGAAAAGTGGAAGGATGTGAAGGGTAAGAGAGAAGAGACTAACACACACACACACACACACACACACAGAGAGAGAGAGAGAGAGAGAGAGAGAGAGAGAGAGAGAGAGAGAGAGAGAGAGAGAGAGAGAGAGAGAGAGAGAGAGAGAGAGAGAGAGAGACCAAGGATGCTGACTCATGACAACACATTATATAGTCGAACAGATGTTTATTACGAAAGAATAAAGGATATACTCAAACCATCCATCCGTCCACCCAACAAAGACCCCTGGCATTTATCATTTATCCTTAGATTAAAAAAATAATAATAATAATAACTACTACTACTACTACTACTACTACTACTTATGTCACTGTCGGTACGTCATCTTGCATCCATTGAAAAAACGATAACACTTCCCTTTCATAACTTGCACAAACATTGACTGGCCTGGGGTGGGGTGGGGTGGGGGGGAGCTTACCTTCCTTGCCCAGGTATTCAATTAGGCGGGATTGCTTACGTCTACCTGTCTTTCCTTGATGCATCCAGGTGAGCACAATTATTAGGAGCAGATTAAGCCGGGGAGGTGAAACTGCTTAGATTCCCCCGCCCCCCTTCTCTTTTTTTACTATTCTTATTTATTTGTAAGTCTCCGTTTTTTGAGTTGAAAGGCGAGACTGTATTTATATTTGAGGGTTTTAATGCGCTCTCTCTCTCTCTCTCCAAGGGCAAACAAAAGGAAAAGGGACAGCGGCGCACACAGTCTTTGTAGAGTATAATAAAAAGTCTAGCACTGGATGAAACAAATAAGACATATGAATAGATAATTATAATCAAAAGTGTTGGAATAATCTCAATTAGTACATTCCTTTCCTTTCTTTATTTTTGGATTATTATTATTATCTTTACTACAATGATTACTACTACTACTACTACTACTACTACTACACCAATGACTATTTTTTTATAGTACTATTTATATCATTCACATAAAAAAAAACATAAAACACAGATAATAAAAAAAAAATAAATAAATAAAAAAAAAAAAAAAAAAAAAAAAAAAAACAGCCTGACCAAACCCGGGCGGACCCAGCCAGCATCGGGACAAACAGAGGCCCCGCACAACCCTCCACGTAAGCCCTTAAGCCCGGCGCGGCGCAGGACTGCAATTCAACGGCGATAATTGACTCGTTAATAGCGGCGGCGGCGGCGATGATGGCGGCAGCGGTGGTGGTTATAGAAGTAGTAGTAGTGTCAGTGTGTGTGTGTGTGTGTGTGTGTGTGTGTGTGTGTGTGTGTGTGACGTCACGCTAATCCAAGACTGTGATTGGACACGATTGGAAACTGTTCATGATGCCTTTGTCTCTTTCCCTCCCTCCCTCCCTTCGTCTCTCTCTCTCTCCCTCCTTCCCTCCCTACACACCGACCTGTCCCTCTCTCTCTCCCTCCTTCTCCCTACTGTCATGAAGTCTTTGTCCACAGGTCTCTCTCTTTCTCAAATAAATACATTACTACTACTACTACTACTACTACTACTACCACTACTACTACTACTACACACACACACACACACACACACACACACACACACACACACACACACACACTCTCCCCTCCCTCACACACACGCGCAGCCAGCCAAGCCCGCGTTACCTGCATTAATCAGTGTTGACAGGAATATTCCCACGCACACACCTGTACGAGGAAGCCGAGCAGGTGTGGCGCGCCTTGCTAATTAATGAAAACACCCGAGCGAGGAGGAGGAGGAGGAGGAGGAGGACAACGACGACGACGAAGACGAGGAGATCGAGGAGAAGGAAGAGGAAGAAGAGCAAATAGAGAAAGAGGAATAGGAAGAGAAAGAGGAGGATGAGAAAGATGAAAATGAAGAGGAGGAGGAGGAGAATGAAGACGTTTGGAGCTCATTTCTTCGTCCTTAACATGCATATTTGTTTTATGGTGTAATAAAATCTCTCTCTCTCTCTCTCTCTCTCTCTCTCTTATTTCCCTGTTCGCATAAAGGAGATGTAATTATTTCCTCCTTTCCTCCACGTCTTCCCTTCCTCTCCCTTCTTCGTCTTTCCTTCCCAACGATTATTTCATTATTCCTCCCTTCAATCATCCTCTCTCTCTCTCTCTCTCTCTCTCTCTCTCTCTCTCTCTACCATAAACCCAGGAATGTCATTAACTCTCAGAATATGCTTTTAAAAATATCTCATTGAAAGCGAGTGAATCATAGGGAGGGAGGCGAGGTGGTGGTGGTGAAGGTGGTGATGGTGGTGGTGGTGGTGATGATGGTGAAGGTGGTGGAGGTGGTGGTGGTGAAGGTGGTGATGGTGGTGGTGGTGGTGATGATGGTGAAGGTGGTGGTGAAGGTGGTGGTGGTGGTGGTGGTGAAGGTGGTGATGGTGGTGGTGATGTCTGTCTGTTCATCTTTTTCTCATTCATTTCTTTTCTCTCTTTGTTTCCGTTTTTCTTTCCTTCTCTTTCTTTCCGTCTCATTCATTCTTTCACATTTTCTTCCTTTTTTTCTTTCTCACTTTCTTTCTTTTCCTTTCTTTCTCACTATTAATCTCTGGCTTCCTGTCTTTTTCCTTCTAATATTTGGTCTTTTCTATTTTCTCTTTTAATTCCTTTCTCTTCGTTTCATTTTTTTTTTATCCCTCCTTTATCCGTCTACATATTTCCTTTCCTCCATCTCTCTCTCTCTCTCTCTCTCTCAAGCAACCTCTTCCCCACTCCTCCCGTCCTTTTTTTTCCTCATCGCAAACACACACACACGTTTCCTTCCTCCTTCTTCACTCAATAATAATAATAATAATAAAGATGATGATAATAATAATAATAATAATAATAATAATTTAATAGGATTTGGGTAATAACAGTAATGGTAACAGCAATAATTATAATTTGTATTTATTTATAAACATATTTTTACTGCTGTTACTACTACATCCTTACCGTTACTACTGCTGCTGTTGCAACTACTACTACTACTACTACTACTACTACTACTACTACTACTACTACTATATAAAAATGTACTTAGTCGCGTACTTCTCCTTACAATAAAATAATATGTATCATTCTTAGTAACAATATAATTCACTTACTAAAATCAACAACCAACCAAACAAACACACAAACACACAGGCACACATACAAAAACGTGTGCGCTGCTAGGAGTGTTATCTTAAAACATCTTGACGGGCGGAGCAACCCTTTCTCCCTCCGTCCTTCCCTCCACCGTTGCCAGATTATCGTACTCAAGAGCCTCGTATTTACCGGTTTCTGAGCCATAGCTATTGCCAAAAAACACCGGCAATTAACCATTTTAACGATAACTATATATGAAGGCAGTTACTGGGGTCGAGGAGGCAGTTTTGGGGTCGGAAATCGGCAAAAAGAGGAGGCTGAGTACGACAATCTGGCAACGTTGCAAGTTCCCTCCTCCCTCGCTCCCTCCCTCCCTGCAGTGCATCACAGCAACCCTCGTCGGCCTCAATGTGTCGGCGGCGAGGCGGGAAAGTGGACTATTGAGGACGGTCATGCACAAAGGCGCGGCGAGACGGTGTGGCGGGCCGATAATGGGAGGGGGAGGGGTGGGGTGGGGTGGGGGGGAATCGGAGTGTTGAGGCGATAATAGACTCCGTGGCGATGAAGAGCATATGAGGTGAACCTGTGTGGGTGTTGTGGCGATAATAGACTGGGTGGGGATCTTAGGTGTTTGTGTTGAGTGTATTAGAACTTACTGTCACAAGCAAGAAAAACAGTTGAACAAAAAGTGTGTGTGTGTGTGTGCGTGTGTGTATGTGTCCGTGTGTGTGTGTGTGTGTGTGTGTGTGTGTGTGTGTGTGTGTGTGTACGCCTGTCTATCAGTCTCCTCATGGCCGTTCATCTCCCCCAAACACTCAAATTAATCCTCTCTCTCTCTCTCTCTCTCTCTCTCATCATTCTAATACTTCCTTCACTTACTCCCTTTCTTCCTACTCCCCCTCCTCCCTCCCCCTCCCCCTTCCCCCCTCCCTCCCTCCCCCTCTCACCCATTCCCTCCGCCCCATGCAAATCAGCAGGTCACCCACACGCCCGTCACCCGTCACCCGTCACACGCTTCTCCCGTCACAAAGAACCCGTCACCTCACCCATTTATGCCTTAATAGATAGTTCCCATGTCCTCTCTCTCTCTCTCTCTCTCTCTCTCGATTTATCTATCTATTTATCTATCATTCTTATTTTATCCATCTATCTATATCTCTTTATCTCTATCTATCTCAGTTAAGGTTTATTAGAGAGATCCCATGTCCTCTCTCTTTATCTATCTATCTATCTATCTATCTATCAGTCTATGTCTGATCGAGAAAGCATTAAGAATTCTCCGCCCTGAGTTTCATATTTTATCCGCCAGGGTCGAAAATTTTTAATCTGGGAGAAGAATGAACTTTGAATTGTGTGTGAATGCAGCTGGGAGTTGGAGGAGGAGGAAGAGGAGGAGGAGGAGGAGGAGGAGGAGGGCGGTCTCGGTAATAAAAAATGACCTGTAGGCCTTTAGAATCCATATATACATTTTTCATCAACTCGCGTCCTCTTCCACCTCTCTCCTTCCCTCCCTCTCTCCCTCCCTCCATCTCAGGTGATTAAACAGGTGTATTTGCGGATGAAGAGGAAGAGTAGGGAGGGACTGAGGGAGGGAAAAAGGAAAGTGAGGGAAGGGAAAGGGATAAGTGGTCGGGAAAAAGGGGAAAAAAAGGTCTATACTTGCATTTTAATCTTGGTGGCTCGGGGGTTTGAGAAGTTTTTTTATATATATTTTCTTTTAGTTATTTCAAGACCTTCTTTAGCCTTCCTTGGCGACCTGTAATTTGTTGTGGATGTAAAGCTACGTGGTCAGGGATACGAGAGACTATATTAACATCTTTGTCTGTCTGTCTGTCTGTCTGTATGTATGTATGGTTGTGTCTACTTCTGTCTAACCGAATGACTATGAGTGTTTTCTCTTCTTTGCTCTCGTCTGTGTTTGTCTGTATGTCTGTTTGTTCCTATGCTTATGTCTGTCTGTCTGTATAAATGGATCTCTCTCTCTCTCTCTCTCTCTCTCTCTCTCCACACACACACGCACGACTAATGGAAAAGGAAAGGTCAGAGGGGCAGACTTTAAAAAATACTAAAACAAGTAAAGAAGAAAGGAAAAGAAAAAAAAACACTAACCTTAAAGGTCTCGGAAGGCGGAACATTATTACTTGAGTCTCTGTGTCAATCAACTTCCCATTTTCTTTATCCTCAACTTCCCATTTTCACTTTTTTACCATCATTTATTCTTTCGTCTCGTGCGCGTTTATGAATACTTGAGAGAGAGAGAGAGAGAGAGAGAGAGAGAGAGAGAGAGAGAGACTTTCATCATGGTGTCCTTCCACTGACACAGGTTATCAAACACGGGTCAATAACACCATGAAAAAAAAAGAAAAAAAAATAACGGACCCAATGACTCCGAGGCTCAGGGACGAGTGAGAGAGAGAGAGAGAGAGAGAGAGAGAGAGAGAGAGAGAGAGAGAGAGAGAGAGAGGCCATCATATTCTTTCTTCACTATACAAACAACAACAAAATCAAAATCCTTTCCTCAACTAATAACTAATAATATGTAGTAATAACAACAACAACAACAAAACAATAACAACAACAACAACAACAACAACAACAACAACAACAACAACAACAACCACAGCAACAAAGAAAAAAAACTACATACTTTCTCTTAAATAATAATGTACTTTCCTTTTTTTTCTTACCGTTCTCCACAAAACAGTATCGTAACAAGTCATTCCTTATAAGAGTTCATTAACTAATACACGAGAGCAAAGTTACTTCCTTCCTGCCACTCCTCTCTTGATAAACAATTCAACGGTTTCTCTATGATAGGTTTTTTTTTTCTTTTTGTGTGTGTGTGTTGCGAAGTGTTGCCAGAAAAGAACAGAAATCGTCTCTCCTTTCGTATCTGGTGTGTGTGTGTGTGTGTGTGTGTGTGTGTGTGTGTGTGTGTGTTGCCAGAATAGAACAGTAATCGTCTCTCTTTCGTATCTGTTTTGCTGGTGTGTGTGTGTGTGTGTGTGTGTGTGTGTGTGTGTGTGTGTTCTCAGATGGTTTCGGCGCTCACTACAAATATTTCCAATGGCCAAAAATAACAACAGTCGGGTCTCATGAGTGTTTTCACGTTCACAGTGCGGAAGCCTGGCCAAACTATCACTTACAGGCTCATAAGTTGGAAAGTTTCGTTTAGTCGGCGCAACATGTGGTCATATGCCGGAGAGACAGAAGGGAAACACTAACATAACCTCAACAAAAGCCTTATCCAATGTGCAGAATGTGTGGGTAAGCCTGAAATGTTTAATAAGGACAGGAATCTTAATTTTTACTGACGCAGGAGTTGTGTAGGCTAGTCCAGTAGAGGTCTTGTCAAACTGCTATCCGGCTTATAAAACTACCCATGGAAACCTATAACACAACCTCTATGAAAGCCTTACCAGCTGTGGGTGTGGGTGTGTTAAGTCCTTAAGTGTTTGAGAATATGAACGTAACATCCGACTACCTCTGTGCCCTTAGTCAGACCCCAACACACAAAACAGTACCACCTTCCACCCCTCACCGCGACCACCGCAACTTGAGGAAGAAAAACACGCGTACTCGACCAGTCTTACCTAATATTTGATGGGCGGCGATGGTTGCAAGAGCGGCGGCGGTGGCGGCGATCGAAGGTGAGGCAGAAAAAGAATACAAAATAAAAAAAATAAAAAAACGTTAATTGATGTGTCTTGCGGAGGAACCATATTAAGAGATGAAAGAAAACAACACTTGACTGACAGCTGATGAAGTAATTATACACACACACACACACACACACACACACACACACACACACACACACACACACAGTTCGAGCACTAATCCCTTCAAAAGAATGTTAATTAATGGAGCTAGAGTGAAGGTAATCCCCGTATATAGAGATGACCAGGTGGCGAGGCAAGGGGGGGAGGGGGAGGACGAGAAGGGAGAGGAAGAGGGGAAGGAAAGATTGCAAGGAAAAGGGACAGGGGACAGGGAAGGAAAGAGGAGGAGGAGAGGGTCTGGAGGAGGGGAGGATAGTGAGAGGAAGAGGGAAAGAAAAGAGGGGAAGGAGGAGGGACAGGAAGAGGGACCGGGAAGGAAAGAGGAGGAAAGAGTCTGAAAGAGGGAAGGATAGTGAGTGAAGACATCAGAAGGAAGGGCAAGGAAAGAGGGAAGGAAGAGGAACAGGGAAGGAAAGAGGAGGAGGAGGAAAAGGTCTGAAGGAGTAAAAGGATAATGTGTAAGGAAGTCTGGAGAAAGTAAAAGAGGAAAAGGAAGATTAAAAGGAAGAGGAACAGGGGACAGGAAAGGCTAGAGGAAGAGAATAAAAGGTCTGAAGGAGGAGAGTGTGTAAAGAAATCAAAAGAAGGGAAAAGAGGGGGAGTAAAGGGGAAAAAAGGAGAAGGAAAGATGATGAGTGAGGAAAGAGATGAGAAAAAGCGAGCCTGAGGATGGGACGGAGAGACGGAGAGAGAGAGAGAAGGTGACGGAAAAAATGAGGGGATTAAATAAAGAAGAGATGAAAAGGAAGATAAAAATGTCGAAAGAGAGACTAACAGTAAATGGGACAAGAAAGAGAGTAAAGAAATAGATGTCGAAAGAATGAATTGAGAGAGAAATGACAGAGAATGCAAGGCCAAAAGAAGTAAAAAGAAATAACGAAAGAAAAGAGAGAAGCAGAAATAACGGTATAAAATAAATAACGAAAGATGGAATAGGGAGACAGCGAGAGAGAAAATGCAGGGCCAAAGGAAGGATAGAAGGAAGAGGGAAGGAAGAAACGGTAACGGGAGAGGAGGGGAGGAGAGGAGTGAGGGGAGGGAAGGGAGGAGTGAAGGAGTGAGGGAAGGAGTGAAGGAGTAAGGGGAGGAGTGGAGTGAGAGGAAGTAAGGGGAGGAGTGAGGGAGTGAGGGAAGGAGTGAAGGAGTGAGGGAAGGAGTGAAGGAGTAAGGGGAGGAGTGGAGTGAGAGGAAGTAAGGGGAGGAGTGAGGGAGTGAGAGGAAGGAAGGGGAGGAGGGAGGGACGAAGGGGAGGAGTGAAGGAGTGTGGGAAGGGAAGGGGAGGAGTGAGGGAGAGAGAGGAGGGAAGGGGAGGAGTGAGGGAGCGAGGGGAGTGAAGCCTGCACCGCCAGATGATATTTGAACAGCTGGTGGGCGGATCACATCGGGTATTAAGCTGCCCATTTTCTTTGACTAATTGGAAGGGGAGGGAGACTAAGGTAGAAGCGATCATTGTGTATGTGTTTGACTTGTACGCGAGTTGTCTGTCCTCCGCTCTCTGATCCGCTGTGTGTGTGTGTAGTCTGTCTGTCAAGGGTTGATTATAATTATCTTTTGTTTGGAATGAGAAGCACCCGGTCCCCCCCTCTCCCCCCCCCCCCCTTTTCCTCCCCCAACCCCTGCACCCCCCAGCACTCCATAGACTATACTGGTTACTGATGAAGTTTTAATGGAGGGAAAAACTTCGCTCTCGGGTTTAGTTTCAGTTTTAAAAGGGGATGTAAAAGGCTAATTAAGGTAAGGAAGGTATATTTACATGAGTGGCCTGTTTTTTTTTTTTTTTCTTAGATGTTCAGTGTGTGTGTGTGTGTGTGTGTGTGTGTGTACGATTCTGAGGTGAGTTAATGAATGAGTTTTGTGTGCTTCGTTTCCTGTTTCGTTAATGTGAAAAAAAAGATGAAGGTAAGCTAACACACACACACACACACACACACACACACACACACACACACACACTCAATCACCATCGCCCACCGTTAACAGGCAAACGATCCGATCACTATTACTCTCCTCCCCGCTACTCCCTCCCTCTCTCCCCTTCCTCCCCTCCCTTCCTCTCTCCTCCTCCCTCCCTTCCTATCTTTTCCCCTCCTCCTCCCTCCCTCCTCTCTTTATCCTCTTTATTCTCTTTCTTATTCTTCTTTCTTCTCTCTCTCTCTCTCATCACGGTCAGCAGCTGAGGTCACGCGGCGTTGGTCATTGATTTGGGTCATCTGGCCAGAGAGAGAGAGAGAGAGAGAGAGAGAGAGAGAGAGAGAGAGAGAGAGAGAGAGAGAGAGAGAGTGTCTGTCCTCCCCTCCTCCTCCCCCCTCTCTCTCTCTCTTTTCACTAAGGTCAGCAAGGTCAGAGGTCAAACGGGAAGGTCAAGTGCAATCAGTAGCAATAAGTTCAATAGGGGAGAGAGAGAGAGAGAGAGAGAGAGAGAGAGAGAGAGAGAGAGAGAGAGAGAGAGAGAGAGAGAGAGAGAGAGAGAGAGAGAGAGAGAGAGAGAGAAGACGGGGGAGTTGACAGACGGACAGAGACAGACGGACAGACACATCAACAGACAGACAGACAGACAGAAAGCGAATACAAAATAAAATACTAAACAAATACAAGACAAAAACACGTAATACATAATCAGCCACCGGTGCACACACACACACATTTAACACCCCCACCCCCCCTCAACCCCCTCCCCCTTGCCCTCATCACCACACCCATCTCCCTTTATTCCTTCCCCTCACACCTCCCCCTCCCCCCCTTGGTTCACGCCTGAGTGGTGAACCCTCGCACATGTGTTCTCTAATTGGTGATTAAACCCCTCGTGACCTGCTGACGTCACGAGGGGTCAGGTCACCAAGCGGGGGGAGAAGGGAGGGGAGAAATGGGGAAAGAAGACAGAGGTGAGAGTGGAGAGAGAAGGAAAGAGGGGAAAAGAGAGGAGGGAAGAGGGAAGGGAAAAGATGAGGGAAGGAGGGGAAGGAAGCGATGAGTGAGGAGAGAATGGGAGGGAGGACGGGAGGAAAGGGAAGGGAGAGGGAAGAGGAAAGGGGAAGGAAGAGGGATGAAGGAAGGAGAAGAGTGAAGTTGGAAGGAAGGGAAGAGGGGAAAAAAGGGGAGGAGATGGGTGAAGAAAGGAGTGAAGAGGGAAGGCAAGGAGAAGGAAATGGCGAAGGTGGAGTGAGGAGAAAGGAATGGAATGAAGAAAGAAAAGAAGAATGGAGTCATACAACAACAACAAAAACAACAACAGGCGCTGAGACAACACAAAACAAAGTGCCGGGAAGCAAAACACACCAGACAACACTAAAAGAAAAAAAAAGATATGGAGGAGAGGAGAAAAAGAGAGAAAAAAGAAAGGATCCGACGAGACAAATGTGAAGATGGGATCGAAAAACAAATAAAGAGAACTAGAATGTGACTGAAAGGGGTTTGATAATAATAATGATGATAATGATAATGATGATGATGATGGTGATGATGAACGATAGATGGTGATGGTAAGGAGCGGTAGTAGCAGTAGTAGTAGTTGTAGTAATAGTAGTAGTAGTAGTAGTAGTAGGAAGACAAATGAAATGATAGTACTGATGATGATGATGATGATGGAGAAGAGGAGGAGGGGGTGAGGGGGGAGGGGGGTAGCCAGCTTGTCATTAATCCTCCCACATGGCTCGAGTTACGGTGGTGGGCAGGTGAGTGACAAGGGGGGGGGAGAGAGAGAGAGAGAGAGAGAGAGAGAGAGAGAGAGAGAGAGAGAGAGACACACACACACACACACACACACACACACACACACACACACACACACACACACACACACACACACAGACAAACAAACAGATAGATACAGACACAGATCGAAAATAACAAACAAAATATAAAAGTCTGAAAGAGAAGACGCAAAAAAAAAAAAAAACACCCATTCAAATTTTACTCCCCCCCTGAAAAAAAAACCCTCCATTCAGACACCTCCACCTCCCCCCTCAAAAAAGAAGAGAAATGCAGGAAGAAAACGATAACCCCCCCCCCCCACACTCCCCTAAAGAAAACGACAACACTGCAAAAAAAACGTGTAGGTGAAAACGTTGCAACACTCACCCATGGAAAGGTTGTCAGGTTGCTTTCTTTCTTTTCTTTTCCTTGTTTTGGTGTTTTCTTCAGCTCCCTCAAGCCATCAGTGTCCACCGGTCTGAAAATAAAGATAATATATATAAGAATCGATGAAAGAGGAAAGAAAGGAAGAAAGTGAAAGAAAGAAGATAAGAAAAAGACAGAGTGAAAGAAAAAGACGACGAAAGATAGAAAGAATGGAAAGTGAAAGAACGACGAAGAAAGATAGAAGGAACGATAGAAAGAATGAATGAATGAATGAACCAATCAACTAATCAATAAAAACAATCGATCAACGAAAACAATCAATCAACCAATGTATCAGCCAATGAACAAATCAACCAATTAAAAAGAAAGAAAGAAAGACATAAAGAAAGAAAGAGGAAAAGAAAGAAAGGAAGGAAGAAAGGAAAAGACAAAAAGAAAGACAAAAAGACGAAAAAAGAAAAGGGAGAAAAGAAAAACAGAAAAAAGACAGACGAGAAAAAAGACGAAAAAGAAAGACGAAAAGAAAGAAAGGAAGAAAGGAAGAAGGAAAGCAAGAAAAAGTGAAAGACAAAAAGACGAAAAAAGAAGAAAAGGAAGAAAGGGAGAAAATAAAAAAAAACGAGGAATGAAAGAAAGAAAAAAAGACGAAAAAAGAAAGAAAGGAAGAAAGAAAAAGAAAGTAGGAACGAAAGCAAATCAAGAAAGAAAGATAAAAACGTAAAAAAAAAAGAGCAGAGTGTTGGAGATACATAATGAATAGGAAGAAAGTTAGCAAGGGAGGAAAGTGGGCGAGGGAAGAAAGTGTGCGAGGGAGGAAAGTGAGCGAGGGAGGAAAGTGTGCGAGGGAGAAAAGTAAGCGAGGGAGGAAAGTGGGCGAGGGAGGAAAGAGGGCGAGGGAGGAAAGTGAGCGAGGAAGGAAAGTAAGCGAGGGAGGAAAGTGAGCGAGGGAGGAAAGTAAGCGAGGGAGGAAAGTGAGTAAGCGAGGGAAGGGTTTTTTTACGTATTTATCTTGAGGAAGTCGTGTTTTATTTTTTTCGTTCTTTTTTTTTAGAATTAATTAAATGGAGGATAAAAGAGAGAGAGAGAGAGAGAGAGAGAGAGAGAGAGAGAGAGAGAGAGAGAGAGAGAGAGAGAGAGAGAGAGAGAGAGAGAGAAAAGTAGTCTCACTCTTTCCCTTTGCTGTCTCTCTTTTTATTGTTGTCTTCTTCTTTTCTTCCTCTTCCAATTATTATTCTCTTCACCTTTTGTTTGTTTTTTATTTTCTTATGCTCATGTTTTCTTGTTCTTAATTCATCTTCTTTCTGTTCATTCTTTATTGCTTTGTCGCTTTTCATCTCCTTCTTTTAATCTTCACAGACTCTTCTCTTTCTCCTTCGCAACGCTTTTTTCTCCTTCTCTTTCTCCTTCCTACTGCTTTTTTCTCCTTCTCTTTCTCCTTCCTACTGCTTTTTCTCCTTCTCTTTCTCCTTCCTACTGCTTTTTCTCCTTCTCTTTCTCCTTCCTACTGCTTTTTCTCCTTCTCTTTCTCCTTCCTACTGCTTTTTCTCCTTCTCTTTCTCCTTCCTACTGCTTTTTCTCCTTCTCTTTCTCCTTCCTACTGCTTTTTCTCCTTCTCTTTCTCCTTCCTACTGCTTTTTCTCCTTCTCTTTCTCCTTCCTACTGCTGTTTCTCCTTCTCTTTCTCCTTCCTACTGCTTCTTCTCCTTCTCTTTCTCCTTCCTACTGCTTATTCTCCTTCTTTCTCCTTCCTACTGCTTTTTCTCCTTCTTTCTCCTTCCTACTGCTTTTTCTCCTTCTTTCTCCTTCCTACTGCTTTTTCTCCTTCTTTCTCCTTCCTACTGCTGTTTCTCCTTCTCTTCTCCTTCCTACTGCTTCTTCCTTCTTTCTCCTTCCTACTGCTTTTTCTCCTTCTCTTACTCCTTCCTACTGCTTTCTCCTCCTTCTCTTTCTCCTTCCTACTGCTTTTCTCCTTTCTTTCTCCTTCCACTGCTTTTTCTCCTTCTTTCTCCTTCCTACTGCTGTTTCTCCTTCTTTCTCCTTCCTACTGATGTTTCTCCTTCTCTTTCTCCTTCCTACTGCTTTTTCTCCTTCTCTTTCTCCTTCCTACTGCTGTTTCTCCTTCTCTTTCTCCTTCCTACTGCTTCTTCTCCTTCTCTTTCTCCTTCCTACTGCTGTTTCTCCTTCTCTTTCTCCTTCCTACTGCTGTTTCTCCTTCTCTTTCTCCTTCCTACTGCTGTTTCTCCTTCTCTTTCTCCTTCCTACTGCTTTTTCTCCTTCTCTTTCTCCTTCCTACTGCTGTTTCTCCTTCTCTTTCTCCTTCCTACTGCTTCTTCCTTCTCTTTCTCCTTCCTACTGCTGTTTCTCCTGCTCTTTCTCCTTCCTACTGCTGTTTCTCCTTCTCTTTCTCCTTCCTACTGCTGTTTCTCCTTCTTTCTCCTTCTACTGCTTTTTCTCCTTCTTTCTCCTTCCTACTGCTGTTTCTCCTTCTCTTTCTCTTTCCTACTGCTTTTTCTCCTTCTCTTTCTCCTTCCTACTGCTGTTTCTCCTTCTCTTTCTCCTTCCTACTGCTGTTTCTCCTTCTCTTTCTCCTTCCTACTGCTGTTTCTCCTTCTCTTTCTCCTTCCTAATGCTGTTTCTCCTTCTCTTTCTCCTTCCTACTGCTGTTTCTCCTTCTCTTTCTCCTTCCTACTGCTGTTTCTCCTTCTCTTTCTCCTTCCTACTGCTGTTTCTCCTTCTCTTTCTCCTTCGTATACTGCTTTTCTCTTTTCCTTCTTCGCAATGTTTTTTTTTCTTCGTACTTATTATTATTATTATTATTATTATTATTATTATTATTATTATTATTATTATTATTATTACTATTATTATTACACTGTGCTCATTACCCTGTATCAAAGACCTTATTGATAGGGGAAAAGGGGAGGGGGGAGGAAAGGGGTGACAGATGGGGTGGCGGGGAGATCAGTCATATCACCCTCACGCAAACTCACCCCACTTCGATACCCGTCGCCTCCCCTCGCTGCCTCCTTCCCTTCCCTTCTTCTCTCTCTCTCTCTCTTTCTCCCCCTTTCTCCTCCCCCTTGTTTTCCCGTCTTCTCCTTCTCTTACTCCTCTTCCACTTCCACTATTCCTTTTCTCTTCTTTTCTCTTTATCGTAATCTTCGTTTCTATTTTTTTTTCTTTGCTGTCTATTTTTTTCCCTGTGTGTGTGTGTGTGTGTGTGTGTGTGTGTGTGTGTATGTGTGTGTGTTTCTGTTTGCGTGTCTGTCTATCTATCTTTCTGTCTGTCTGTCTGTCTGTCTGTTTGTCTGTCTGTCTGTCTGTCTATCTTTCTGTTTACTTCTTTGTCTGACTATCTTCTGTTTACATGTATGTCTATCTGTCTCTGTCTGTCTCTATCTTTCCGTCTACATGTCTTAATCTGTCTGTGTGTCTGTATTTTTCTCCCTGCGTGTCTGTCTGAATGTCTATCTTTTTCTGTCTGTCTATCTGTCAGTCTCACACGGTCCAACGCTCCCCCCCCCAACTCACCTGTATAGCTCCCTTGTTACCTGCCCTAATGAGCTTACCGATAACCCTTCATCTCTCTACAGTGACGGCCGGCAAGTTTCCCCTCTCACGATACCATCTTGACACACCCCTGGCCCTCTCCCACCCTAAAACGACGCCCCCTTCATCCCCTTACCCTTAAATGCTACCCCCCATGCACCCCATTTGATCTCACCGTTTAAGCCCATTTGATTTGATTTTATTAGTATCCATTTTTGTCATCTTTATTCATCTTGTACTCTTTCTATCTCCTCTCCTCCTCCTTCATGCACCTATAAATGTTCACTTTCCTCTTCCTCCTCCTCCTCTTTCTCCTCTTCCCCCTTCCTCTTTATTCAATTTCCCCTTTCATTTACACTTTTCCCCTTTTTCCTTCCCCTTTCCTTTCCTTCTTCCCCTTTCGTCTATCTCCATACTTTTCCCCCTCCCTTTCCTTCTCTCCTTTCCATTTCCCCTTTCGTCTCCACACCCTTCCCCCTTCCCTTCCCTTCTTCTCCCTTCGCCTCCATCCCCTTCCCACTTCTCTTCCCTTCTCTCCCTTCGCCTCCATCCCCTTCCCCCTTCCCTTCCCTTCTCTCCCTTCGCCTCCATCAATTTCCCCCTTCCCTTCCCTTCTCTCCCTTCGCCTCCATCCCCTTCCCCCTTCGTCTCCACTTACCCTATCCCCTTCCCCTTCCTCTCCCCCTTCGCCTAATCTGTGTTATCAGCAATTGTGACGTGGCTCCCTTCCCTTTCCTGTTCTTATCTCGCGGGAATGTGTTTTTTTTTCTCTCTTTCTCTCAATCTCTTGTAGTATCATATTGAAGCTTATGTATGATAGGAGTTTTATTGTCTGTCTGTCTGTCTGTTCGTCTGTCGAGAGAATGGAGAGAGAGAGAGAGAGAGAGAGAGCATTCTAATATCAACATTACTAACGCCATTTGATGTATTCCTATTAGCTTAGTCATTCTCTCTCTCTCTCTCTCTCTCTCTCTCTCTCTCTCTCTCTCTCTCTCTCTCTCTCTCTCTCTCAAGCCTCAGGTATTAACTCAGGCGTTTACTCCTTTCATCTTCCTTTATTTCCTTCTTAAAACACACGTCGTAAAAAAGGTTAAGGAGGAGGGAAAAATGAAGCTGAGGTTTCATTAGCGTGAGTGCGCGGCGCGGGGAGGACAGGAGAGGAGAGGGGAGGAGAGGAAAGGGGAGGGGAGAGGAGGAGAGGAGAGGAGAGGAAAGGAAAGAGGAGGAGAGGGGAGGAGAGGAAGATGCTGGTGATTAGAAAGAAAAGGTGCTCATGTTAATAATACTGACAGAGTAAAAAAAAAAAAAAACAAAAAAAAAAAAAAAAGAGGATACGGCTACAATGGAGAATATATCAGAGTTGTCAACATTTTTACTACTGTTATTGTCATCGTTACCACCATCGTCATTATCTTCATTATTATCATCATCACCATCATTATCATCAAAAGGTTATTTCTCCCTCCAGTGTGTAGAGAAGAGTAAAAATAGTGGATAGTGAATGGTGAAATAATCGTTCTGTAGGAAATAATAATAATAATAATAATAATAATAATAATGGTGGTGATGATGATGATGATGATGATAAGAAGAAGAAGAAGAAGAAGAAGAAGAAGAAGAAGAAGAAGAAAAGATTATTGCGATTATTGCGTAACCCTTCAAACCTTCCTCCTCCTCCTCTTCTACCTCCTCCTCCTCCTCCTCCTGCTGGTGGGTTGACAGGTAGGTTTATTTACGTCCAAACTCTCACAATGAAGGTCTCTCTCTCTCATTTGAGGTGCTTTGGGAAGAGAGAGAGAGAGAGAGAGAGAGAGAGAGAGAGAGTTCCCAAATTCGTCGATTACATCATTTACTTTGAGCAGCATATATATCGTTGCCTGAGGGAGGAAAGGGGGAGGGAGGGATGGAGATAAAAAAGGGAGAGAAAGAGAGAGGGAGGAGGACGCAGGGAGGCAGGAAGGTCACGAAGAGGGAAGGAAAGAGGACATAGAGGAAAAAGAAGAGACGATGGTAGGGAGGAAGAGAGGGAGGGGAAGAAGACATATAGGAGAGAGGACATGGAGGAAAAGGGAGAAAGGGAGGAAAAGAACACACATGAAAAGAAAGGGAAGGCCTGAGAAGGAAGGGAGGGAGGGAAAGAGAGCACGGAGGAAACTAGAGAGGGAGGGAGGGAGAGAGGGAAGGAGGGAGGGAGGAACATTGAGAGAAGAGGATAGGAGAGTTTCACCCGCGACAGGTCATGGAGGCGACAGGTATGTGTGTGTGTGTGTGTGTGTGTGTGTGTGTGTGTGTGTGTGTGTGTGTGTGTGTGTGTGTTTTACTTTTTCCTCTTATACGGTCATTTGAAACTCCTTAAATCAACCAATCTCTCTCTCTCTCTCTCTCTCTATCACCATGTTCAGTCCAGTAGCCATAGCCATTTAAACTCCATCATCATCATTCATCCGTTTTCTTCCAGCAGGTGTGTGTAATCCATCTTCTTTGACCTCCCTTTCACCTTCTTCTCCTTCATTATTCTCCCATCCGTGCTCCTCCTCCTCCTCCTCCTCCTCCCTCTTCCTCCCTTCCATCCATCCTTCCATCTCTGCATTCGTTCATTTTCCTCCCCATACAACTAACCTTTTTTTCTTCCTTTTTTTTTTGTCTTCTTTCTTCCCCTTCTTTCAGCAGCCGCCGCTTATCATCTCCATCTTCTGTCCCCGCGCACCTGCTGCCCATTATTCTTCTTCCCTTCACTTTATACTATTCATCTCCCCCTCCTCTTCTCTCTCTTCCTCCTCCTCCTCCTCCTCTCTTCCATTCATGACTCCCTTCCTTTTGCTCTCCTGCTCCTCCTCTCTTCTCTAAGTCTCTTTTTCTCTCTCTCCTTTCCTTTCTCCCTTCCTATCTTATCCTCCTATTCCATTCAGTTCTCTCTCTCTCTCTCTCTCTCTCTCTCTCTCTCTCTCCGTGACTCTCCTTCTTAGCCCTCCTCTCCCTCCTCCTCTTCCTCCTCCTCCTCCTCCTCCTCTTCCTCCTCCCTCTGCACCTGCTACGCTTCCCGCCTTTATCATGTAAAATAGTTCACCCTAAGATTGCCCCAACAACCCCCCCCCTCCCCCTCCCCTCCCCTCTAACCTCCCCGCCCCTCGTTTTCTATCACTGCAATCGCGTTTTCATTCACGGGCGTGTAATGTATGGCTGCAGGACACGGTGTCGCCTCTATGGGACCGTGTGGCTTGGCTCCCTGCTGCCCCCCGCCGCTATGAGGGTCAAATTAGGACGGCAAGGGATTGGAGAGGCTTCAGAACGTATACACAAGGCTTCGAACCGCCTCGTGAAGCATCGAACTCGCCGCTCAATAGTGGTCGGAGCATCGAGACATATTTTTCGCTAGCATAAAAGATTCAGCCAGGGAGAAGAGGAGAGAGAGAGAGAGAGAGAGAGAGAGAGAGAGAGAGAGAGAGAGAGAGAGAGAGAGAGAGACTGTGGAGATTTAAGTGCAATGTAAATGATCGTGTGAGAGGAAAAAATAAACACACACACACACACACACACACACACACACACACACACACACACACACACACACACACACACACACACACACACACACAGGATGGCGAGGAGACAGTCTAGACGAGGCGAAACGAGACAGGGAAGAGGAGGAGGAGGAGGAGGTGAGGAAGGGTCTAGCATGCTGGAAAAAAGGGAAGGAAGGAACGAAGGAAATGATTGGGACGAGAGAGAGATGGAGAAAGAGATAGAAACAGATGAAGAATAAGGGAATAAGATGAAGGAGGAGAGAAACACACAGACAGAGGAAAGAAGGGAGAGAAAGAGGAAAAGAGGCGAAGGGAATTAGATGAAGAAGAGAAACAGACGGAGGAAAGAAGGGAGAGAAAGAGGAAAAGAGCCGACGAAGAAGGGAATAAGGCAAAGGAGAAGAGAAACAGGTACAGACAAAGGAAAGGAGGGAGAGAAAACAAAAACAGACGAAGAAGAAATGAGGAAAAAAGGAAAAGAAGCAAATGCAAACGAAGAAAAGGAGGGAGAGAAAGGGAACGACAGACGAAGAAGAAAGGAGGGAGAGAGAAGAAAGGAAGAAGAGAAGCAGAAGAGAGAAAGAAAAAAACAGACGAAGAAGAAAGAAAAAGGTGGAAGAAGAAACAGATATAGACGGAGGAAACGAGGGAGAGAAAGCGAAAGAGAAGAAAGGAAGAAGTAAAAGAGGGAATCAGAAGAGACGGAAGAAGGGAGGGAAAGAAAGATAAAAATGGACAAAGAAGAAATGAAGAAGGGAAAAAAAGAGGAACTGGATATAAACGAAAGAGAAGAGGGAGAGAAAGAAAAAGGGAAGAAGAGGGAAGAAGAGGGAAGAGAGAGAATCGGAGCAGGCAGAGGAAAGAAGGGAGAGAAAGAGGAAAACTAATGAAGAAGGGAAGAGGGAGGAGAAGATAAAGATACAAACTAAAGAAAGGAGAGAGACGGAGAGAAAAAGAACACATGATGAAGAAGAGGAATGAGGAGGAGGAGGAGGAGGAGGAAAAAAGATAAAGAGGGAGAGAAGTAAAATGGACGAGGTGGAGAGAAAGAGGCGAGGAGGGAAAATGGAAGAGGAAAAAGGATTGTGAAAGGGAATAAGGATAAAGGAGAAGAATGAGAGAGTGAGATGGAGGGAAGGAAGGGAAGAGAGAGGGGAACAAGGAGGAAAGGTAAACGACAAGAAAAAAAGAAGAGGGAGAGAAGGAAGGAGCAAACGGGAGGAAGGAAGGGGAGAGAGGAATGAAAGAGGAAAAGAAGAGAGGAGGCAAATAAAGAGGAGGGTTAGAGGAGAGGAGAAGGAAGAAGGGGGATAACAAGAGGAAAGGAGAGCTGATGAAACATGGAAACATGGAAACATGGAAATGCAGGCAACAGAAAGCCTATTGGCTCATTACGAGGTCGCCCGCTTGGGTGATTTAATCTGCTCGACCGCCACTTGGGGCTTGGTGAGCAGATGAAAGCACCTCGATATTGAGGAGCAGATGGAAGCCCCTCGTTATTCAGTTTACTCCTGACGCAGCGAAATGACGGTCGATTCTATATTTGAAGGAGTTGATGGTATTCGCATTTACTACTTCTGAGGGAAGATTGTTCCAGTGGCGGATGACTCGGTTTGAAAAGAAACTCCTTCCAATGTCTGTGTTACATCGACTCGACTGAATGGGTAAACCGTTATTTCTAGTTCTTGAGTTGGTTTGCAGTTCAAAGAATTTGGAGTAATCGACGTTATTGAACTTTTTTAGATACTTGAAGACTTGAATCATATCCCCTCGTAGGCGTCTTTTCTCCAATGTAAAGAGATTGAGTCGCTTGAGTCGTTCCTCGTATGGTTGAGCCCTTAAGGTTGGAATCATCTTTGTGGCGCGTCGTTGAATCCTTTCCAGTAAAGCAATGTCCTTTCTGTAATTGGGAGACCAGAACTGCACTGCATACTCGAGGTGCGGTCTTACCATGGAATTATACAAGGATAGCATCACGTCTGGTGTTTTACACTCAGTTCCTCGCTATGAACCCGAGCATAATGTTGGCCTTGTTGTATGCTTTTTGACAGTGATTCGCGTGTTTCAGGTCACTGCTGATAGTGACTCCAAGATCCTTTTCCTCCTGCATCGCTTGCAGAGGTCTCCCATTCATGATGTATGTGTGGTTACTATTTTGGGACCCAATGTGCATGACTTTGCATTTGTCAACATTAAAAGACATTTGCCATTTTTCCGACCATTCGATAATGTGATTGAGGTCTTTCTGAATGATTTCGCAGTCGGTCTTTGTGAGGGCATCTCCACCCACCTTGGTGTCATCGGCAAATTTCGATATTGTGGATTTCAGTCCTGATTCTAGGTCATTGATATATATGATAAAGAGGATGGGTCCCAGCACTGACCCTTGAGGCACTCCACTAGTGACTGGTAGCCAATCGGAAGGCTGTCCGTTGAGTAGTACTCGTTGTTTTCGTCGGTGAGCCAATCTCTTATCCACGCGATCAGATTGGCTCCGATGCCCGCCGAGTGCAGTTTAAGGAGTCGCTCGTGCGGTACCTTGTCGAAGGCTTTTCTGAAAGTCCAGGTATATAACATCACTGGGGATGTGGGCATCCCAGTTCTTATATATACCTTGGAAGAAGTCTAATAAATTCGTTAGGCAGGAGCGCTTGTTTCTGAAGCCATGCTGGGTGTCGGATATTACATTATTGTTTTCTAGAAACTTAACAAGTTTATCTCTAATAATCTTTTCGAGTATTTTTCCTGCCACTGATGTCAAACTTATGGGCCTGTAGTTTAATGCAACGCTTTTGTCTCCTTTTTTGAAAATCGGTGTTACGTTCGCCATCTTCCAGTCTTCCGGGACCTTGTGTAGTTGAACTGACCGGTTGAATATGGTAGTGAGTGGTTGAAGTATTTGTTGGTTAAGATCTGTTCATAACCGCGGGGACAAACTGTCGGGTCCCGTTGACTTGTTCGTGTCGAGTTTGTCCAAGTACTTTTTTACTTCTTGGTCGCATATTGAGTCAATTTCCAGCGGCGTGATCTCACTCGGCGGGGCAGGGCTCTCGGGAATGGTTTCGATGTCCTCGACTGTGAATACGGATGCGAAGTTACTGTTGAGGATTCTGGCCATCTGTTTACTGTCCTGAGTTACAGATCCAGTCTCGTCTGTCAGGGGACCAATATTTGATTTTACTTTCTTTTTCGATCTTATGTACGTGAAGAATTTCTTGGAGTTAGTTTTGATTTCGCGCGCTATTTGCTTTTCATAGTTGCGTTTGCTACTCCGAATAAGGCTGCGACAAGCTCTGAGGCTGTTGTGGTACTGTGTGCTGGCTTCGGCCGTAGCATTCTCTTTCATCAAATTATAATTCCTTTTTTATAGGTTTACTGCCCTTTTATTTCTCTGGTCATCCACGGTGGATCTATTGCCCCATTTACTCGCCTGATTTCGTAGGCACTGTAGCCTTCTACTTGCAACAGCTTATCTTTGAAGACGTTCCACGCGTTGTCGATTGTATTGTCGGTGATGCCAAGTTGGTCCCAGGTCGTAGGGGAAGCAGTGCACGGCTAAGTTGAAATTTCCTTTTGTAATCTGGTATCACTGATGGATTATATACGAGTTTGTGACATATGTTGATATTAAAACGGATTAAGTGGTGATCGCACCCATTAAGTTTCTCACCAACTGTACAGTCGCGAATGAGGTCGGGGTCGCTTACTAAGACGAAGAGGAAGGAGTGAGAGAGAGAGAGAGAGAGAGAGAGAGAGAGAGAGAGAGAGAGAGAGAGAGAGAGAGAGACCATATTCCTCTTACATAACCAATATATTGTTGAAAACTAAAAATAGAAGCATCAAACCAAATATGGCGCGACAATGTGAGGGAGGAGGAGGAAGAAGAAGAAGAGGAGGAGGAGGAGGAGGAGGAGGACGGGGAAGATGGTATAGGAGGTAAAACGTAGCTTGAATCAGGAGGGAGAGGCAGCGTTGAGGAGGAAGGAAGGGGGGAGAGAGGGAGGGGAGGAAGGAAGGGGGGAGAGAGGGACGGGAAGAAGGGAGGTTGGGGTGCGGGTTGTCCACTCATCTGGCAACTCACGGCAACCAATAGGAGCTGTTCCCGCCCAGGACCGACCAATGGGAGAGGTGGAGACGTGGCGTGACTGGTGGGGTGAGGCGGGGAGGGGGGGGGGAAGGGGAGGGGAAGGAAGGGAGGAGGGAAGGAAGGAAGGAGGAGGGGGCACACATAAGATGGAGGCGAGAGGAGGGAGGGGAGGAGGAGGGATGACGGAAGGTTGAGATGTGGTGAGAGAGAGAGAGAGAGAGAGACTTACAAAGGAGGAAGAAATGGGAGGAAGAAAAAATAGAAAGGCAAGGGAAGAATGGGAGAGAGGAAAGAGAGAACAAGAAGAGAAAACGGAGAAGTAAATTGAGGGAGGAAGAGGAAAAGAAGGAGGAAAGGGAATTTTGATGAGGAAGGAAAATAGAAAGATAAGGGAAGGAAGCGATGAAGAAAGGGATGGAGGAAAAGAGTGTGAGAGGGAGAAGGGGGGTGGAGGGGAGATGAGGGGAGGAAGGATAAAGAGTGAAAAAGAAAAGGAGGGAGGGAAAGGAGGGGGAAAGGAACGGGGGTGGTGGAAAGAGGGAGGAAAGGGAGATGGGGAGGAGACAGGGGGGGGGGGGGGCAGTGACGCATAACCCTGACTCACATCTCTCTCTCTCTCTCTCTCTCTCTCCATTCTCCCCTCTCAATCTCTTCCTTTCACTTCATCCTTTTCCTCTTTTTTTCCTCTTTTTTTCTTCTTCTTTATTCTCTTTATCTCCAACTTTTCCTCCTTCTCTCTCATTCCTCCTATCTACCCTTCCATGCCTCTACTCTTCCCTTTCTCTTCCCCTTTTCCTCTTCATATATGCTTCCTTCTCCTCTCTTTCCATTCCTCTCTTCCTCTTCCTCCTCCTCTTCTCCCTTCTTCATAATATTATCTTCTGTTTTCCTTTCACCTACCTCAGTTATCCTTCCTGTAATCTCGGCTTTCTTCCACCTTATCGCGGCTTTGTTACCTGCCAGTATTATTAAGTAGGTGAGGTGAACATTTTAACACGTATCTTATCGCTAGTCTCCTCCTCCTCCTCCTCCTCCTCCTCCTCCTCGTCCTTCTTCTCGTCGTCATCATTACCATTACCACTACTACATATCTATCATCATCGTCATCATCATCACTTCTCTACCTCTCTATATACTCCCATTAACCCATCAAACACCCTTCCATATATTCCTAGTCCTTGGTCAGCACTCTCGGACGCTTTCCTGCTCACATCAACTCTTTTCAAAGGCAAAAAAGGAGATGAGTCGGGTTCTAATGAGTGCTTTTTTCGTATCAGGGTACAGAAGAAGAGTCACACTATACCAGAAGGGTCATAAGACTAGCCCTGGAAATGCCCCAATCTCCTATATGAATGCTGAAACGTTTTAAGAATATGACCCATGCACGAAGGTTTACGCCATGCTTCTCCTCAATGCGTCGACTCCTATCCCGAACTAAGGGTGATAAGGAGGGGGGCACGATGCGGTGTTATGTAATATATTGCCAGCTGACTTCTTTTCCTTTTGTTGTTATTGTTTTTCCTTCGCTTCGTTTCCCTTATCTTTGTCTTTGTCTTCTTCTTTTTCTTCTTCTGCTTCTACTGTTGTTCCTTTTCTTCATTCTCTTCTTCCTTCCTCCTCGCTAAATATCGTTATGTGTTAGTCTTTCACACTTTCTTCTTCACTCATTCACCACCACCACCACCACCACCACAAACAACAACAACAACAACAACAACAACAACAACAGCGCGCAACCCCCCCCCCTATACACCCGCTTCTGCCCCTTCCCCCCTTCTCCATCTCCTCTAAAGTATCCTGTATCCTGTCTTCACATTTCCCTTCCCTTCTCCACCTTCACCATATACCATCAAAACACACACACACACACACACACACACACACACACACACCTCACCCCCCCCTACCTGTCATCTTCCCATCAACAGGTGTGGCGGTAACCTGTCCGGGAGTAATCAGGGTGGGCAGGTGAGGCGAGTCGGGAGCTTGTTGACACAGCGATTAAGGCGCCGTGATTGTGTTTGTAGACAGACCCTCGCTAAATAGAGCTCGTCGTGGCCGGATACACACACACACACACACACACACACACACACACACACACAGAAGGGTTGGGAGTGTGCACCGTGTCTCAATCAGTGTGTGTGTGTGTGTGTGTGTGTGTGTGTGTAGCGGGGCCCCTGTAAAACGCATTTGGGTATATATGTGCAGAACGAAAGGAAATATAATGTTGAATGTAAATAGTTACACTTCTGCTCTTAATTTTCGGGCAGACCAAGCTGTGTGAGTCATGTCGCAGGCAACGCTCACCTCTCACTACTCCTGTTTCAAGATCAGGCGCTTAATACCTACAGTTTAGCATTTTTTATGATTACTTTCATATATTTCTTTAAAGTCTGTATTCAAGCAAAATATTTTAACTTGACGTGTATGTTTGTTCCGACACGCAATGCAGTTATGTACCCAGCATATCCAAGTTCGTAAATACGGCGATGTATTTCTTGAGTATATCCTATTTTGGGTAATGTTTCAGGCTTAAATTATCGTGTCATGAAAGTGCTCCAGCTTCATTAAAAAAAAAATCTGTGAAACTTGTATGAGCAAAATTGAGCATGACGAAGCCACTTGACACGAGATCCTTAAAACATCCGTAGACTTCGATCACTTCCGTTTTCATGCACGGGAAAGCTTCTTGCTGCAACTAATTTTAAATATATATTTGTAGAGAACTATAGATGGATGTGAACGGTCAAACACAGAACACAGATACGTCACGATTGCTTTATGCGTGTGTGTTTGTGTATAATAATAATAATAATAATAATAATAATAATAATAATAATAATGATAATAAGTGGTTGATTAATTTGTTGGCAGCCATAAGGCAAAAAATATGCAAAGTACAATGAGATTTATGTGATGAGTAATGGGGGAAGTGGGGAAGGGTGATGTGTGTGTGTGTGTGTGTGTGTGTGTGTGTGTGTGTGTGTGTGTGTGTGTGTGTGTGTGTGTGTGTGTTGGGGTGGAGGAGTCATGTGATCATGGAGGTATTTATGGCCTTTACAAGTGCCGGTATTTGTCGTGTGTGTGTGTGTGTGTGTATGAGCGCACGCATAAATAATAATAGCCAAAGCCAGCAGAGTATTCCCACAGTTGTATAATTTTGTGCAAGCCTTGTGTGTGTCAGCCTGTGTGCGTGCGTGCGTGTGTACACATTTATTCTTCATTAAGTAGACCTCAACAACACTCCCAAGCATATTGAAGCTCACGCTCAAAAAGAACCAAAGTAATAATAATAAAAACGATAACAATATTAATAACAATAGTAGTCATAACAACAACAACAACAACAACAACAACAACAACAACAATAATAATAATAATAATAATAATAATAATAATAATAATAGTAATTATAATGAAAAAATAGTAATACCCAAGCCAGGACTCGAACCACAGGCGTGGCTGGGGTATAATCAACATGTCTTTCCTTGGCATAATAATGATAATAATAAAAAAATAACACAATCATCGCCTATAAGAAGAAAGCAAACAAACAATTGCATTACTAACAGTAGTAAATTAACTTTCAAATTAAGATTAAAATATATTAATCTCTCTCTCACACACACACACACACACAATGCATAAATACTTGCCTGCACGTGCAATGGAATGAGAGAGAGAGAGAGAGAGAGAGAGAGAGAGAGAGAGAGAGAGAGAGAGAGAGAGAGAGAGAGAGAGAGAGAGAGAGAGAGCATTTACACACAGGAATCACGGGAACCAGAAGTATATATTCTCTCATAACTGCAACGATAAGAGGGAGAGAGATTGCATGATTGTGTCGATGGGGAGGAGGAGGAGGAGGAGGAGGAGGAGGAAAGGGGAGGGAGGGTGTAAGCTAATGGACAAAGAGGAACAGGAAGGGAAGGTGAGGAGAGGAGGGGATGGAGTGAGGGAGTGGAGGGAGGGAGGGAGGGAGGGAGAGGAGGGAGAAGAGAGGAGGAGGCAGTGCACGGGAGAGATGAGAAAGATAAACGCATGTGAAATGTATTAAAGAAACAGTGAGAGAG
>NC_066536.1:7687132-7714632 GCF_024679095.1 Eriocheir sinensis
GAGGAATAAGAAAAAAAGGAAAAGAAAACTGAAAGAGAAGAAAAAAAGGAAAAGAAACAGAAAAAAAGAAGAAAAAGAAGAAATAGAAAAAGATACAAAAACAAGAAGCAAAAGAAGAAAGAAGAAGAAGAAGAAGAACAACAACAAAAAGAAGAAAACAAGAAGAACCAGAAAAAGAAACCGAAAAAAAAAGAAAGAACAAGGAAAAGAAGAAAAAGTACTGAAGTCGTCGGGGGAGGAAGGGGGAGGGGGAAGAGCCGGCCATGAGAAGGGTCTATCATTTCTTATCTTGATTTTTTTCTTTTAGTGTAAAGGAACCAGCTCAAGGGCCAAAAATAAAATAAATAAAAACAAAACAAAAAAAGCACGCTGGCACTGCTCCTGTGCATATAAACGAAAGTAAAGGAGAGAGTTGCCGAAAGAGAGGTCAATTTCGGAGGGACAAGCCGCTTCCTCTGCTGTCCGAGAATAACCAGTAAATCAATTCCCTGCTGAAGGTGAGCGAGTGGAAAACAGAAGACAACATTATGGAGAGCTGTGAAGAGAGGAGGAGGAAGAGAAAGAGGAAGAGGGAGTAGAGAGAATTAGAAAAAGAGCAGAAGGAGGTAGGGAAGAGGGAAAGTGAACGAGAATAGGCATGAAATAAAGAGGAAGAGATGGAGATGAAAAGAAGGAGGAGGAAGAGGGAGTAGAGAGAATTAGAAAGAGTAGAAGGAGGTAGGGAAGAGGGAAAGAGGGAGAGAATGAGAGAACGAAAAAAAGGCATGAAACGGTAGAGAGGAAGAGATGGAGATGAGAAGAAGGAGGAGGAAGAGGAGGTAGAGAGAAACAGAAAAAAGAGTAGAAGGAGGTAGGGAAGAGGGAAAAAAGAAGAGAGCGAAAGGACGAGAAGAGGCAAGAAAGTGTAGATAGGGAGAGAAAGAGACGAGGAGGAGGAGGAGGAGGAGGAAGATGAGGTACAGAGAAATGGAAAAACAGTAGAAGGAGGTAGGGAAAAGGAAAGGGGGAAGAAACGAAAGGGGGAGAAATGGCATGAAACGGTAGAAAGGAAGAGAAAGAAATGAGAAGAAAGAAAAGAAGAGAGAAGAGGAGGAAGAGGAGGAAGAGGAAGTAGAGAGAAAAAGAAAAACAGGAGGTAGAGAAAAGGAAAGGAGGAAGAAACGAGAGGATGAGAAGAGGCATGAAACGGTAGAAAGGAAGAGAGAGAAATGAGATGACAGAGAAGAAGAGAGAAGAGGAGGAGGAGGAGGAGGAAGAAGAGGAAGTAGAGAAATAAAAAAACAGAAGGAGGTAGGGAAAAGGAAGAGGAAGAGAACGAGAGGATGAAAAGAGGCATGAAACGGTAGAAAGGAAGAGAGATAAATGAGAAGATAGAGAAGAAGAGAGAAGAGGAGGAGGAGGAGAAAGGAAGAGGAGGTACAGAGAAATGGAAAAACAGTAGAAGGAGGTAAAGAAAAGGAAAAGAGGAAGAGAACAAGAGGATGAGGAGAGGCATGAAACGGTAAATAAAAAGAGAAAGAGACGAGAAGGAGGAGGAGGAGGAGGAGGAGGAGAAGGAGGAGGAGGAGGAGGAATATAAAGCCTCGTGACCGAAATATCCCAGAAAAGGCGAGTCCGGAAATGGCGCGAGACCGGAACAGCTGATAGGAAACAACCGGCCTTGGGGAGCCCTGATAACTTATTACGAGAGAAGGGCGGGACAGTGACACACACACACACACACACACACACACACACACACACACACATATAAACCCACCCACCCATCCGTCCATCCATACACACACACACACACACACACACACACACACACACACACATATAAACCCACCCACCCATCCATCCATCCATACACACACACACACACATTGATATCTACAGGTGTGAGTGTGTGTGTGTGTGTGTACTTAACGGAGTGTGTGTGTGTGTGTGTGTGTGTGTGTGTGTGTGTGTGTGTGTGTGTGTGTGTACACATATGGAGGACAGTCATGTGTACAAAATGTGGATGGGACGCTTCCTTGTTCCAGAAGAGAGAGAGAGAGAGAGAGAGAGAGAGAGAGAGAGAGAGAGAGAGAGAGAGAGAGAGAGAGAGCACATCAACTCGAGATAATAGTAAAAATAAATCTTTACTCCTCTCCCTCTCTTCCTCTCCTCCCTTCCTTCCTTTCCTAACTCCCCACCTCTCCTCCCTCCCTTCCTCTTCTTCCTCCCTCTTCTCCCTCCTCTCCATTCCACAAGGGGTCAAGCTTCTCTTAATGTATGGGCACAATGGCGAGGTGGAAGGGGAGAGGGAGAGGAGGAGACAGGGAGAGGAGGGCAAATAAGAGAAAAGAAGGGTGGGAGGCAGGAGAAGAAGGAGGAGGAGGAGGAGGAGGAGGAAGAAAATTATACTTGTTAAATTATATTACAGAAGAGGTGAGGGGATAGTACTTATTGATGATTCCATAGCATTCAAAAGAGGAGGAGGAGGAGGAGGAGGAGGAGAAAACGGCGGTGAATAAGAAGTGTTGCAATAAACTAAAACAAGGACATCTCTCTCTCTCTCTCTCTCTCTCTCTCCATTGTATCAATCCTAATAGTAATGCAGAAAATTGCTCCATTTTTATCTCCCCTTTAGAGAGGGGTAAAGCTCGCCCCTCTCTCTCTCTCTCTCTCATTGTTCTTCCTCCCGACATCATGTGTGAGGAGAAGGAGGAATACATAGGAATACATAGGAAGAACAGACACCAGAAGACCTATCGGTCTATGGCGAGGGTGTCTGTTTACTACCGCTACTACTAGTAATCTATGTGTGGTAGGACAGGACAGAAAAGATGAAGGAGGAACACAAAGGAAGAACAAACAACAGCAGACCTGCTGGTCCTTACGAGGCTGTTTGTGACAAGCTACACTAACTATCCAATCAAAGGTGGAAGATGAAGGACAGCAAAGGCGAAGGCTCCTCCCCACCCCCCCATCCCTCCAGCCAAAGCTGGCAGGAAAGGAAAAAGACCCATGCAGCATGGAAAAACTGCATGGAAATTATGTAGGAAAGAGGAAAGAACTACCATTACTGCTACCACTAACGGGCGATGAAAGCGGACAAGGACACCAGTATTCGAAAAAACGTAACGTTATTACGACAATGAGTAATATCTTAATTGCTGGTTGGATTCAAAATACTTGTCTAGTCTATTCTTGAAGGCCGTAACTGTTGTACTATCAACGACATCACAGGGTAGAGAGTTCCAAACATTAACAACTCGATTGAAGAAGTGTTTGGCTTCGTGCGACGAGAATAGTTTACAACTTTTCTTGAAATCGTGATTTCTTCTTGTTCTATTTGATCAATCAATTGTAAAGTAATTTTCCGCATTAATATTACTGTATCCTTTAAACATTTTAAACACTTATATTACATCGCCTCGCATTCTTCGCTTTGAGAGACTGAATAAATTTACTTCTTTAAGCCTTTCTTCATAAGATAAATTTCTCAACCTACGAATCATCTTTGTTACTCTCCGTTGAACCTGTTCTAGCTTTTCTATGTCTTTTCTGTAATAGGGAGACCAAAACTGTACACAGTACTCAAGATGGGGTTGAACCAGCGAATTATACAGTTTTAATATTACTTTTTCCGATTTATTATTAAAGACTCGTCCGATGAAGCCAACCAATTTTTTTTCCGGTTTTAACTACCTCTGAACAATGCTGACCGGGCTTTAAATCGCTTGATATAGTGATTCCAAAATCCTTTTCTTTACTTACTGCAGAAAGTTGTTGGCCATTCATTACGTACCGAACGCGACTGTTATTCTTTCCGATGTGTAACACTTTACATCTGTCAACGTTAAATTTCATTTGTCAATGATTGGCCCAACGTGCAAGACGATCTAGATCTGATTGTAAAGCTTCTTCGTCGAGTGTCGCAGTTACTTTACTTGCAATTTTTGTGTCATCAGCAAATTTTGATACTTTGCAAGTCAGCCCACCATCGCTATCATTAACATAAATTAAGAAGAGCATGGGACCAAGCACTGATCCTTGAGGCACGCCGCTTCTGACATCGAGCCAGTTAGATGAAACACCATTTAGAACTACTCTCTGTTTCCGCTCAGAGAGCCAGTCCACAAGCCAATTGTGAATGTTACCCGAGATACCGTGCACCAATAGTTTGCTGAGCAATTGTTGGTGGGGGACCTTATCAAGTGCCTTTTGAAAATCCAGATACACGATATCTACTGATCTGTTTTCATCGAACACCTCAAAAATATAATGAAAAAAATCGAGTAGCTTTGTTAAACATGAAAGTTTACTACGGAAGCCATGTTGCGAATTATTTATTATATTATTTTCTTCTAAGAATTTCACCATATTGTCGCGAAAGACAGTCTTCATTAACTTACAAACAATCGATGTCAGGCTAATTGGTCGATAGTTTCCTGAATGAGACTTGTCCCCCTTTTTGAAAATTGGTGTGACATTTGGTAGTTTCCAATCCGACGGAACTTTTCCAGCTGTTAAAGATTTATTGAATATGATAGAGAGCGGTTTACAAATTTGATGTTTGATTTCTTTCAAGATCCTAGGGGTAATTTTGTCTGGACCAGGAGCTTTGCTTACTTTAATCTTTTCAATTGTGCGTAATATGTCACTTTTTACGATGAGCACGGCATTTAAAATCTTTCTAACCTCCGGCGGTTGAGATGATAAACAATCTTCTTCAGTAAATACGGATGCGAAAAAGTTATTTAGGATTGTAGCCATTTCATTTTCATCGTTCGTATGATTACCATTATCATTAGCAAGTGAGTGACTTTTTAATATTTACATAGCTAAAAAATTCTTTAGGATTAAATTTACTTACTTCCGCTACATATTCTTCATGATTTTTCTTGCTTCGTTTTATTAATTTCTTGGTTTCGCGGCGAAGAGAAGGAGGAGGAAGGTGAATATTATCTTGGTCATAAACGTATTGGCTCATGAGAGAGAGAGAGAGAGAGAGAGAGAGAGAGAGAGAGAGAGAGAGAGAGAGAGAGAATGCAAAGCCGTCAGTTATAGCACTCCGGAGTAATGACGGACAATGCCTTAATCGGCTTAATTTAACGCGCGTCTTTATCTTGGTCCTCGGTCACAGAAATAATTATCCAGGGCTGTTATGTATAAGGTTCTGTCTTTGGGCATGGTGCTGTGTCGGCTGTCCCGGTCGATATATAGGGTCGTATTTTAAGACATTTCATGGCCCAAGAACACTAATTTGACAGGGCTTTCGTAGGAGTTGTGGTCATTTCCAGGTGCAGTTCTATGACCCTGGTGATAGTGTGACCCTTCCTCTGTACCATGAACCTGTAGAAACACTCATTAGAACCCAATTGACCCCCTCTTTGACCTTTAGAAATAGATAATGTGAGAGGCGAAAGTGTCTTGTAATACTGCCCTATGTTAGGTTAGGTTAGGTTAGGTTAGGTTAGGTTAGGTAAGGTTTAGGTTAGGTTAGGTTAGGTTAAGTTAGGTTTCTTTAGCCAACTGTACACCTGACGTTCTTGAGTCTCCTTGCACTCCACCTCCACACGGCCAGCAACACCTGTGCCCGATCCTGCCCCTGAACCGTCCTAACCTCTTACGTCGTGGTTATAAATGGAGATGGCGTCAAGTGGTGCAAGATAGGGAGGAGGAAGACGAGGGGTTCCGAGAAGTAGGAGGAAGAGGAGGAGGAGGAGGAGATTATACTTGTTAAATAATATTACTAGAAGAGTTTGAGGATAATAATTGTTGATATCTCCATAGCATTCAAAGGAGGAGGAGGAGGAGGAGGAGGATCGAGGAGGAAATATTTATATAAGGAAAAATGAAGTAATGCGAAGTACATATCTCTCTCTCTCTCAACAAAACGAACAATAACAACTTTTACTACTACTACTACTACTACTACTACTACTACTACTACTACTACTACTACCACTACTACTATTACTATTACTACTATTAAACAACAACAAAAACACTCGTCCTTCCATTTCTGTCCTTGGTATAGAATGTTGTTTGTTCCTGTGTGTGTGTGTGTGTGTGTGTGTGTGTGTGTGTGTGTGTGTGTGTGTGTGATAACGCTATGAGGAAGTACATCAGATAATGGAAAGGTAAATAGGAAGAGAAAAATGAAGGTAGAAATTGATCAAACTTATCAGCAGTAAGCAACCACCGGACAGCCAACTTTAGCCTGACCCAAGGAGAGGTGGTCATGCTTTAAGAGTCATGGCCAGGCGGAACAATGCTGAGGGGTTGAACGTGACGTGGACTGTACGGGGCCGTGGTGTCCAGCATGTCGAGTATATACGTATACGTTCCGAGCAGGATGAAAATTTCCGACTTGGTGCTGCCCACTCAACGTGTTCAGTACACGTTCATAGTCGGTACCGAGTGCTGTCTTGTGTCACCCACACCACAGGCAGCTTGTGAGAGCTTGTTGAATTTGTGAACTAATGAAATCATAAAAAAAAACAGATTCAGAACGTTAGTGTGTGGTCATGCAGATCATGCTCATGACTAAATCCGACTGATAAATTCTTCCTCCATTACAGACTACTGAGTGCTACACCACGAACTTTTATACTCTCTTCAGGTTCCATCGTTTTAGCTCGGAGGCAAAATTTGAACACACACACACACACACACACACACACACACCTTATAAAACGTTTCAGACTATAAATCTCTCTCTCTCTCTCTCTCTCTCTCTCTCTCTCTCTCTCATCCAGATTATCTTTTTTCAGGTTAATTTACCCGAATTTATCCGAAACTATTTTCCTCAGTTGCCTTTTACCAGTTCATTTACTTGGCCAGGATCAGAACTCTTGAAATAGGCCGAGCTTCTCAAGATCACCATTCTTCTGTGCATTTAAAAATAAACATCATTTCAAAAGCGATTAATAGAAGTGAGGCCTACGACATGAAACAACTAGCGACGTAGCCTACCCGATAGTATGTTATGTTGTACTTCTATTGTAATTCGGTTACAGGAATTCAAGAAGAAACAATTACGTCTCTGCTGTACTTGCGGCAGGACTAATCGGCGCACTGTGCACACCAGCCATGACTCATTGCTCAGGAAGTCATTTTTACCTGCATAACTTTAGTACAACACTGTGACGAGTTATAGCTATTTGTTTTAACGAAACATATCCATGAATAAATTCATGCGGGTATTCATGAAGAATTCGTGTTCGCAGTCAAATTCACATTATTTCTTTGTAATCGTATCGTTGTTTTTAGAAGTTTGCGGGATTCGTGGTCGCATTCACACTCTTGTATCCACTCAATCCCTGAGTCTCACACACACACACACACACACACACACTGTCAGCGATATACACCCGCTCATTAACGCTCATTTACGCACCTCGCTCCCCCTTCACTCACTCATTCAGTAACAGACGCCGCTAAATGTCTTGTTTATGAGCGTTTACGATTAATTAACGTGTGATGAAATTGATGAAGTGGTGACGACACACACACACACACACAAACAGACGCACGCACGCAATTATCTCATAAAACGTTTCAGACCTTAAATCTCTCTCTCTCTCTCTCTCTCTCTCTCTCTCTCTGAACACGGTTAGGAAATTGGAATACGCCTTATGAGCAGGAGTAGTAGGGAAAGTAGTAGTAGTAGTAGTAGGAGGAGGAGGAGGAGGAGGAGGAGGAGGAGGAGGAGGAGGAAGAGGAGAAGGAGGAGGAAGAGAGGCAAGATGGAAGTTCCTATTGGGCCACACGGAGCCCCCCCATCATCCCGCTCCTCCCATCGCCCCGCCTATATAAGCGGCAAGGCGGCGTGCAGACCCAGTAGCCTGTGTGATGTCGCGGGTTTCGGGTTCACGCCACTCGCTGCCTCCCGCCCGTTGTGTGTTGGTGAGCTCGTCCCCGCCCAGAGCATGTTAAATTTACTGGTTCACGGCGCGGTGCCCTTTGGATATGCGCCCACGATGAACGACAGCGATTACCACGACCTGCATCACTACCCTTACCACCACGACAGTCCTCAGCATCACCACCATCACCTGAACCGTCGAGATGTCAACTGGCAGAGGGTTGACTACACGCGAGGTGAGTGCGTGTGTGTGTGTTAAAGTAGTAGAAGTTGTTTTTTGTAGTTGTGAAAGTGGTTGTAGTAGTAGTAGTAGTAGTGGTAGTAATATAAGCTGTAGAAGTAGTGGTAGTGGTAGTGACAGTTTTATTACATGCTCGGGTAGATAACGAGGATTTTCTACTGTCAACCTACAACTCATTATGCGTTCCTTTACTTAGACAACTCCTTTGCTTTGTTTGCTGTCCGATTTTCTTCTCTCTCCTTCTGTACTTGCTTCCTGATCTCCGACCTCTCTGTTTTCTCCTTCTCTCTCTTTCTCTATATGCTTCCTGATATCCCGCCTCTCTTTTTTCTCTTCTCTTTTTCTCTATTTGCTTCCTGATTTCCGGCCTCTTTTTTCTCCTTATCTATCTTTCTCTATTTGTTTCCCGATCTCCGGCCTCTTTTTTTCTCTCTTCTCTTTTTCTCTATTTGCTTCCTGATCTCCGGCCTGTTTTTTTTTTTCCTTCACTCTTTCTCAATTTGTCCACTTTTTTTCTTTCTTCTCTCTTTCTCAACTTGTCTCCTGATTTCTCGCCTCTGTTCTTTTCTTTCTTCTCTCTTTCTCTACTTCTTGATTTCCGGCCATTGTTTTTTTTTCCTGGTGTGAGTAATTGATGGTTGACTACGTGAGTGAGTGAATGAGAGGCAGAGTGTCGAGAAAACAGGTGAGCTTGCATGTCGATGAGTAAGTGGGGGAGGGAGGGAGTCTGTGCTATTCTGAGTAAGTGAATGAGAGGGAATGTGTGTGGAAGCGGAGGGAGTTTTTCTTTGTTGTGTGTGTGTGTGTGTGTGTGTGTGTGTGTGTGAGGGGAGGTGAGTTTGATGAGTGGGTGAGTATATGAGAGTGAGTGTGTGGGTGGGTGAAGGAAGGGAGTAAGTGGGTGAGTTATGGGTGTGACATATCAAAGGTGAAGTTAATTAACGGTAAAGAAAAAAAAAAGGTTGAGGTGATGAGGTGGAATGACGGAGCAGATTTGGAGAGAGAGAGAGAGAGAGAGTATACTGTTTCTCTAATATAAATAATACAATCCCTTTTCCTTCACTTCAAATTCTCCTTCATCGTCACTTATTTTCTATTTCCTTCCTCTCTCTCTCCCGCTACGCAACTCAACTGCACTCTTATGTTGGTGGTTGACATCATTTCTAGTCTACGACCTTCACAGCGTCACTTTCGTTACTATTATTAGAAGTGACGGTAGTGGTAGTAGTAGTAGTAGTAATGGTAGTAATAATAGCAGTAGTAGTGGTGGTGGTGGTAGTAATAGTTGTAGTAGTAGTAGTGATGGTAGCAGTAGAAGTCGTAGTAGTAGTAGAAGTGACAAATGCATAGTACCGGGCGGAGAGAGAGAGAGAGAGAGAGAGAGAGAGAGAGAGAGAGCATGCTGATCCTCTCGTATCTTGTTGTATCATGTTGCAGGAACGGTACTGTTTATTCTCTCTCTCTCCTGTGGCTTGGTTGTGTTATTGGTAATGATGAAGAAGAAAAGGAGGTATGAAGAGAAGGAAAAGAAGCGTGTAGGTGGAGGAAGCGAAGGAAAAGGAGGAGGAGGAGAGGAAATAGGAAGAGAAGAGGAAGGAGGAGGAAGAGGGGAACGCACTTGTGATGAGTGAATTAATTAAACTTTTTTGTGTAGCGTCTCTCTCTCTCTCTCTCTCTCTCTCTCTCTCTCTCTCTCTCTCTCTCTCTCTCTCGTGAGGTAAAGAAAACAGACCCCAAGATTTACGAGCAATGGGTAAAAACAGAGAGAGAGAGAGAGAGAGAGAGAGAGAGAGAGAGAGAGAGAGAGAGAGAGACATCCATTCTCTCCCCTTTACATAAATCTCGGCAAGGTCTTCTCGCGGTCAAGCATCTCAACACATCATGTATTCACGTTGAGGAGAAGGAGGAGGAAGAAGAGGAGGAGGAGGAGGGAAGGTGACGCGCGCGACCCCAATGAACTCTCTCTCTCTCTCTCTCTCTCTCTCTCTCTCTCTCTCTCTGGGTTAATACTGTTGCGTAGTCTCCTCTCAGTCGTAACTCCTCCTCCTCCTCTTCCTCCTCCTCCTCCTCCTCCTCTTCACATCAACACAAAGTCGTTAGCTGGTGGCGGACATCAAGTTACTGGCACACTCCTCCTCCTCTTCCTCCTCCTCCTCCTCCTCCTCCTTTCGTGCACCTGCAAAATAACTAATGAAGATGGAAGGTCAGAGGAGGGCAGGTGTGTGGGGAGGAGGAGGAGGAGGGAGGCGTGAGAATAAAAATGAGAGCGTGTAAGGAGAAAAGAGAGGAAAGAAAAGGAGGTTGAGAGGGAAGAGAAAAAGAAGGAAGAGAAGAAGAAGGGGGTGCAGTGGTAATGGTGGTGGTAGTAGTAGTAGCTGTGGTGGTGATGGTGGTTGTGGTGTTGTTGTTGGTAGCAGTAGTAGAAGTAGCTGTTGTAGTAGTAGTAGTAGTAGTAGGAGGAGGAGGAGGAAGGGGGTGAAATTGAGACGGGACAGGGCAAAGGACTCATTATTATCTCCTCCTTCTCCTTCTCCTTCTCCTTCTCCTCCTCCTCGCGGTGTCATCCATCACGCAGGGTTACCGAAGCCTCTTAAAAGGAGAGAGAGAGAGAGAGAGAGAGAGAGAGAGAGAGGACAATATGTGATACGTGTCTGTGGTTAGTCGTTTATATAAGAAGAAAAACGAGAAAAATAAGATAAAAGGAAATAAGCAGAAAAATAAAGAAAACAGGAAAGCGTGTCGAAACTTAAACCAAAAAATATTATTAAATTAAATTCATCATGAAGTGAGGAGAGAAGGAGGAGGAGGAGGAGGAAAACTTTTTATAGCACTTGGGACATTGAGAAAGATGATGATTTGCATGTTTGGTATTAGGAGGACAGGGAGGAGGAGGAGGAGGAGGAAGAGGAGAGGGAGGAGGAGGAGGAGGAGAAGAGGGATACAAGCAAAGAGGTAAAATTGTGTAAAAATGAAGAGGATGGGAGGAGGAGGAGGAGGAAAATAAACAAAGAGAGGAGGAAAATGAGGCAGGAAAAGAGAAGAATAAGGAAATAAAGACAAAGAAGAAGAAGGAGGAGGCAGAAAATTGAGGAAAACCAGTCCGTTGAAAAAAAAAAAAGAAGGAAGAGGAGGCGATGGAAGGAGAGAAGCAAAAACAAAGGAAAAGGAAGAAGCGGAGGAAGGGCGGGGGTCAGTCGGGGTAGAGAAGGGTGGTGGTGAAACGGAAGACAAGGGGTGGATGGGTGGATAAAGATGGTGGAACAGAGTGAAACGGAAGACAAGGGGTGGATGGGTGGATAAAGATGGTGGAACAGAGTGAAACGGAAGACAAGGGGTGGATGGGTGGATAAAGATGGTGGAACAGAGTGAAACGGAAGACAAGGGGTGGATGGGTGGATAAAGATGGTGGAACAGAGTGAAACGGAAGACAAGGGGTGGATGGGTGGATAAAGATGGTGGAACAGAGTGAAACGGAAGACAAGGGGTGGATGGGTGGATAAAGATGGTGGAACAGAGTGAAACGGAAGACAAGGGGTGGATGGGTGGATAAAGATGGTGGAACAGAGTGAAACGGAAGACAAGGGGTGGATGGGTGGATAAAGATGGTGGAACAGAGTGAAACGGAAGACAAGGGGTGGATGGGTGGATAAAGATGGTGGAACAGAGAAAGAAAAAAAACGCACCACCCTCCACCTGAAGTCCAGTCCAGTCACGACAGACAAGGGTTGGTGATCTCAGATATTTCCACCTCACAACAGCTGTTTCCAAAGCCCAAAAAAGTGGCCAATCGGGCTCTAATGAATGCTTTTGGGGGTTCATGGTACAGAAGGGTCATAAAACTACCCACGGCAAGGCTCAGAACTAATAAAGCCTTGTCAAATATGTATGCTTGGCCATCGACTTGTTTAAGAATATTAGGGTTGTACTGCTAGACGTATTGCCACCCAAGAACACATATTTGACAAGGCTTTCGTAGGCGTTGTGGGGATTTCCAGGGGTAGTTTTATGACCCTGGTGGTAGTGTGAGTCTTCTTCTGTACCGTGAACCTGAAGAAACACTCATTAGAACCCGACTGACTCCCTCTTTGACCTTTAGAAATAGGTGATGTGAGAAGTGAGTTTGCGTTATAATGCCAACCTATGAGTCCTGTTGTTAGCCCAGCCACACTAGACTAGACGAGCATATGCCCCTCACCTCTTGACTTTCTACTACACTTCACCTTACACCTCACTTATTAGACCACTTCCTTAAAACCGCTTCGATTAAACCATATCACTTCAGTTTAAGACCATTTCAACAAAGCCCATACATGTCACTTCATCCCATGCCACTTCAGTTTTAGGCCACTTCATTTCTTCGTCACCTCATCTCAGCCCAAGTCACTTCACCCCATCCCACTTCAGTTCAGAATCACTTCGTTAAGGCTAATTCAATTTTTCGTCACTTCATCTCAGCCCAAGTCACTTCAACTCACCCCACTTCGTTAAAACCACATCAAATCTTAATCACTATCTCATCCCACTTCAGTTTAAGACCACTTCGTTAAAACCACTTCAATTCTTCGTCACTTCAACTCATCCCACTTCAGTTTAAGACCACTTCGTTAAAACCACTTCAATTCTCACTCTCTCATCCCACTTCAGTTTAAGACCACTTCGTTAAAACCACTTCAATTCTTCGTCACTTCAACTCATCCCACTTCAGTTTAAGACCACTTCGTTAAAACCGCATCAAATCTTAATCACTATCTCACCCCACTTCAGTTAAGACCACTTCGTTAAAACCGCATCAAATCTTAATCACTATCTCATTCCACTTCAGTTTAAGACCACTTCGTTAAAACCGCATCAAATCTTAATCACTATCTCACCTCACTTCAGTTAAGACCGCTTCGTTAAAACCGCATCAAATCTTAATCACTATCTCATTCCACTTCAGTTTAAGACCACTTCGTTAAAACCGCATCAAATCTTAATCACTATCTCATTCCACTTCAGTTTAAGACCACTTCGTTAAAACCGCATCAAATCTTAATCACTATCTCATCCCACTTCAGTTTAAGACCACTTCGTTAAAACCGCATCAAATCTTAATCACTATCTCATCCCACTTCAGTTTAAGACCACTTCGTTAAAACCACTTCGAATCTTCCTCACTATCTCATCCCACTTCAGTTTAAGACCACTTCGCTAGGACCACTTCATTATTTAAGACCACTCCGTTAGGGCCACTTCATATCTTCATCACTTTATCTCATCCCCCTTGAGTTTAAGACCACTTCAACTAAACCCGACAGATTCAAACTCTCTTCAGCTATGATACATAATTATCCAGACCAGGACAAGGGGATTCCGATCTAATAATGGTTGTCCGTATCCCTTGCAACCCAGACAGATAGATAAACAGACCAATAGACAACCATTACTGATAGATAAATATGCTGTTAATTTCCACAGACCAATAGATATATAAATTAAGACAATACCACAGACACACAGACTAAAACTGCTGCTTTAAACAGACACATTCCAAAGACAGACAGACAGACGCAGATCAATTACAGACAGACACAGACCAAAGACAAAGACACAGACACAGACAGAGGCTAATTAGACACAGACAAACAGACAGACAGACGCAGACCAATTACAGACAGACAGACCAATGTTCCTGCATCATCGAATTAAACACGTCTGGAACCTCATCCATTAGAGAGAGAGAGAGAGAGAGAGAGAGAGAGAGAGAGAGAGCACACGCCACTGACCCAGAGACGCAAAACAAGAAAGAAAAAAACATCCCGTACTGCCAACGAGGAACAAAGAGACCGACTGACAACACGCTCTCTCTCTCTCTCTCTCTCTCTCTCTCTCTCTCTCTCTCTCGATGGATAAATTGTTAAATGCCAAGTTCCCTTCCTTTCTCTCCCCTATTTATTTTTTTCCTTTCCTCCTCCTCCTCCTCCTCCTCCTCCTCCTCCTCCTCCTCCACTAAAACAAACCAATGTAAAATGCGAAAGACCCCTTCTCTTGCACCCTCCTTCCCTCCCATCTTCCACCCTATCCTTTTTTTCCTCCCTCCCTTACTCGCTCCCTCCCTCCCTGGTCTCTTTGTTGTGGCACTGAGGGAGGGAGGAAGGAGGGAGGGAGAGAGTGCCAGTGTCAGGCCACAGTGCCACCCTCCCCACGACTCACCAGGGAGGAGGAGGAGGAGGGAGAAAGAATTACACTTTGGCTTATCAAGAAGGACTGGCGGATGGAGAGTGAGAGGAAGGGAGAGAGGAGGGAGGGAAGGAGGGAGGGAATCATTAATCGCATTGAGTTGTAGCTGTTCTTCCCTCCTTTGTGCTCCTGACGATGGGGACAAATACGAGGGAGAGGGAGAGAGGAGAGGGAAGAAAGTTGAGAGGGGTGGAAAGGATAAGGGAGGGGAGGCAAGTTAGGGAAGGAGGGAGAGAGGAGGGAAGAGAGTTGAAAGGTGAAAAGGAGGGTGAAGGAAGGAGAGGAAGGGAAAGAGGGAAGAAAGTTGAGAGGGGTGGAAAGGAGAAGGGAGGGGAGGCAAGTTAGGGAAGGGGGGGTAAAGGAGGGAGAGGGAGAGAGGAGGGAGGAAAGCTGAAAGGTGAAGAGGGTGAAGGCAGGAGAGGAAGGGAGAAAGGGAGAGAGGGAAGAAAGTTAACAGAAAAGAAGAAAACGGAAGGAAGGGTGAAGGGGAGAGAGAGAGAGAGAGAGAGAATGCAAGTTAGGGAAGGAGGGACGAAAGGAGAAAAGAAAATTAGGAGAGGTGGAGAGAAGGATGAGGAGGTGGAAGAAGGGGGAAAAGTGGAAGGAAAGGAAGAAAACTAGAAGAGAGGAAAGAAAAAATATAAGAGATGTGGAGGTGGAAGAGAAAGAGAAAGGAAAAAAGGAGAGAGAGAGAAGGAGGGAAGGAGGAACATAAAGTGAAGGGGTGAAGGGAAGGATGGGAAGGGAGGAAAAGTGAGAGGGAAGAAAATTTGAATAGTTAGAAAAAGGAAAGACATGGAGGTGGAAGATGAGGATAGAGGAGAGGGGAGAAGAGGAGGAAGAGGAAGAGGAGGAGGAGGAGGAGGAGGAGTGTTAAGTCTTCATAATGGATACGGTGGTAGCAGTAGTAGTAGTAGTAGTAGTAGTAGTAGTAGTAGTATAGAGAGAGAGAGAGAGAGAGAGAGAGAGAGAGAGAGAGAGACATTATTCACTGATTAGCTACTAGTACTGGCGGGCTGGAGTGATTAGCTAATCTTAATGGCCTCGGAGACTCTTGTACTTATTGATAGCAACTCTTTGTGTCCTGCTGCTGTGATGTCTACGTGATCACCGGCCATTAGAGAGAGAGAGAGAGAGAGAAGGGTAAAGGGTAAAAATCTAGCTTTGTTTTGTTATCTAATATGTTAATCTATGTGCTTGTGTGTGTGTGTGTGTGTGTGTGTGTGTGTGTGTGTGTTAATCTCTTAATAGTATGCTTCTCTTCGTGTCTATCTACACCAACACACACACACACACACACACGCACCCATTATTACATGACCCCTCCACCCCAACACACACACACACACACACACACACACACACACACATCACCCTTCTCCACTTCCCCCATTACTCATCACATGAAACTCATTGTATTGTATTTTTGTGTATTTTCAGCCTTATGTCTGCCTACAAATTAATAAACCATTTATTATTATTATTATTATTATTATCACAAAGTTGGTCATTATAGTGTTTCATTTCCTATCTTGATTTCTTTTTCTCTTCGCTTCATGCATTCCTTTCTTTGTTTTCTAATTCGTTTCATTCAACTTATATTTTCCCCTCAGAATGCCCCTCCCCTCTCTCGTCCCCTTCCCTCCGTTCCATTAGTCTATTATACCACTGTTTCTTCCCTCCTCTATTCTCCCCCACAAGCCACTTCTCTCCCCTTTACAGCATCACTAGCTCCCCTTCCTTAACCTTTCTTTCTCCCCACCCCTCGTCTCCCCTTCACTCCATCACTAACTCCCCTTCTTTAATCTCCCTTTCTTCCTCCCAGCATGTCCCTCCTGTCTCCCCTCCTCTTTTCTCTCCCTTCACAGCATCACTATAATAACTTCCCTTCCTTAACCTTTCTTTCTACCCTCCCCTCGTCTCCCCTTCACTCCATCACTAACTCCCCTTCTTTAATCTCCCTTCTTCCCCCAGCATGTCACTCCCCTCTCCCCTCCCTTTCCTCTCTCCTGCTTCTCCCCTCCCCTCTTCTCTCCCTCCATTCCATCACTAACTCCCCTTCTTTAGTCTCCCTTTCTTCCCCCACCATCACTCCCTCTCCTCCCCTTCCCCCCCCCTCTTCTCTCTCTTCACTCCATCACTAACTCCCCTCGCTAATCTCCCTTTCTTCCCCCACCGTCACTCCCTCTCCTCCCCTCCCCTCCTCTCTTCTCTCCACTCCATCACTAACTCCCCTCCCTAATCTCCCCCACAGATCAGCTCCCCCTGCCTGACTTGATTCCGTGCAACACCCCGCCCCCCTCACCCCTCCGACGCACCCGCTCCTGCCATGCCTTCTTCCCGGACACCCCCCCGCCCTCACCCCACCTGCCCCCCACGCCCCCGCTCACCCCAGCCTCCCCCAGACCAACGGAGGGGGCGATAGGTGCGACTGGGGAGAATAACCAGGCGGGGAGGCAAGATGAGGACCCCCTACCCCGTGTGTCTCCCCCCCTCCAGCCGCTCTCCTGGCCAATCCCCTGCCGCCCCCGCCCCCCCATGGCCCCGCGGGAGGAGGCGAGTGGGGGGGAGGAGGGGGAGGAGCGGCAGACATGGCGGCGTATCGGCGCTGACCTGAGGAAGATCGCTGACCAGTTCCAGGTGACCCACGCGAAGGTGAGCCGAGTAGCGCTATTTTTATTTTTTATTTTATAGTTTCATCCATTTTATTTTTCTTCTTTCTCTTCCCTTTCTCCTCCTCTTCCTCGTTTTCTTCGTTTTTAGCTAAGGTTCCCCATTCTCCTTTTCTTTTTTTCCTGTATTCCTGTTTTTTTTTCAATTTTTCCTTCTCTTTCTTCTTTTCATTCTGCTTTTCCCTATTCTTCTCATTCTGCTTCTCTTCTCATTCGACTTCTTGTTTTTCGTTCTCCTCCTCCTCCTCCTCATCATCATCATCATCATCATTTCTCTCCTGTGATGGTGGTGGTGTGTGTGTGTGTGTGTGGGGGGGGGGGGGGGGGAGATTCTGAGCCTACACCGAGAGGGGATTCATCATTCTTTTGTTCATCTTTCCTTGTCTCTTTCGTTCTTTCACTTTCATTTTTCCTCCAGCAGGTCTGCTGTAGTTTGTTCTCCCCTTCCCTCTTCTCTCCCTCCATCAGTAACGCCACCCCCTAATCCTCATCATCTTACCAAAATACTTCTCAAAAAATCTCGTATTAAGTATTTCATGGTCTCTTATTTTTCATGTCACTATAATCATCATCATCATCATCGTCATCATCATCATCATCATTCTACGTCATCACATTCAATTTTTGCGATGGGTCAACTCGTCTCTTTTTTTTTCGCCTCGGTCATCCTGTCATGGCGCGCTAATGACCCCCCCCCCCCCCCCCTGGCCTAATTACCCTCTCTTAAGCCCCTAATGATCCCGTAAGTCATGTTTTAATTATTCTCTATTTTACACTAATTACCCCGGCTGCTGGGTGGGTCAGGTTACCGCTCTCTCTCTCTCTCTCTCTCTCTCTCTCTCTCTCTCTCTCTCTCTCTCTCTCTCTCTCTCTCTCTCTCTCTCTCTCTCTCTCTCTCTCTCTCTCTCTCTCAAAGGTCAGGAAGCAAGGAGAGGTAAGGGGGACAGAAGGGGGGGGGAGGGATAGGGGGTAGTGATGGACAGAAAAACGACATATGGACGGAGAGAGAGAGAGAGAGAGAGAGAGAGAGAGAGAGAGATTACCGCGGTAATAAAAACAAGTAACAAGAAAAAGCCTGCAGGTGTTTCGACCAAGAGAGAGAGAGAGAGAGAGAGATGGTACACGTGATTACTCTCTCCCTTACATCACCTCTCTCTCTCTCTCTCTCTCTCTCTCTCTCTCTCTCTCTCTCTCTCTCTCTCTCTCTCTCTCTCTCTCTCTCTCTCTGCACTTTACCTCCAATTTCCCTGTCGTCGGTGTCACCACGGTACACCTGCAATTAGTGGGGACAGGTGAGGCTGGGGGGAGGGGAAGGGGGAGGGACAGGTGAGGCTTGAGGGGGGGTGAGAGGTTAATTAAAGGGGCGTCAGGTGTGTGAGGTGAGGTGCCTTCTGTGTCTTCGCTGATAGACACTCGCCGCTGTTAGTTTGTTGGTTAAGTATATTTGTTTGCTTTTCCATTTTCTTAATTCTTTTCTACGAGTATACTTTAATTTTGTCCTCCCTCCTTTCCCCCTCATCCACCGTTTACAAGCCATCGTTATCTTTCGTTATGCATTGTTCTCCATTATCACCGTTTTCCTCTTCGTTATCGCATTTATACCTTGGCCTCATCTTTCTTTTTTATTTTTTTTTATTTTTTTCCCTTTCATTCATCAACCTTCACTTCCGTCTCCTAACTGGGTCTTTTTTTCTTTTTTTTTTTTGTCTTTTTTTCCCTTTCATTCATCAACCTTCACTTCCGTCTCCTTACTGGGTGTTTTTTTTTTTTGTATTTTTTTCCCTTTAATTCATCAACCTTCACTTCCGTCTCCTTACTGGGTCTTTTTTTTTTTTTTGTCTTTTTTTCCCTTTAATTCATCAACCTTCACTTCCGTCTCCTTACTGGGTCTTTTTTTTTTTTTGTCTTTTTTTCCCTTTAATTCATCAACCTTCACTTCCGTCTCCTTACTGGGTCTTTTTTTTTTTTTTGTCTTTTTTTCCCTTTAATTCATCAACCTTCACTTCCGTCTCCTTACTGGGTCTTTTTTTTTTTTTGTCTTTTTTTCCCTTTCATTCATCAACCTTCACTTCCGTCTCCTTACTGGGTCTTTTTTTTTTTGTCTTTTTTTCCCTTTAATTCATCAACCTTCACTTCCGTCTCCTTACTGGGTCTTTTTTTTTTGTTTTTTTTTTTTTTGTCTTTTTTTCCCTTTAATTCATCAACCTTCACTTCCGTCTCCTAACTGGGTCTTTTTTTTTTTTTTTTTTCCCTTTAATTCATCAACTTTCACTTCCGTCTCCTTACTGGGTCTTTTTTTCCCTTTCATTCATCAACCTTCACTTCCGTCTCCTTACTGGGTCTTTTTTTTTTTGTCTTTTTTTCCCTTTAATTCATCAACCTTCACTTCCGTCTCCTTACTGGGTCTTTTTTTTGTTTGTTTGTTTCCTCAAGTCGTTTATCGTTGTCATCTTTTCTTTTGCCTTACGTCTTTATATCTATCCATCTATCTTTATTTTTATTCATATCTGTCATTTTTCTATCTATTCATTTTTATTTATTCGGTTTTGGTTTAGCTCGTTTATTATTTACGGTCAGTTTCATTTTTTTCAAGTTTTTTTTTACTAATGTGTCGATTGTTACTTATCTCTATATTTTTTCTTCTATTTATTTCATTTTGGTTTATTTATTTATTTATTTTACATTAAAGGACACAGCTAAAAAAAAAAAAAAAAAAAAAAAAAGCCCGCTACTCGCCGCTGTTCTTTGATTAGCGCATCCACTCGGCCTCTGGTTAAGTCTGTTCTAAGTGTATATATATATTTTTTTTCTTTTTTATCTTGTTATATTCACAACGCGTTCTTACTCCTCTTCTGTATTGGTGTATATTTCATTTTTATTGTATGATTTCCGTTCTTGGCAACCTTTCCTCTTTCCTCACTTTCATTATTTTCCTTCTAGTTTCCCTTTTTCCCCATCATCTTATCCCTCTCTCTCTACTTCCTTTCCCGCAGGTGAGAACGAAGAGAGCCAGAAAGTTCTTACCCTTCTTCTGTATTGGTGTGTATTTCTTATTTTTTTATGATATCCATTTTTCGCAACCTTTCCTCTTTTCTCACTTTCCTCATTTTCCTTCTAGTTTCCCTTTTTCCCCATCATCTTATCCCTCTCTCTCCACGTCCTTTCCCGCAGGTGAGAACGAAGAGAACCAGGAAGGAGGAGAAGAAGGAGAAAGAGAACCAGGGAGACGAAGACGAGGGGGAAGAGGACAAAGAGGACGACAACAAGAGGGAGGAGAAGGAAGAAGAGGAGCAGGTGGAGGGAGCTGTGAGTATTTCCATCCCAGCAGCTCTTACCAGGTGCCTCTCTGCCTCCCTCCTTCTGCTGGTCTGTTGGCGCCTCGTGAGCAAGTAAGGTAGATCGGAATCCCTTTAGGAGGCACAACGGAGGGGATAAAGAATTGAGTCCTCCGTTTGGGGGTTCAAGACGGCACCGAGACTTATTAAAAGGATTCGATTGTGGTTAGAAGTGGATCAGAATCAAAAGCTTAAAAGAAAAAGTCCTTCGCGGCTCAACCATTCAAAATACTCAACCTCCTTCAGTGTTTCAAGACCGTACAAGAAATTCAAATTTTGGCCGTGCTGGGATTCCTAAAACGCCAGAAAACAAAGCATAGGATTGCATGCCCTAAAATCCTATGTAAGACGACCCGAGAGCAGGAAAGACCGAATCCAACTCCCTCAAGAAGATTCAGGATTACGGTCATCCACCACCTCTGGGATTCTGTGCAAGGCGACGCAAGAGCAAGAAAAAACGAAGGAATCCAACTCCCTCAAGAAGATTCAGTCGAGGTCTTGAGGAGGTTACACTTATCCACCACCTCGTAAGACTTGATTGGAGGACAGGTTCAAGACACGTTCAGGAGTGGAGCAAGACCATCCTTAAGCTGCCCCAATCAACCTAATCACAAGACATTTCCATGATCTCCCTCCCGCCCCTTCCAAATACCACTGCCACCCATTTCTCCCCTCACTGCCATTACCGCCTCCCCACCATTCCCCTTGACACCCCCTCCCTTCATCTGACCCTTTTCCTCCTATACTTGAATCCACTAACCTGTCTTTTTTCCTCTCCATCCCTTTTTTGTCTCTCTTCCTTGAATCCTTTCCTCCACTCCTACCCATAAGTCTTCCCTCCTATTCGAATCCAATGACCTATATCTTTCCCCTTTCCCTCCCTTTTCCTTTTCTCTCCTCCTTCCTTTCCTTACCCTCCAATCCTACCCAAAAATGTCTTTCAATTGATGATATTCCCTCCAGTCTCTTCCACCTCTTCCCTTCCCTCCACCTCCTTCGACTTTCCTCCTCCCTCTCACAGAAGGAGGAGGAGGTGGAGGCGGAAGGATAATATGACAGGAGGATAATTAAGACCCTGTTCCCTCCTTTTCCCTCTTGTTTTCTTACCTCTCTGTTACTCTCTTTCCCCCTCTACCTTCTCCTCACAACCCTAACTCAACACCTTACCTGGACAACCTGATAATTAAGGTGTATGAGTTTACCTTACCTTACCTTAATCCCTCCCCAAATTACGTAACCCCCCCCTACACCCCCCACATACACACTACCGCCCCTGACTTTGCGGGCGAATACCTTGGTTTAGCTTTACGAAGGGAAACTGACGGATCTCACTACCCAATAGTATTTTGTAAGCTTTTATATATAGTAGCGTTAAGGACCACCGAGAACCACTGCCGGTGAGCCTTCCTTCTCCCCCCCCCCCTCTGCCTCACCTCAAGGATTTAATGGAGGGAAGATGGAGGGCTGTACAGGTACGCGGTGAGGGGAGGTAAGGGCGATGGGCTTCGGTTGGTTGGATGTATACTGTAAATTCCCCTTACTCTACCCCATCATTCCTCCCCTCCCCTCTCCCATTCCTTGCTGTAAATTCCCCTTCCCCTCCCCTCTCCCATTCCTTGCTGTAAATTCCCCTTCCCCTCCCCTCTCCCATTCCTTGCTGTAAATTCCCCTTCCCCTCCCCTATCATTCCTCCCCCCTTCTCTTCCATTCCTTGCTGTAAATTCCCCTTCCCCTCCCCTATCATTCCTCCCCCCTTCTCTTCCATTCCTTGCTGTAAATTCCCCTTCCCCTCCCCTCTCCCACTCCTCTACCGGGGTCTCCATTTCCTTCACTTCCTGTTTGCCTTTCCCTTTCATTCTGTCTCCTCTTTTCCTCCTTTTACTCTCCCTCCTACCCTTCCCTTATCTACCCATTCCTGCTCTTCCCCATTTTACTGCCCTGACCCTCCTCCTCCTCCTCCTCCTCCTCCTTCCCCAGCCCAGCACTCGCCCCCCCCCCTCCCCCCCTCTGTACATAGCTAGGCTGCCGCTTGGTGCTCTGAGTCACGCTATACATAACAATGATTCAGCGCACCCCCCTTCCCCTTCCCCATCCCTCCTCCTCCCCCCGTGGCGCCCAGATAAGACACGTGGAAAAAAAAAGACAGGTAAATGATGATAGTTGATTGTGTGTGTGTGTGTGTGTTTCCTTCCAAAGATTTTACTCCACACACACACACACACACACACACACACACACACACACACACACTGCCTTTGTAAGTATGTGCATAATAAGGGCATTCACTCATTCGTTCTTCTAACTTCATTCTATCTTGTATTTCGTGTAATCTCACCGTTCACATTTTACAGTATGACGGTTTTGGTATCTGGTAATATCCACCTCTGTGCTATGTCACGCAAGGAAATTCATGTATATACTTATCAATATTATTTTTTTAGAGACGGAGCAAAAAAACAAATCAATATGCCGTGTAAGAAGACTCCGCGTGTGTGTGTGTGTGTGTGTGTGTGTGTGTGTGTGTGTGTGTGTGTTTGGGGGCGCCACCGTAAGAGGGAGGGGGTGGGGGGGGTCGGTGCGTGTCTGCGGTCATCAAAGCTGCGCGGAGTGATAACAGTGACTCGAGAGGACGACGTGACGAGAACACGAAAAAGACAACAAAGAGGAAAGAAAATAACACGGACGACCTCGGAAAAAAAAAAAAAAAAAAAAAAAAAAAAAGAATCCGAGTGAAGTTGTCCACTTTCGAAACATGTGTTGTGTACTGTCTTTCGTCTCTGTACTTTATTATTATTATTATTATTATTATTATTATTATTATTATTATTATTATTAGGGTCTCTGATTTTCTGTATTGTGTGCCTGGTCTTGCCTCCTCTTCTCTGACCTGCTGACCTGCGTGGAAGTCGTAGGAAGGGAAAATATTGTGCCATTCAGTCCCTCAGTCAGTCAGTCAACCAGTCAGTCAGCAACAGTCACGTGCCCACTTTGGTCTCTTCTCTGACTGGTTGACTGACTGGCTGGTTTATAGACGTGTTTGTGGTTCAGGTGTTTGTGTGCCAGTCAGTCAGTCAGTCAGTCAGCAAAGGGTAGTCAGCAGAGTCACGTGCCAGCTTTGCCCCTGTCTGACTGGCTGATTGACTGACTGACTTATAGACGTGTTTGTGGTTCAGCTGTTTGTATGCCAGTCAGTCAGTCAGTCAGTCAGCAAAGGGTAGTCAGCAAGAGTCACGTGCCAGCTTTGCCCCCGTCTGACTGGCTGATTGACTGACTGACTTATAGACGTGGTTGTGGTTCAGGTGTTTGTATGCCAGTCAGTCAGTCAGTCAGCGAAGAGTCAGCAAGAATCAGGTGTTGTTATGTAGCCCGAGCTGACGAGGCTACCTGTGCGGCTACACCCACCTGTCGCCCACCCCACCCACCCACCCGCACACCTGCCCGCCCACCCATCACCCACCTGGACGCTAATTAAACCACGCGTGCACAGGTAAAGTGGCCCAGTCTGATTTGGATTTCAACTTTTGTAGCATCTTTTTTTTTTAATGTAGTATCAATCTTATTTCCCTTCATGATTTTTTGGGTCGGTAATATATTCGTTCCCCTTTTCTACCTTTTTTCACTATTCTGATTTAGTTCTGTACAGTTATTTTATCCATCATTAATATTTGTTATTCTCCTGTTGTATTTTTTCATTACTTTTGTGTTCTCATTTTACCTGTGCGTGGCGTGGGCAGGTGTGTGTGTGTGTGTGTGTGTGAGGTGTGCGCCATTGTGAGTGTTGCCGTACCATCAGCGTTGCCAGACCAGCGAGGCGAGGGAGGAAGGAAGGAAAGAAAGAAGGAAGGAAGGAAGGAAGGACAAAACGAGTGCCAATTCAGGTGGGGGATACTTTTTTTATTTACGGTAAAGGAAGCAGCTCAAGGGCAAAAATAAATGAGTAAAAAAAAAAAAAAAAAAAAAAAAAAAAAAAGCCCGCTAATCACTACTCCTATTCAGAAAGTAAAAGACGGGTGGCCAAAAGAAAGGTCAGTTTAGTTTGAATTTCCACGGTCAGTTTAGTTTGAATTTCCACGGTCAGTTTTTGGTGTTTGGCTTTGAAAATGATTTAATTCCACTATGTTCCTTTCCATTATCTTAATTTTCGTAGGTGATCTCAAGTTACCTCCACGATCCCTGTTGTTTGGCTCCGAAAGTTATTTAATTCGACGATGTTCAAATGTTCTACAGATTCGTAAGATTGATGATTATTTATTTGCATCTAAACACTCGTAGCCCTGAATGCCAAACACCTCCTCCTCCTCCTCCTCCTCCTCCTCCTCCCCAGCGCTGGTCCGGGAGCGTTGACCCCCTAGTCAGCATGATCAGCAATCAAAATGATCTCGATTACTCATATATCGACCCTGTGCAATGGTCTTCTCTACCCCTTTGCCCCCCTCCGCCCTTCTCCCCCCCCCCCCAGCCCCCCCTCCTCCCTTCACCACCACCACCACCAGTATCTTCATGTCACCTCAGGAACATGTGTTTTGGGTTTTATTATATTCTTGAGTTAGGTCAGGTTAGCTCCCGTTAGGCTCATTGCGCTCTCTCTCTCTCTCTCTCTCTCTCTCTCTCTCTCTCTCTCTCTCTCTCTCTCTCTCTCTCTCTCCTAAAAGTGATCTCTTCGCCACACCAAAGAAAATAGGTCTTAGGTTGTTGACATTTAAGAACCGGGCGCGCGAATCGTCTTTTGTTTCTTTGTTTGTTTTTGTTAAGCTGTTGGTTTCGGTTCAGCTTCATGAGGCTTCGAATCGTTCACAGGGGCATTTTTCTTAAGACATTTGTAATAAGACGTTTTTGTTAAGCGCGGCCGTGACGGCTTTCGAGGCTCTCTACGGTTGTGAGGGCGTTGCTGGACCCCCTTAATGGTTTGAATGGGTTACTTTTTTTTCTGTTTCCGATTTCTCTTTCCGATTTCAGTTTCCCAATTCTCTTTCGGTTTCAGTTTCCTTTTTTTTTTCGGTTTCAGTTTTAAATTTATTCGGTTTCACTTTCTCTTCTCTTTTTTAATGTCAGTTTCCCAATTCTCTTTTTTTTTTCGATATCAGTTTCCCAATTCTCTTTTTTTTTCGATATCAGTTTCCCAATTCTCTTTTTTTTTCGATATCAGTTTCCCAATTCTCTTTTTTTTTCGATATCAGTTTCCCAATTCTCTTTTTTTCGATATCAGTTTCCCAATTCTCTTTTTTTTTCGATATCAGTTTCCCAATTCTCTTTTTTTTACCGGTTTCAGTTTTCAAATTTTCTTTTTTCTGTTTCAGTTTTCGAATTCTCCCTTGTCTTCGGTATCGGAAAGAGGATAATCAATACAGTTCTGCATTACTAGAGTTCCGATGTGAGCCTTACTATACAGGGGGGTGTCTCGGTGGTGGGTGAAAATGTGTGTGTAGGGGAAAGGATGGTGGTGGTGGTGGTGGCCGGTGTGTGTGTGTGTGTGTGTGTGTGTGTGTGTGTGTGTGTCATCAGGGCCCGACGAAAGGAAAAGGTGTCTCCGAGTCATCAACGAGCAAGTACAAAATTATGCATTCCATCTTTTTTTTTTTTTTTTTTTTTTTCCCTCTAAGTATATATATATCATTTTACTCCGCGTCAAATGTTATTATTATTATTATTATTATTATTATTTTGTGTGACCATTTCCTTTCTCGTTCCCCTGGTGGCCGCTATCTCTACTACCCCCCGTCCCCCTCAATCACCCCTCCCCCCATCGACGCTGCGCCTTTTCACGTCTTTCAAGTCACGAGCCGCCGGGTGTCTCAGCTCGTGTGTGTGTGTGTGTGTGTGTGTGTGTGTGTGTGTGTGTGTATAAATAGCTTTAGTGTTAGTGACGTAGGTTAAGATGCTGAGGTGGGGGCGTGGCTGCCATATAGTCTGGTCTGTCTTCCTGTCTGTCTGTCTGTGTTTGTTTGTTTCTGTCCATCTTCATTCGGTCTGTTGCTGTCTATCTCCCTTTTGGGCATTCTCTCTCTCTCTCTCTCTCTCTCTCTCTCTCTCTCTCTCTCTCTCTCTCTGTGTGTAAAGAAAAAAACAGAAAACCAAACAAAAAAAGACATTATGTATAGCTTGTGTGTGTGTGTGTGTGTGTGTGTGTGTGAATGACTTGATTTTCTCTCTCGCTCTTTTTTGTGTCATTTCCACCGCCACTTAGTATTATACGCATTAGATAAAAGACTGTAAATGATAACGATGATGATGATGATGATGATATTCTCAATCACTCAAAAAAAAAAAAAGACATGTAGATAGAAAGTATTGAAAATAAGTCTTTCAAATGATCCACGTCTTGAAAGCAGGAGGCAGTGATTAACTCTATTATGTGACTGTGTTGTTTGCTTACTTCTGTGTTCATTGACCAGCCAGTCTATAATGTTCTAAAAATGCCTTTCAAATGATCCACTTCTTGGGAGCAGGAGGCAATGATTAACTGTACTTATGTGACTGTGTTGTTTGCTTACTTCTGTGTTCATTGACCAGCCAGTCTATAATGTTCTAAAAATGTCTTTCAAATGATCCACTTCTTGGGAGCAGGAGGCAATGATTAACTGTACCAATGTGACTGTGTTGTCTTTGCCTAATTCTGTGTTCATTAAACCAGCCAGTGTATAAATGTGTTCAAAATAATGTCTTTTAAATTATTCACTTCTTGGGAGTAGGGAAGAATTAACAATCTTGACTTGTGACTTGATCTTGTGACTACCAACAACTTTTTATATATATATATATATATTTTTTTTTTTTAACTTAATTGCCGTTCTCTGATTCTGTGTTCATTAACCAGCCAGTGAATAATGTTAGAAATAAGTCTTTCAGATGATTCACTTTTTGAGAGTTGGAAAGAACGAACAATCTCACCCACGTGACTGCCAATAGCTTTACTTTATTGTCTGTCCCTTTTCATGTCCTATACTTTACCTAGCCAGTGTATAATATCAAAAAGATGTCTTTCATATTATTCACTTTTTGAGGAATCCAAGAAAGCAATGAACAATCTTACCCACGTGACTGCCAATAGCTTTACTTTATTGTCTTTCCCCTATTACGTCAGTGTATAAAGCCAGTGTATAATGTTCTAAATAAGTTTTCAAATGATTCACTTTTTGAGAGCAGAAAGCAATGAACAATCTTATCCACGTGACTGCCAATAGCTTTACTTT
>NC_066536.1:7722132-7729632 GCF_024679095.1 Eriocheir sinensis
GACCGCACCTCAACATACCACATAGGAGAAGTGAAGCAACATAACACAAGCTTGGTGATTTGTGACTAAGAGAAATGAGGAGAGAAAAGAGGAGTAAGGAGGGGAGAGGAGAGAACAGATGCAGAAGAGAGGAGAGGAGATGAGAGGTGGTCGGAGAGAAAAGGAAAGAAGCGAAAGGGGAAGAGAGAAATGAGGAAAGAACAGCGGAGGAGGAGTAAAAAATAGAGGAATGAAGGGAATAAAAGAGAGAAGAGGAGAGGTGATGGGAGAGGAGAGGAAAGGAGAAAAGAGAAGAGGGAACTGAGGAAAGACATACGGATAAAAAAAAAAAAAGGGAGACGGAGGGAAAAGAAGCGGGGAGAGGAGAGGAGGAAAGAACAGAGAGAAAGGACAAAGGAGACAACAGAGAGGAGAGGGGGAGAAAGGAGAGGAGAGAGGAGAGAACAGGAGGAGAGGAGGAGAGGTGATGGGAGAGGAAAGGAAAGAAGAGAAAAGGAAAGAGGGAATAGAGGAATGGAGGGAATAGAAGAGAGAGAGAGAGAGAGAGAGAGAGAGAGAGAGAGAGAGAGAGAGAGAGAGAGAGAGAGAGAGAGAGAGAGAGAGAGAGAGAGAGAGTACATGTATAAATAACAACGTAGAACAGGGGACACACACACACACACACACACACACACACACACACACAGTAACCAACGAATGTAGCGAATCTTTCCATTTATTAGTCCCTTTATGAGAGAGAGAGAGAGAGAGAGAGAGAGAGAGAGAGAGAGAGAGAGAGAGAGAGAGTTAATCTTGTAATAGAGAAAGAAGCAACAGGTCAAAACTTGATGAACTTGCCTTGGAGAGAGAGAGAGAGAGAGAGAGAGAGAGAGAGAGAGAGAGAGAGAGAGAGAGAGAGAGAGAGAGAGAGAGAGAGAGAGAGAGAGAGAGAGAGAGAGAGAGAATTGTACTGAACATAAAACAAACATCCTGTTTTGTTATAAATGTATCTAATAATTCAGAAATTATCATATTCTTCTTATTATTAATAGTAGTAGTAGTAGCAGTAGTAGTGGTAGTAGTAGTAGTAGTAGTAGTGGTAGTAGTAGTAGTAGTAGTAGTAGTAGTAGTAGTAGTAGTAGTAGTAGTAGTAGTAGTAGTAGTAGTAGTAGTAGTAGTAGTAGTAGTAGTAGTAGTAGTAGTAGTAGTAGTAGTAGTAGTAGTAGTAGTTGCAGTAGTAGTAGTAGTAGTTGCAGTAGTAGTAGTAGTTGCAGTAGTAGTAGTAGTAGTTGCAGTAGTAGTAGTAGTAGTAGTAGTAGTAGTAGTAGTAGTATCAGTAGTAGTATAAAACAACATAAGCAACACAAAACAACGAAACATGACCCCCCAAAAAAACATGCAACAACAACACAGCCAAAACAAGCCAATACACCACACACGACCACTCAACCAAAACAACATGAAAACATACATCACTCATACATACACTAAACAAAAAAGAAAGAGACAAAAAAACTAAATAATTTGAGTCATTCTCTATCAGGCATCACAGGAAATTCGTGTTGCGGGCAAGAGAACGTATTTACAATTCCGAGGCGACGACTGGGAGAAAAAAAAATCATTTGAGTCACGGAAAATAAAATTTAAAAAAAATATATATATTAACAAGGAGTCGTCAGGTGTTCTCAGCCAAAATGAGGCGGGACAGGGAAAGGTGAACAGGTAAAGACTCGTCCTCCCATCACAGGAAGCGAGGGGGAGGAGGAGGAGGAGGAGGTGAATGAAGATGAGTGGTTGAGAAGGACAATAAGTAGAAAGTAAAGAAAGAGGAGGAGGAGGAGGAGGAGGAGGACGAAGAGGAAGAGATGAAGGAGGAGAAAAAAGAGGAGGAGAGAGAGGAGGAGAAAGAGGAGGAGATAGAGGAGGAGGACTTTAAAACCTCTCACCACTCCTCTTTATCATAGTTCCCATGTAGTTTGACCTCCCCCCCCCCCCACTCTCTCTCTCTCTCTCTCTCTCTCTCTCTCTCTCTCTCTCACTCGAGCCAGGGACTTTAACACCTGTTCTCCAGCACACAGGTGTTGGAGGGAGGGAGGGAGTGGAGAAAGGAAGAAGTGTGATTTTGTTTACTCGAAAGATGGACGGAGTGAGGGATGGATGGAGAGAGGGAGGGAGGGAAGGAGGGAGAGGAGGGAGGGAGGGAAGGAGGGAAGAAGGAGGGAGGAAGGAAAAAAGGAGAAAGAGGGAAATAAGGATAAGTGAGAGAGAGAGAGAGAGAGAGAGAGAGAGAGAGAGAGAGAGAGAGAGAGAGAGAGAGAGAGAGAGAGAGAGAGAGAGATCCATTTTACCTTCCTTCCTTCCTTCCCTTCGATAATCCCTCTCACACCAGGTCTTCAAAAACTAACAAGAGCGATCCCAGGAGGAGGAGGAGGAAGAGGAGGAGGAAGAAGAGGAGGAGGAGGAGGAGGAGGAGGGACAAGTGAGTCACAGGTAAGAAACCCTGAGATCAACCCTCTATCCCTCCTTCTCCTCCTCCTCCTACTGCTCTTCACTATTTCCTCCATCCTTCCCTCCTCTCTTTCTTCTTCTTCTTCTCTCTCTCTTCCAAAATAACTAATGATAGAAAAGAGAGAGAGAGAGAGAGAGAGAGAGAGAGAGAGAGAGAGAGAGAGAGAGAGAGAGAAATGTATATATAAGAAACAGCTCTTACCTAACTAACCACCATATCCTGTGTTGAGAGGGTGGAGGGGGTGGGGATAAGGGAGAAAGGGGGGAGGAGAGGAAGGAAAATGCCAATAATAAATGGTAATGGGGAAGAAAATGACGAGAAAGACAATTAATAAATGAGATGGAAATGAAAACGAATGAGAAAAAATGAAGGAAAACATAATAAATGAGAAATGATTAAAAAGAAATGAGGACGTTAAGAGATGAGGAAGGAAAGGATGAAACAATGAAAAATAAAGTGAGAATGAATTGAAGACGAGGTGGGAGAAGGCGGTAAATGAGAGATAGGCGAAGAAGAGAGTAAGAAGCAATACAGAGGAGAGAAAAAAAAACGAAAGAAAAGAGGGTAATAATAATCCGATAATAACGAAAAGAAGAAGAAGGAGGAGGAGAGGAAGGAAAAGGAGAGGAAGAAGGAGAGAAAGAAGAAAGGAGGGGAAGAAGAAGGAGAGGAAGAAAAAAATAAACAAAAAGGAAACAAAGAAAGATAGAAAAAAAAAAGGAGGAGGAGGAGGAGGAGAAGGAGGAGGAATAGTAGGTAGGTAGGAGGAGGAGGAGGAGGAGGAGGGATGGTTAACAAGCTCAGAGGAATGAAAAAGGGAGAAAAGAGAAAAGAAACGAATGAGAGGAAGAAGCAGAAAAGTGGCGACTGGACCTGAAGGGGGATAAAAAAAGGGAAACAAAAAAAAATAATACTGAAACGGAAAAAAAAAGAATATATAACGAAGGAAAAAGAGATGAGGAAAAACAAATATTAAGAAGGATGGGAAGAGCGAAAGGGACGGAAACAGGAGAAGAAAAGGTATGAAAGAAAAGGTGGAGGAGGTCAAGGGGGAGGAGGAAGAGGAGGAGGAGGAGGAGGAGGAGGAGGAGGAGGAGGAGGAGGAAGAGTTAAGAGAGAATAATAGATGAAGAAGGGTAGGAGGAAAAACAGGGATGAAAGGAGAATATAGGACAGAGAGAGAGAGAGAGAGAGAGAGAGAGAGAGAGAGAGAGAAGCGGTGAGGAGCTGGATTATAAAGAGGAGCACAAGTTAGAACAAGAATGACAGAGAAGAAGAAAAAGAAGAAAAGGAAGAAGGAAGAGGAGGGAGAAGAATTATACGAGCATTGAAAAAAAATGCAAGAAGAGGGTTTGATAATGATGTATAAGGTAAAGAAGATGGGTAAAAAAGAGAAATGCATAAAATCGACGATAGGTGGCGTGGATGCAGCGGGAAGGTATACGCATAAAAACAAAGGGCGAGAAAACTTGTATTGGAATGGAAATAAAATAAAAATAAAATCATAAATAACATGTCGGTAAAGGAAAAAATATATGAATGTCACAAACTTAATAATAAAAAAAAAAGAAAACAAAGGGCGAGAAAACTTGTATTGGTATGGAAATAAAATAAAAATAAAATCGTAAATAACATGTCGGTAAAGGAAAAAAATATATGAATGTCACAAACTTAATAATAAAAAAAAATATGAAAAAAAAGATGTTATATAATGAAGATATTGATGATGATGATGATGATGACAAGAGCAAAATATCAACAAACAAACAACGTGTAAAAAAAAAAGAAAAAAAAAAAAAAGGGACTCCAAACAGTACCTTGAACGTGCCACCGACACACACACACACACACACACACACACACACACACACACACACACACACACACACACACACACACACACAAGGCTGGGACAGAAAGGTATTGGAGAAAAAAAAAAAAATCAAAAACGAAAAGAGACGAAAGGAAAGAATTACAGAAGAAAGGAAAGATGAAAATTAAAAAAAAGAAAAGAAAACGAATGTACAGATAAACACACAAGACAGAAAAGTGAAAGACAAAAAGGAAATAAACTAAAAAAAGCAGGAAAAAAAGGAATAATAAAGGAGAGAGAGAGAGAGAGAGAGAGAGAGAGAGAGAGAGAGAGAGAGAGAGAGAGAGAGAGAGAGAGAGAGAGAGAGAGAGAGAGAGAGAGAGAGAGAGAGAGAGAGAGAGAGAGAGAGAGAGAGAGAGAGGGAGGAAGAGATGGGGCGTAGAGGGGGAAGAAGGGAGGGGGGGAACTGGAGAAGCAGGTGTGTGTGTGTGTGTGTGTGTGTGTGTGTGTGTGTGTGTGTGTGTGTGTGTGTGTGTGTTTGCGACAGGTCAACTTGTGTGTGTGGGGAGGGGGGGCGGGAACTAAGAGAGAGAGAGAGAGAGCGAGAGAGAGAGAGAGAGAGAGAGAGAGAGAGAGAGAGAGAGAGAGAGAGACGAAGCAGAACGGAACCCCCCCCATCCGTTATCCATGACTCACTAGCAGCCTTGACGCATATTCACCCCCTCTCTCTCTCTCTCTCGTTCATAAGACCATAAGAACATAAGACCGTAAGGAGTCTGCAAGAGGCCAGTTGGTTTACACAAGGCAGCTCCTGTAATCCTAACCCCACCTTACCTCACTAGCCATGAATTTATCCAACCTCTTCTTGTATATGGAATTGCCACCCACAACATGACTGCCAAGTCTATAGCATTCATCCACCACTCTATTGGTAAACCAATTCTTGCCTATGTCTTTGTTGAATCTAAATTTATCTAACTTAATTCCATTGTTACGTAACCTACCTGGTTCTTTAACCAGAACCCCTACTGACATCCCTTTTATTAACCCGGTAGCTGCGGGGATCATGTTTCTTAAAGGCCCCTCTAAGCGAATTAATGAGAAAAAACATCACTCACGCAAACCAGTTCATAATATATATCAGCGCATTTGGGATCAGTTTATGTATCATCTATTTTGGGGTCTCTGTCGCTATTAAAGTCCTTCATCCATTTATAAACTTCGATCAAGTCTCCGCGCAATCTTCGCCTTTCTAGAGTGTAGATTTACATGCTTCAGTCTATCCACATAAGGCAAGTTTCTCACCCCCTGAATCACTTATGTCATCCTTCTCTGTACAGATTCTAACATCTTGATATCCATTCTATAGTAGGGTGACCAGAACTGAACCGCATAATCGAGATGAGATCTAACTAGTGCTAAGCAAAATTTGAGAGAGAAGAGCTGAGAAGAGAAGAGAAGAGAGAGAGAGAGAGAGAGAGAGAGAGAGAGAGAGAGAGAGAGAGAGAGAGAGAGAGAGAGAGAGAGAGAGAGAATTATTTTTCTATACAGAACATTGGTCAGAACATTGGTCTCTGTCCGTGTCTCTGACCCATATGTTATGTCAGGGAGAACACACTATTCAAAAACATTTTGGTACAATTGCGACAAGTAAAGTTTAAGTTTGGGACATATATACCCTGTGACTCCTCGTGGCCTCCTTATTCATCTCCGTCCCATTGGCCCTGGAGCCTATTGTTTACCCGGAGCACAGGGCCGGTGTGACATCCGGGTTACCATAGTTTACGTTCCCCAGGTTCCCCAGGACACCCAGTTATCGAGCTGCCCGAAGAGGAGGAACAACTGGGTGAGCTGAAAGTCGACTGACCGGACTCGTATACACACACACACACACACACACACACACACACACACAGAGGAAAATTTCCCATCGTATAGCAACACTTACCACACACAGTAAATTACGTATGCCAAGATTCTCTCTCTCTCTCTCTCTCTCTCTCTCTCTCTCTCTCTGTCATCATATATGCAGGATATGACAACAAACAACTGACACCATCTTCTTTTGTTTCTGAAGTCAATCTTAAGTTTTCTCTTTAGATTTTCTTACATGAAACTCAGAGTAACGCCTCGCATGGAGCATTCTCTCTCTCTCTCTCTCTCTCTCTCTCTCTCTCTCTTGTTCAAATATCCATGAGCTTATGGCGTTGGTGCCTACACATGCTTGAACACACACACACACACACACACACGTTCATCTAGTAAAAAACTTATCAATATATTATCTCTGGATAGTTCTTCATTCTCACAGTTCTCGAACGCTTAAGGTAAAGTAATGGTAAAGATGGGGCCATATACGATATCGCCTCGTCTCATCTCCGTCCCACTGACCCTTAACTTGTGGTGAATGAGAGAACGCATAACCTACCTAGGGACTTAGGGATGTATTTTAAGACACCATCGCTTCTCACATCGACAATTTCTAAAGGTCAAAGAGGGGATCAATCGGGTCTTCATGAGTGCTTTTTAAGGTTCATGGCACAGAAGAAGGGTCAAACTACCACCAGGGTCATTAAACTACCCCTGGAAAGGCCTACAGCTCCTACGAAAGCCATGTCAAATATGTGAACTTGGGCGTCGAAATGTTTTTAAATACGATAAATACCATAAATCTGCCCACAAAGGAGATTGGTCTGATTTACATGACGGTTTCTCACGTTCATGGTACAGAAGCCTTGTCAGACTACCCTCAACGCCAAGAAACTACCTGTTGAATTCCCACAACTGCTACGAAAGCCTTGACAAATATGTGATCTTGGGTGAAGAATGTTTAAGATATAGACCAGAGTGTATGAGGAAGAGTGAGGATAGGAGGAGGGAGAGGGAGGGAAGGAGTGAATGAGGGAGAGTAGGAGGTAGGAGAGGGAAAATGAGGGAGGAACATTGAGAGAGAGAGAGAGAGAGAGAGAGAGAGAGAGAGAGAGAGAGGATAGCACTGAAAAAGTTTATATACTAGCTTTATTAAATGAAGGAGATGAGTAAATAAATAAAAAATTCAATCCAAAAGGACTAAGCTATCTCCTCTTCCTCCTCCTCCTCCTCCTTTTTCTCTACAAACTTTCAAAACTTTTATAATAACCACAGCAATATATTTTTTTCCGCCCTCATATCCGCTCCCTCCCTCCCTTACCCCCCCCCC